>NW_021939546.1:12952878-13064406 GCF_001715985.3 Manacus vitellinus
CCCGCTGTTGTGGTGCCGTGTCGCAGGTGCCCTGCTGGTCGGGCAGGGGCTGTAGCAGATCGCTTCTCTGCACTGAAGCTGTTGGCCCGTGTGTCACGTCCCTTCCTGCCCTCTGTGCCAGCGCCCTTTTCCCCCTCTTCTTCCCCACCAAGGGCCAGGCACTGCCTGAAGGTGGGGTGGGCATCAGTTTCTTCTCCCAGGTAACAAGTGACAGGATGAGAGGAATTGGCCTCAAGTTGCATCAGGGGACGTTTAGGTTGGATATTAAGAAATTTTTTTTCAGGGAAAGGGTTGTAAAGCATCTGAATGGGGTGTTCAGGGAAGTGGTGGAGTCACCATGTGGATATGGCACATGGTTTCATGGTGAACACGATGGTGGTGCTGGGTTGATAATCTTAGAAGTGTTTTCTGCCTTAATGATTTTCTGATCCCCGGCTCTGATGTCTCTCCCCGGGTTGCCGACCATGAGTCTCTCACATTTCTCTCTCAGTCATTACTGACAGCGGTGTGAGGAGCGTGTCAGCCCTCCAGGGATGGCTCCTGGTTTGTTGTTTCAGCCTGGCCTGAAGTTCAGGGTTACTTGCTCTGTGTGAGGCGTGCAGCCCGTGTGGCAGCACAGAGCCAAGCTCTGGGGTTTGGCCAGAACAGGGCAGGGGGAAGGGGCAGATTTGTGTTGCTCACCTGGGGGCCCTGTTCCACAGGGGCACTAAGGTGATGCTTAGTACCTGGTGAGGTCCTTTAGTATTTTCTGGGTTTAGGTATTTGTTTACCTTTTGAGTGGTGGAGCACATCTTTCTGTGGTGCCCTCCCAGCTTCTTATAAAGCTTCTTCCTGACACCTTCTCATGCCTCTGTGTTTTCAAGTTTGTATTGGTCTTGTCCATTTGACTGTGTGATCAGTCTGTACTTCATCCCGGACTGTGGCTTTTGTCCTGATTGCTTCTTTTTTCTGTGGAGATGTAAATATCAGCTCATGATTGTCTGTGTTGGCCTCTTACTCTTTCAGTGTGAAGGAACAAAACAAAGAGCAAACTTAAGACTTTGCTTTTATTTTTTTTTCTTAAGAACTTCTGTCCTTTGCATTTGCTTTTTGCTTGTTGTCTGTTGAAATCTGCACACTGAATGTCAGCTTTCTTTGCCTGTCCTCCCGTCTCCTTCTTTTTGATAGGATCATACTTTTATCCTGCACTGTGGAGATTTAGGTAGCTAAAAGCTTCTGTGTAATCAGCACTGTGCTTTGTGTGGCTCTTTACTCAGAAATAACCATTTCCACTTGATGCTCTTGACCACTAGTAGCTGCCCCTCTGTTCTACTCAGCCCTACTGAGGCTGCATCTGGAGAGCTGTATCCAGTTCTGGGCTCCTCAGGACAAGAGAGACATGGAGCTTCTGGAGCAGGTCCAGCAGAGAGCAACAAAGATGATTTAGGGACTGGAGCATCTCTCTTATGAGGAAAGGCTGAGAGAGCTGGGCCTGTTCAGCATTGAGAGGGGACCTCATCAGTGTCTGAAGGGACAAGAGGATGGACCAGGCTTTGCTCAGTGGTGTCAAGCAATGGGACAAGAGGCAACAGGCAGAAGCTGAAGCACAGAGAGTTCCACCTGAACATGAGGAAGAACTTCTTTACTGTGCAGGTGCCTGTGCACTGGAACAGGCTGCCAGAGAGGCTGTGGAGTCTCCCTCACTGGAGATATTCAGAAACAGTCGGGACACGATCCTGTGCCATGTGCTCTGGGATGACCCTTCTGGAGCAGGGAGTTGGGACCAGATGACCCACTGTGGTCCCTTCCCACCTGAACCATTCTGTGACTCTGTGATTCTGTGCTGCAGTCAGACCTTTCTCACAGGCAGCTCTTCAGCTTATCCCTCCCCTGTGAACACGTGGATGTGCAGGGTTGTGTTCAGTAAATGTATTCAGCTTCAGTAAGCAAGCTGCCACCTTCCTGCTCCTCTCTTGCTCCTGCCCCCTGACCAAGCTGTACATTTCTGCACTAATAGTCCAGTGGCATGAATTCTCTCCCTGGATCATAATTTTTATTAAGTATTACGTAAGGCTTTAGTTTCTTATATTAGCTTATGTTAATAAGTAGGTGTTCCATAGGCTGATTCACTGCATCCCTTTTACCCTAATTGCAAGTGCTTCATCTCTCCTAATATTGAGGAGACCATTGCCCACCTCACCAGATTAATGCTGAACAGTGTGAGCTTAAAACTTCCACCTGACACCAGTTCCCTCTTCATCAGTTAATTCTTCATCTAATTCAAGGTGTGCTTTCAATTCCTTTCTCTAGGTTCTTCAGCCTGTTTTGAATCCAAGTTGGCATCCAGTATGGGAGTGGGAGAGCAGCCCTCCCATATCTCTGGCACCAAACTGCCACACAATTCTCGTGGTTACAGTTCCTTTCTCTTCTGTTAATAGATTCAGGATGAGTGCAGTTTTGACTGATACATTAATACATTAAGATTTTTAATGTGTTTTCATCTTGCCACAGGAACTTCTTAGGCTGAGGGCTGTATTATTTCCCATACTGCTCTGTTAAAATTCCATATGGAATACAATGTTATGGTGTTGGAGTTTTTTGGGAGGTGGGATGTTTTAATTTGAGGATTTTGACTGTTGCTTTTCCTTCCCGTTCTTGAGGCTGGTGGAAAAGGTTTCGTGTCATTTTGTTTTCTCAATCTTTTCTTTGCAGAGCTTCTGTTCTCACATTCTTCATTTTGGAAAATATGCTTTCATGCCACTGTTGATTTCCTTCAAATATGCATTTATCCTTTTTCTTTTGTAGATGGAATGAGCTTGTTGCTCACATATTACTCCACTCTCTTGCCAAGCTGATGCTGCGAAATAGCTTAACCATTGTATTGTAATGCTGTGGTTGGTGGTGTTGTCCACAGAGGATTACACAGGATCAGGGCAGCAAAAGACAGAGCTCTGAAGTGTTGGTGACATTAATGCAGGGTCTCCTTGGTCTGTTTGAGGACAGATGGTTTGAGGTTGCTCATTAAGGATAGAAGTTTCTGTTCTGTCTTGCTAACAATTCATGCCACACATGCATGTGTCACTTTCAGTAACAACCTCCACCCACACAAAGCAGGAGAGATTGTTTTCATATTCATTAGGACTTTAATTTTCTTCTTCAAAAGTTACTGCTGCCAAAAGAGCTTGGTTTTGGTTCAGTGTGGAACTCAGTCATGTTACTCAAGCGTTTTGACAGTTCCATCAGCCTTTCTAAATAAAATAGTGTGTCCTGTTTGTGATCATATTATTTAGGTTTTTTTCTGCTTGGTCTCATCTCGCTTTCCTCTGTCCTAGAGGTCATTGTGATTACAAGGAAGGAAATCCAAAAGATGTTAAACTTGGACACAAAAATGAAGCTCGATTTTGTGTGCATCAGTGACAACATGGACATGGGTACAGCAGATTCCCTGAGGCATATTCACCAGAAAATTAAGGTATTGCTGTCTTTTATTGAACTTGACTGAGAGCTATTTGTTTATAATAATTTTTTTTGCTGTGTTTTAAGAGCGTCCCATGTAATGATACTGCACGTAACCAAATTTCCTGATCTTCAGAAGAGCTGAATTTTGTAAAGGTCACCTCATGGGGGAACTCAAACAAAGACACTGAATGGCTGGAATTGACAACTAGGAAGGCTGGAGCAGATCCAGCCTGGGCACTGGCTGCTTCTTAGTCAGTGTTAGCTTTCTGGCAGGGTAATTAAAAGGTTGTATTTGTTTCCACAATTTTTTGATACAATGTGCGAGAGCTGTTGTCCACGTAGTGCTTGGGAAGTAGTTCTGCACAGACATTCATTGCTATCTCAGCTTGGGCAATGTGAGGATGCCCAAGGAACTTCAGTTCTTGGCCCTGCCACAGGCTTGCCTGTGTTGTTGGGCCAGTGATTTGTGCTGTGCTTCGGTTTTCTGCTTTTCCTATGCTTTTGCTGGCCTGGTCATATGGTAAGCTCTTCGATAAACAGTGCCCAAATGTGATAAAGGGCTGCTGTTCAAATAAAACCACGAGTTTATAGAATTCTAATTTCCAGCTGCACAATTAAAACACTCCCATGTAAGGCAGAAATGCTGCTCGGAGCTCTTGCTGTGATCCTGGATGGAATTTTGTTTTTGTTGTTGTCATACACTTAATCTCTCTGATTTGTTCCCTGTCTGTTTAGGCCATCTTAGCCAAAATGACTATTTGTGTAAATGTTGCAACAGAACATCAATGAGCTGCTTAAGTCCTGAGGTGTCTTTTTGTCTTCAGGCTCTTTTTGAAGGTAATCAACTGCAGTGTAACAGGCTGTGTACTCCCAAGAGAAGGACTCCAGTTGAGACAAAGTGAAATTTCCTGGAAAATACGGGTGTGTAGGTGGCACAATGAGAGAGATTCTACAAGGAATTAATGCACAGACTAGAATAATTTTGAGGGCAAAGAGAATATATAAACCGAAAATCACAATCAACAAAATCAGTTTAACTGAAGGGGATGTTTCTGTCACGAGAATTGTGCTCTGTCACGATGCAGTTTGGCACTATTTTTTAAATATGGGCGTGCAGTAAGGAAATACCTCTGCACTGCAAAGTGGGACCCTGACCTTACAGTTCTATTGCCTGATCAGCAATGAACCTGCCTGTCTGGGTGTCCCTGCTTTTGGCAATCCAGGCAGGTTTGCTTAGGGGGCCTGGGAGACAACAAGTAGAGCGCGTGTGAGTCAGAAAATAGTCTGTGTCTTCACAGGCGGCAGTGTTGATCTTCTGGTTATTTTCACAAAAAAGGCTTAGAGAAGATGTGAGGTAGCACTGAAAACCACATAAGTTTTCTTAAGTCAGATGCTGTGTATGAACAGCAGCTGCTGCTTCTGCCCTTTTTATTCCATGTCTTGGGCACAGAGGACAAAGTGGTCTCTTATTTGAAAGAAGTCTATACTAAGTTCTTGAGCAGATTGCTGCACTGTGTATTTTGGAGTCATTCCTCTAGTAAATGCATACCACTGGTACACCTTTTACAGGGTATACCCTCTCCTGTGTGATAGAGGTGAGAGAACTCCACAGCAGAGGTAGCTGAAAAGCTGCTGTATGTTGGCTGTGTTTGCGCTGTAGCAGCAGAGGGATCTCACTGAAGAATAAGTTTCCCTGGTGAAAACAACTGCTGCTTGTGGCCATAGTTTGTTAGCAGGCTTTTTGCAACCCATGTGAAAAGTCTGATGAGAAGTTTTAAACTGGTTGCTGAAACTTAGTTGTTGCAAATTGAGTTAATTACCCACAGACAGAAGAGCAAGTATGCTCAATGAAAGTGAGGTAACGTGGCACAGTATAGACAACTTGCTTGTGTGCAATGCAAGTGACAGGGAGTAAAGCCAAGATTATAAATGCACAGTAAGAAGTGTGTCAAAGGGTAGCTGAACTGCTGATCACAAATTCTGAGGTGTGCATTAAAGCACTCTAAAGCATAACATCTCATGACTTGCTGCCTTGTCTAGCATTTGACTGAGGGAGTCCCACTGGCGCAGCATTGCTGCTTGCTGTGCCTGCAGTTTCTGGCCTTTTTGTTGTGTTGCACCTTGGTTAATGAAGCTTTATAATTTAAAGATTAGATGCCAAAAGATTAGACTTGCAGAATTGCATTCAGTAGTATCATGAGACCAGGCACATGCAAAACCTGTAAGGACTAAGGGAATGTAGTTTGTGTTGTTGTTTTATCCCTTTTTGGTGCTGGTGTTTTCGGGGGCAGGTAAGACTGACTGTGTTCATTCATAGTAGCAAACAGCTGACTCTGCCAGTCTTACTCTTTCCTGGTTGTTCAGAAGTTCACGAGAGCAAAGGAAGCCTGTTCAAGTTTCTGTTTGCTGTTCTCCCACTCCGCACACACAGGAATGTTTTTGACATCTTTGCTTCAAGAGTTGATATAGTAGATGCATGTTCTTTGCTCTATTGGAACTCTTCCTGTTATTTTTGGCTGTCTCAGCCTACACCTGATTGACAAGGTAGCAGCTTCATTAGGGTTTTTATGTTCATTACAAGTCTGAATGTATCCTTTTCTTGGATCTTGCATACAATAAAAATATTATGCTAAACTTGATTCCTATAGGCACCTGCTTGAGAAGTAATGGAACAACAGAATACTTGGTCCTGTAAGTTTAACATTCTGGGTTCCTAGGCCTGGATGTCAGTCTGACCTGTTCTTTACCAGTAGTTCTTTAATTAACTTACTTGGTTTGGTTTTATTAAACATTGAGTTCTGGTGTCTGAGTAGCAAACACCATTAAACAGTTTGCCCTCACACCTCTGTGGCTGAGAACTGAGGCATAACAAGGTGAAGTGGTATTTACCTGGGATCATTTAAGAGGTTTGTACCAGTACTGGAAGCTGACACATCAATGTTTTACACTAAGTGCAGCACTTACAATTATGTTGTCAAAAAGCAAAAAGTGAGTATAGGACTTATTAATATATTTCTGAAATGTTTTGTTTTATACAGGGAGATGAAAACAGTTTGTTTAAGAACTTTGCGACAGTTATTGATCAGATCCTTTAATTGCTCTCCTGTGGACAATCCCATCATTGCCCTGAAATGCAGTTGGTTTCAGGATCCTGCTATAGTCTGTGTGCCTTATGACAGTTTCCATGGGTATCATTTTAATGTCCAGTCTTTGGTTTTTGGTATACTTTTAATATCACTGTCAGTTTTATCATTTTGGCCCTTTAAGTTCCTAGTTTTCTGCTCATCTTTTGCAGGACTGCTGATGAATGGCTTTTCAAAATATGAAAATGAAAATAAAGCTGTAAAGGCTTAATTCTTTTATTGTTTATTTGTAGGATTGGAAGTGGTGGAACATAGACTGTGTAGACTCACAGTTGATGGTACAACAATGCTCTTGTTGAACTGCAGCTTTACCACCATAGTGGTGTTTACTGGTCTTTGTCACCTCATGTTCTAGCCTAGACAGAGAAATAAGCCAGTCTTTGTGCCTCCAGGTTTGGATTGACAATCTTCCCTGGTCTTGAAGAGTGAAGAAAGCTCCCCTGTTCCATGCAGGGCCTTGGCAAGAGCGTGGTGTATAGAGGAATTTAATGTATTTTGGAAGATGACAGTCTGCTCCTGTAGCTGAGTCAATTCATTACAGGAACATTGATTTTATTTATTTCAAATACCTTCTGACTTCAGTTTTCTTTCAGTTGTTCACACATGCAATTATAATACAGTAATTCTGAAGTGTTTTGGTTAGTGAAAACTTCAGTGCCTTTTGCGTTATTGCCCCACCTGCCACGTGGAAGTGAGACAGGTCCAGCAAGACTTACAGGACACAGAAAGAGGCACTGCCATGGATTTATTTGACTGCATGACTGTCAGCATTTGAAAAACTGCAAAGTAGTGGAAAAACCCTTTCACTAAATCTGTCTAGGACAGTAAACAGTTATGATAAACCAAGCGATTCTGATGGGTTGTAACAAGCTATGAATCAAGCAGTTGCACCCTTAGGTTCCAAATCTGTTAAAGCAGTACTCTCACCCAATTTATGTCTCTTTCAAGAATCATTGTCAATAATTACTTTGAAACCTCAGAAAATTATTTTTATATATTAAATGACAACGTCATCTCTAAGTCTGTAATATGTAAATACTACCTTGTCCAATGTACTTTAGTTAAGGCAGACTGGGAGCTCTTTAGGGCAGAATCTGTGCTTTCATTTGTCTCTATAGGGCATGTTTTAGTCTCCTGCTTAGATGGAGACAATTTGCTTTTGTCTTAAACTATTATTTGCATTAAAGAATATTCTTGACCTGTCAGGAAATGTTTGGGGAAAAAAAGAAGTAGTTAGCATAGGTGTAAAAAATTCTTTTTGTATGAAATGTAAATCAAACTTTCCTTCATGAAATCTCGTTTTCCACATCCAGATTTTTTTTTCCTATCACTTTCTGATTCTACTCTCTTTAAATATCTTTCCTACTTCATCACTCAGGCTGTTACTGGTCACTGTTTCAGCCATTACAGGCATGGGAGACATGTTGCCTCTGCACGCTTTGCTAAGCAGCCTGGAGAATCTGTACAGGGGAAGAAATAATTTGCTTTCTTGAGAGTTGGGTTCTTTAAAGGGTGAACTCTCATTAGGGACAAAAGAGCAAACCATTTGAATGGTTTTTAAAAGTGAACTTATTTTGATGTTTCTTGAAATTTATGTGATGAAATCTCCTGGCTCGCTTAGGGAGGCTTTTCCTCTGTAACAGGTGTCTGTAACAGTGGACACACTTTTTTCAAGTCATATTTTAAAGTCTTCTGGTACATCCTTTGGGGCTTTTTAGTGCGATTATTACCTCCAGTGTGTTCCTCTGTGACTTCTTCAGTCCAGATATGTGTCTTCATTTATTTGACTTCTAATACCATTCTTAAAGGTCTTCTCTTGCAGTTTAGTAGACCTCCTCTGGATGATTTACAGGACCAGTATGCAAAATATATGTCTCATCAACCACCATGTTATAGCACACTTATAGCACATAGACTTTGGGTGGTAACACAGAACTCATGATTCTGGGGATTAGAAACAAGAAATTTATAATAGGAGCCCAAGAGTAAATTGCAATATCTCAGAATGTACTAGTTGAAATAGGGGGCTGGTGAGCAACCACTCTGATGGAGGAAAGAAAGGTAAGTGCAAGACTAGAATGTATCAGGTATTTTTTATGGTAGAGATCAGAAATTAATACTATTTCTTAAAGCTTGAGAAGTTTTTTTTTTGCCAGGATTACTGAACAGGTGTGGAACTCAAATGTATCAAATGTGGGACAAACACTAGAAAAGGAGATAAGATATTCAGAGTGAAATATAATTGTGTTTAAATTTGCTATGAGAAAACATAGCCTGAAAACTACAGAAAGGTTTTAATCAGAGCAGAATAGGATTGTGAGAGAGTCTTCCAGGAGTAATCAAGACAAAAATCCTAGAGTGAGAATCTGTTTTGTTGTTGTACTTTTGTTTTTAAATGAACTAAGGAATTTGATCACTGGAATGTCAAGAGGCAAAACTCTGACTTAGTAAACTCCTTTGAGAACTGTGTTTCTGTGACCCTCTGCTTGTACCATCAGGCTGCTGCAGCCATTTTTGTGGATTGTAGATTGTTGGTGAAAAAAATAAATGGCAAGGGGTGTCACTGTAGTTTACAAATGAGTTCCTCTGAAATTTAGGCATCTCTAATATTTGACCATTTTGTTTCCTGTGCCGAATTTTACCAGACCCACACAGCTGCTGTCTGGCACCACCTCCCAGGCTGGGGCCTCTCCAGGCAGCAGGTTGAGAGACCTGGTTAAATCATGAAGCCCTGTTTCTGGCTGAAGCAGGAGGTGGATTTGGGTGTGCCTGGATCAGGCATTTGTACTGAGTCTATATTATTTTCATCTTCTGTTAAGCATTTCTCTCCCTTGTGTCACTCAGCTCAGTATACTCCAGCCAGTGATTAAAATGTGGCATTCCAGCAGAGTAACAGCAATGGAACAATTTCATATTTTCCTTCCTTGATGAGTCCTCAGTTGGGTTAATGGAAGCCCTGACTAATATGGTGTGAATTAATCAGCTTGTCTTCTGCTGCTATCACTGGTGAGTGCCTGTGTGTGAAGCATTTCATCTCAGGTGGTCCACCTGGTTTTCCCAGTTTCGAAAAGTAAGATTAGAAAGCAATACAGCTCTTAAAAAGCAAAGCAAAACAAACCCTAAAAAGCTACCAGAAAAAGAAGAAGAAGAAAAACCAACTTCCTCTGAACAAATAAACAAAGATTGAAACTCCAGATTCTCTTGGTATGTGCATCTTTGGGAGCCATGTTGTGGAAAGTGTGATGTCACGGTGGTGGTCTGGATGCTGCTGAGGGTCACTGATCCGTGGAGTCTTGGCGGGCATGGCTAAGCGCTTCGCTTCCTCTGCTGAAAAATCTCCTTTCCAAACACATGATGTAAGTAAGCTTGCTGTAACGGCTGGAAGGTGGAATCTGAGTCCTTTTGCTACGACTGAGCAGAGTTTGGTGAGCATGGAAAGAAAAACTTAAGTCCCTGTAATATAGGGTGATTTTTTTTTTTTTGTACTGTCAGTGGAAATAAAAAAACTAAATTAAATTCATCATTTGGAAGAGGCAAGATCTCTCTCTGTATATGAGCAAGACTGAGCTAAATATTCCATCTATTTTGAAATAGTAAAAAGGATTTAATAATTTTTTTCGAGCACACCTGACAGCAAATATTGTTTATTTAAGTGTTTAAAACACAAATAAAAATTGCTGTCCTGCTGGTTTTTCTGATTTTGCCTTTCACAATGTTGTTAGTGGGAAAAGGAGATGTATCAGATGGCAGCTCACAGGATATGGACCATCTTGTTTCCCTCTCTGCCTGTTATAGAAAGCTACCACACTGAAGACACCAGACAAAATTTATTAGAGCTTGGATGCCCAAGCCCTATTCACAAAGCACAGCTGATTGTCTTAGTAGAAAGCAGCTAAACTGGCAGGTGCTCAGGCTGGCTGTATTGCTGTGGGGAATGATACAGCACTGCCTGACTCTGTGCTTGATGAGTGTGTTCAGGACATTCCTCTGATGATTATTTTTCCTGGCAGGGTAAGAGTTAAAGAATCCAGCAGTTGTTGGGGGTTTTTGTTTGTTTGCTTGTTTTGTTGGGTTTGTTTTTTTTAATCTTACCCAGCTTTATAAGAATGTAGCTAATTAAATTATTTTGCTGCCCAGGTTTACTGTGGATAATGGCTAAACCATCAGAAATTTGAATAAGGCAATTAGCTCTGAAGGTTGGATCAAGAATGATTATTAGGGCATTTGCTATTCTGAACACTGTCAGCTAAAGAGGACACCTTCCATCATACGGGCAGGCAAAAACCTGAGGTGTTTTGCAAGAAGAGTCATTGACAGACCTGAGATGCCTGTCAGTTTTAATTGTTGTGTCTCCCACTGCATGTCCTTATCCTTTTCATGCTCCTGGGAACTCCAGGCCTGTGCTCATTATGTTAACCAGTACCTCTGGTTCCCATGTAGAAGTTAATGGTCAGCATATCTCCTGTATTACAGTGCGTGTTTTCATTTAGACCCTGTGTGGTTTCTGATGAATTACACAAATTCAACCTATTCTAGTTGCAGGCTTAGCAAGCCCTTTGCATATGTATATAGCTGAAGTAATTTGTTTAAAAGTGTCCTGGTAAAAATATTTTCCTGTTTTTGTGAGCTACTACTAGTTTTCATTTTGGGGGAGTAAATAGCAGTGCTCATTTTGGTAAACCATCCTTCATTTTCCTTATTTAAAGTATATACAGCTGCCTTATGTAAATAACTTACTGTGTTTAAATCACGACATTGTGACAGCTGTAATGCCCACAACTGCCAGGAAAAACCCCAACCTCCTATGAGAGAAGATCTGTTAAGATCCAAACATAGGGAAAATACACGAGTAGAAATCATGCAGGCTAGAAACAAAGTAAAAAAGGGCTGTGGACAGCAAGGAAGGAACGTTATTCCAGAAAAATGTACAAGTAGCCCCCTTGCAGGCGGTATTCCTCAGTGAGTATTCGTGCCTGGAAAGAGAAAATGGAATTGTTTAGATCAAACACAGTTGCGTGTGTTAACCTAAGTACATAGTTCCAGTTACTGGGGAATGTGGGAGGGAGTAGATGCCTACGTCAGCCCATGGAGTGACTGTGCTGGAGAGGGTTTTTCCAACTGTGTCTGGTTTTGCAGCCTGGTACAGCAGTGTAACACTGATAACAGGAATGTGGTGCTGTGAGCAGCACAGGCTGTCCCAAAGGGTGTCACTTTGCTCAGCACTGGTTGTCTGTCACTGTTTAATTTGGTGAAAGCCATGGTGAAGACCAGTGGACTTGTGGGATGCCTGGAATTAAATTTTGCATTTTTGTCATGTTATGTGGGAAACCCACATAGGTTATCTCATTTTTCCTTTGTTCTGTGCTGAAAAGGGAAAAACAAATGTGAGTTCAGATTTTCTTGAAGTGAATTTAGGCATTCCTCTGTAGTATAAATTCTGTTTGCTCCTTTGGGAATACGGTGAAAATTCTGGATGTAGACTCATAGTGCTGCAAAAAACAGTGGAGGTCTTGGTGTCTTTGTAACATTTTTCTTACAACAGCAGTTGCTGCAGACCAAATATCACTGGAAAAATTGGAGAGATGCTAGGAGGAGAAGGTGGGATATTGTGTGGAGAATGGAATAGGAATCTACAGTTCATAACAGTGCTTTTATTTAATATAGCGTGATTAGTTTTTATAGGAAAAAAACCCCAACATTTGAACAAAGCTAATGGGGTTTCCCTCGGGTGGTTGTCACTCCTGGCAGGCTGCAGGCAGTAACAGTGCCACTGAGCTGTGTCTCACAGAGCCTGTGCTTTGCAGAGCACATAGTCTGGGTTTTCTTTTGAAGCAGAGTTGAAACTGGGTGTTGTGTAATGACTTGTTTTGACCTTGGAAAGAGTTTCACACCATTTTTTTAATTTAAGATCGTGCTGATACTAGCTGCAGGATGGCAGAATGATTCCGGAGGACACATGCTGTATATGTTTTGGTTTTCATTTACTGTCTGCAAGGAACTATTATGATCCTCTAGTCTGTATGGGAATTTGCACCCAGTAATTAGGGCTGTTAGCCCCAAAACTTATGGATGACTTAGTGAAAGTGTATCTGAAATAGAGCAAGAGTTTCTTCATCTACCAGTACATATGAATAGTCTATTACATACTTTGATATTTTATTCCAGGTTATACTTATTCTTCCTTTTAAACCACTTTGTGTTTTATTCCTACACTGAACGCTGATTCTCAGCCCCTGAATCCCGTCGTGCCTGCTTTTTGTTGTGCTGCTGAGAGATCTGCAGCCCAGGTGATTGCAGACTGTGGGCAAAGCCCTTCTTTCCCTTCAATAAGTTGAGCCGGTTGAGCTCCTTCAGGACTACTTTTTATTATTATTGTGTGTATGACTACAGCACCTGACTGCCTAAGGCTCTGCTTACATTAAGTGTTAAGCCTGGGCTTGAGCTCTGGGCTTTGGCAGCAATCCTGCTGCGCTGCTGCTGTTGAGGTTGGAGCCTGACTGCCGCGTTCTCCTTTCTGCTCATATGAGGCAGAGTCCAAGATCAGCTGCACAGCAGGTCTGGTAGTGCTGCCATCCAGGTAGTCCTGGAAACCTGCCTTCCAGGAATGGGAGTGACGAGGAGAGCGCCATTTGTTTCTGCAGTTCTTCTGCCTGGGAAGGAGGGATCTCTTCGTGGCACTGCTTTGAGCCAGGGGAGAATTTAGCTTGCCAGGCTCCATGAACTGGCAAATTTGGGGGTCTGGGTTCTGAGGTGCTTCCCTGAGCCTTAGCAGGCACAGTTCTTGTGCCGTTGGTGCACGCTTTCTGGATGCCTTTAGATGGGAAAAGTAGTCTCCTCTGTGGCATACTCAGGATCTGGATGTAAACTTGGGAGGTGACTCTTGATCTCGGGCAAATGAGAGAACCCAGTGAGACAGCATGAAATGTGTCAGTCCAGTGCCCCAGTGTGCTGATAGCCTGACAATTGTCAGTGTTCTGCAAGTGTAAGGGTAGCAGATTTCTTTTATTAAAATAGAAAAAGAGAAAAAGACAGCAGAGCCTAAAGCCAACATTCTTTAGAAGATACAAATAGGTAGTAGAGCTGGCATCCTGTATTGATTTGAGGTAGATTTCCTAAGTGCAAGACAAGTGGAAGGGATGGGCTATTAAAGGAGGGTAAACAACTTGTAGAAAATGGAACCAGTGAAGAAGAGTGATGTGGTTGAAGGATAAAGCTGGAAAAATTATTTTTGGAGTACTGCATAAGTAGAACAAAATTGAATTTGTTGACACCAGAGGACAAGGTGGATTGCAAAACTTCTGTCCCAGACTAGAAGTTTCACAGTTCAGTAAGTGTCATAATATCGATGTCCTGCTTTGAAAACATCCTTTATAAGTTTACAAACTTGTGTTCATCTCTAAACTTCTGGGTTTGGTTGCTGAGAACTGTAAATTACCCTTTTCCACCCCACGTGTCAGTTTGAGCGTAGGTAATAAGACTTCCTTCTGGGAGGAGACAGGATACCTTCCAGGCTTGAATATCTTTCCTGTTCCTAGCTTATATGTATGTAAATTAAAAAATATTGATTTTGGATGGTAGCTCTTGAGATACAAAGATAGCCTAAAATGGTGTTTTCATTGTATGATCCCATCTGATACAACGCATAGGATGAGCCATATGATGGGACTGGGGTTAAGTCTCCTCCCCAGCTTCTGGCATCTTTCTTCCAACTTTCTTTGAGAAGATAAACAGTGATGCTGACAGGTTACGTGTGTGAAGGCATTCACATTGCCTTAAGATATCCTCAACCGATGAATTCAGGGCCATCCAAGAAATTAGAAGAGACTCCCTTGGCTCCCACATTAGACTTTTCTGTTTTCTCTTTTTTAAAGAAGGGAAAAAGAAGCCTCTAAGAAGCCTCTTTCACATTGCACACTGTCTTTAAGAAAAAAAGGTTTCTTCCATCTTTTAATGAGGAGAGGTTGATGCTGGATTTTGGATTGAGGGACATTCTATACCTCAACTGTTCTCTATCAGAAGAGTTATGAAGGTGCTGATCTACAGCAAACTTGCTCTGCTGCAAGGTGGGAGAGCAGAGTGGGTAAATGCTTCATGTCTGCTAACAAAGTACTAAATCATGATTTTCTTCTGAATCTTGCTATCAAGGACATTACAAAAGCAGAGTGGGAATTCCCAGCCAAAGGCAGCCATGTCAGTTGGTAGCTAACAAGATCCTACAGACATCAAAAACTAAATGAGGTTCCCTGCTCCAGTTACAGCAACAGCCATAGAGCTTCAAAGAGGTCACAGGTGTGGAAATTGGAGGGCTCTTAATGGAGACTGAGATAAAAAGGGTTTCTCTAAAGCTTTGGATATAAGTTTCTGATCTGAAGAGTGGTGAGTAATGCAATTGCTGTGAGGTAGCTTTGGCTTTGCCTGGAGCACGCTAACAAGCAATCAAAATGCTTGCCCACAGCCAAACTGTTCTTTCCCTTTCCACTCTTTAGAATAATAAAAAGCATTACACACAAACCCACTGCTAATGCAACATGTGGGTGAAGTTCCAGGCTATTGTGTATAAAACTCAGTCTTAATTCCAGCAGTAATTATAACTCGTTCCTCTCTCCCTTCTTTGTATGGTGACACTGCAGGAAGTGATGCAAAGTTCTCTGTTTGTGCATGTGTTAACTTAAACTGAGTGTAGGAACAGTCTAATCTCTTGATTTTCTTTCTTTTCCTGTCAAAGTCTCAGCTGTAATAATTTGCAACTGGAAGTTTTTAGCCTTTAACTTCAATGTTTTGTCCGTTTTCAGTTCTGTTAGGAGCTGGTTCTACTGCTTGTGGATGTCCTGCTTCTTTTCTGCTTATAATGCAGTCTGACATTTGTCTTCCTCTTTCTCTTGAGGCTGATTTCGTTCATATTAGAGGCTTCCTTGCAACACATGTTTTCTCATTTTCTAGTCTGCTGTTTTTAAGGCCATCAGCAGTTTAGGCTATGAGGTCCTGCCCTTGTCTAAACTTGATAGAAAAAGCATAGTGAACACCACTAAAAATTTGTCATTTGCTGCCAGCTATCTGTGGTAACCTTGACATCTTCTGTTTGATCATAAGGGCTCCAGCAATAATTCCTGAATATAAAAGGGTTTTTAGCATTGCCTTTGTATGCAGGGTGTGAGAAAGTCCAAGGCTTTTTATTTATGCTGGTATATTACACCATATAATTGCATCCATCTTTTGATCTGTGGTATGAATTAGTTCCATTGAAAACATGTTTTCTATTTTTAAATCTGTTGTCTTGAACTGAGTTCTTGAAACATTCAGCTTTTTAGTCTTGTTTTTGTGTAGATTTTCCATACTGTGCTTGGTTTAGTATAATTGTTGACATGTTGATTTTCAGTGTTTTTTCTTCACTGTTTTCTCTATTCTGTAGAAATCTCTTGATGTTTTATGTTACACACTGTTGTATTTATCCAGATCAACTATGTAAGTTATTTCATAATATCTGACCATTTTACGAGTCAGAAACATTTGATGGTGAAGTCCTGTTAGCCAGTGTTGGAAGGGTAGAGTGGAGATTTGGGGACCTTAAGTGCCATGTGCCTGTACTTGACTTGACTGAACTCTCTGTGTTGAGTGATCACTGGATTGGAAACCCAGAGCTCCAATAATTCATGAAGTCAGTAGGGACGGAGAAGTATCTCCTTGAAACTCAGATCATAGGTGGGATGATCTCTACAGGACCCCATTTTTCTCCACTGATCAGTAACTGAGTCTGAATTTTGAATTTGAATGAGTAAATTGTGAATCTGAGGTTAAAAGGGATTACTGAGGCCCGAGGTGACTCTACCAAGGAGCATCGTATTCTCCTTGTCTTTCTCATGGCTCTGTGTGGCTGCTGCCTCCATGTGAGTAGCACTGCAGTGTTTTCCTGTGTTCCCAAACCCAAAGTCATTTGCTGTTCACTTATGATTCTTGATGGCATTTCCACCTGCTCTGTACAGCAGCTTCAGGGGTAGAGCCCCCCGGTCTGTGACGAGGGCTCCTCTTTGTCATAGAAGTAGTAGACAAAACGGCACGAATGAAGTTTGGCAGAGCAGGAAAATGCCAGAAATTCCAAGCATTTGTTTCATGCCCCATCCATGAGATGGTCCTCCTTGAGTCAAACCCCTTCCCTTGTCCTGCCCCTGGTTGTAATGGGTGTTGAGAGTGCATTTGTGCGTGCGTTTTTCTTCCTTTGCAGTCGTTCTGCTTGGGGTGTGTGCTTGCTGGGGTTTTTTTAATCAGTTCATGTTGATTCTTATCGTCTGTTTGTTTAATAGTTTGGGGTTGATGTAATCATTGTTACATGTATTTCATTAAGAGATGTATGTGTGTGTGTACTTAGGTGTTTGCATAATTCATGAAGTCAAGTATGTTCACATACCCCTTGTTAGCACATGAGTGCGTGTAGTAAGTGCGTGCTTCTCTTCTTTGTATCCGTGGCTTGTTGGGAAAGGTGCACTGTATTTATTTGGCATGTATATATGTAAAAAACCCACAAGCTCTACCATTTATTTTCTTTCTTCTACACCCACCCCAAAAACGTAAAGAAAAACACACACTTCTGCTAAGGTTCTAGGACGGTTTATTTTTTCATTCAGCCATTAGTTTATTCGTTCAGGAGTTGTACACTGGGAAAAAAAGTGCATCCATTAGACAGTGAGGGCTTTATTTATGAGGGGGGTGGTGTTTCAAAGGGGAGGCTGTCAAGTCCCAAAAGAGCCTTTCATGGTGTATTCTCAGCGTGCTTCTGAGGCCACTGCTCTGCTCATCAGGAGGAGAGGCAGAAATGTGGGCTTTACAGAGCAACCGTGTGTTTCACTGGTCCCTGCGCTCACTGACGTTTATTTACATATTGGGAGAGTAAATGGGTAGAACAGATGGCAACCAGACATTTGGTGGTTCTGTTCCCGTATGCTCCTCAGGGGTCTTGCATTCAGTTTTTGCAAAAGGCTTGTCCTATAGTGAGCAGAAAAAACCCAGGAGCCTGGTCAGAACTATGAAACGCTTGTTGGGTTTTTGCGTTGGTGACAGATTAAAGCGTTTAGTAAGATGTGAAATAATTACAAGGTTTGTTTAACAAGTCGAGATACTTGTTCCTTAGGACAAAACTGTTGGAGGGTCTGTCTATCTCATTTTATTGCTTCTTATTTTCACCACTGGAATGAATGCATTGAGAGTTGAAGCTGGCAATCTCTTCCTTCTGCAGAGTGAGTTTGAGAAGTACAGGTCTATTTATATGGGTCTTGAATACCTTTTGGCCTTTTCTGCAAATATTGTAACTCATGTGTGCTCCTGTAAAAACAGAATATCTGAAAATTTTGCAGGATTTTCCAGGATATTTAATATGTGTTTCTTCACAGTTTACAGTTGTGAAGCGGGAGATTTACTTCCATACCAAGCTGAATTTTTTTCTTATTTTCTTTGTACGCCCTGGAATGTTGGAGCAGGGCTGCTCCAGAGTGCTGGGCAACTTGCTTTAGAGGATTAGGTTGTTGGTTTTTTTTCCAGTGTGCGTATGTTGGTTTTTTTAGAGAAGTGCTAATTAAAGCACTTTTCCTGGGCAAAACTCTAATATAAAATACACATTTTGAAAGTATGTTAACAGGAGTGATGCAAATCAGGTTTTGAATGTATAAAATTCTCAGCCTGCACATTGTTCCTTCCTGTAAAGCAGCCAGGTGTTTCTCACTAAAGTAGGGAGAAATCACATGAAAATTGAAGAGCTTGACCTTTTGCACAGCATGCCAAATCCAGCTCCAACAGTTTGTGACATGATGAATTCCAGTGCCTTATTGGTAAACACATGAAACTGCCTAGCATTTATAGGAGAACCTGTCAAATAATGTAAATTCCAGACCTGAGTTAGTCTCAACTACAATGTGAAATCTCCTAGTATTAGATAAAATCTGTAAACCAAGCTTTTCTATAATAAACCTTTCTGTAATGAGAGGTCAGTCCTGAAACAGTTTACTTTAAACCAAGAGAGTTTTCAAAAGCTGATCCTCCATGGATTAACTCAGGTTTTGGGAAAGCATTTTCTAGTGCCCTTCTTATTAAATATTGTCTTTTTAAAAGAGAAAACTAGGCAGCCATGTCACATTCTACAGGGAGGCTTACCATGGTAAATGGTAGCACAGAAAGTGAAAATGGTAAATGTCACGAAAGAAACACTGTCTTCTTGAGACACATTTAGAAGGCTGATCATTAACAAAAAGTGGAAACTTGCTACTCTTCTGTAGACCATGCTGCACAAATATTATGTTAGGATTAGTTTAAATGAAAGTAATTGCTGAACTAGTAGGTTTTTGGCAGTATATTCCACAACCCACGTGAAATACAGAAAATTTTTTCTAAGTAGGAGTTTTTAGCCAGATTATATTGATAGTGTGCACGGTAATGAAACTGCCATGTCTCACTCAATACTTGACAGTGTTTCTGTGATCTGTGAGCAGTTCTCTTGAATACTTGGTAAGGGACTTCAGAATCCTTTGAAATCAAAATTAAATACATTTAATGTTATTAAATAGAACCTAACTTCCTCTTTTTTTTCTTTTTTTTTTTTTTTTATATGAGGTATTGCTGGTTTTAGGAAATGTATTTCTAAACTGAGCCCACCATCGCAGTGCAATTACTGAGTAAATCACATCCTAGATAGTCTTTGCTTTTTTTTGTCCCCCGATAAAATAACATAGTTTAAATATCTTTTCCAGTGGTTTGTAGCCAGATGCAAAGTCAGCTAAAAAAGATTTCTTTAGAAAGGTTTCTTTTCTACATCATTATATAACTAAAAGTAGCTGTTGAAAACACTGCAGAATTTCATGTCAGTCTTGAAAGCCATGGCTTCTGTGTCCTTAGGAGCAGACGAGGACAGTTTAGATGGTCACATATTCTTTACGGCCCAGAGCTGGATAAGCATTAACCAAACAACAGTAACAGCAGGACTCAAGAAAAGTGCACTGGTAAAAACCAGGAGCTATTTTGGGCAGGGTGTGGCAGACCTTGTGTTTTTTGTAGGTTAAAAAAAAAAAAAAAAAAAGAAGAAAGAAGTTAATGTGTGTATTTGTTGTTGGGTCCTCAAATGCTAATCCATATGTGGTCATTTGTATCTCTGAAGGGCTTGGGTTTTTTTTCTTCTTTGACAGACTGATGTCTTGGTGTTGAGCTGCGATCTGATCACAGATGTTGATTTATATAAAGTTGTGGATCTCTTTCGCACACATGATGCTACTCTCTCCATGTTGATGAAGAAAACTCATGAACCAACAGAAGTGGTACCAGGACAGAAAGGGAAGAAAAAGCCAGGTATGTAGACAGGAATACGTATTTATTAGTAGCTTACAGAGAAACCACTGGTATGTATGATATGTTTAGTTACCAATCCCAGAGCAAAAGAAAGAAAAGAGGTACAGATACCCTGTTTTTCCTCAGATTCCCTGATGAGGGTGTGGCTTGGTTTTTTCCAGCTCAGAATTAAGTATTAGACTTGTGTAATCTTGCAGGCTCTGATCCAAAGCTCACAAGAGTTAAGGGAAAAGCTCCAGGTGACTTCAGTGAGTTTTGGATGAAACCCTGAATTTTTGTTACATATGAACATTAAAACCGTTAGGTTTTTCAAGAGCACTAAGCATCAGCCAGATTATAGCTGGGAATTTTACCACTGACTGTAGGGACCAGCAGTAGGTGGGTAACAAATGCTTCTAGAAATTCTCCCCTCTTGTGGTATGTACTGAATTACTCTTCTGAAATCGCATCCAGGAGCCTCTTGCTAGGCAAAACTCCCACTGATTTCAAGGACTTGGTTAGATGCTTATCTTGTCCCTCTTACCATAATATCTTAGTGCCTTGTAATCTCTAATGTATCTGTTCTCACAACACTGCTGTAAGGCACAGCAGGGCTATTATGCCCGTTTTACTTACATGCTGAAAGTACTAAATACCATACAGTTGTTCCCACACCAAACCTCTCATTTTCTTTTCAATTGCTGAGCCTCAGTTATTGCCAGTTTAGTGGGTCCTGGTCTGTGATTAAAGCTCAGAGGCATTACAGGGATACGAATAAGAAAGTGTACCTTCAAACTGTTTGAGAGAGGAGTGAAACGCAAGCCAACAGTTGGACTACGTGTGTGTCTGAAAGTGGAGGAAATGTGTTTTAAAAGAAAGCTGCTTAGACTCTGCATGAAAAGATTTTTCTGGAGCGAAGTGTAAGGTTAGTAGGGCTGAAAGCATTTAGTACTTGGACTCTCAAACAGCTCTAAACCCCCCTTATTTTTGAAAAGGCAATCTAAGTGCTAATGGCACATAAAACTTTGTCAAGAGCACTGCTACAGCCGCAGAGTTGAGCATTCAGGAGCTGTAAACTAATGGGTCTGTGGTTAAACATCATAGAGCTGCCCAGCAAGTGAGCTCTGAGCACACAGGGTGGGGCAAGAAGGTCTGTGAGGATAAACAAGATCATCTGAAGACTCTTTGCAAATATAAACACATCACTTTGTATGTGCATTCTTTTGTTGCTTGTTTTTTATGTCTGTGTGCCTGACTTCGTAGCAGGTCTCTTCCTACTGACTTGTTAAAATTTGTGAATGGTTTCTCAGATCTGTAAAAGACAAACTTGAAAAGACTAAAATTCCATTATGTAAAAGTATTTTACCACCCCTGGTGTTTTATTGTGGGGCTTGGTGCTAAGGTCTCCTACCCAAAGCTACTCTACTTGAGCTGTCATGGCCAGCACTAGTGATGTGTTTTCTGTGAACTGCCTCAGATGAGACATGAACCCTTCCAGACCTTTTTCAGTCATTAGCTAAAAGCAGGGGAGTGTCAAGACAAGAATTTTAGGTTCTTCTCAGGTTCTGGAGGAGGGCAGTATGTTTTAGAGAGCACCAGACCCTTCTGCCTTTCATTCCTGCTTGACTGAATGTACCCTATTGCTGCCAAGTGTCCTAGCTCATCTCCCTCTCTCTTCCTGTGCTGGCCTCTTGCCACCACCAGCCTCCATTCTTGTTGTCTTTGCTTAGTTTCCTCCTTCAAGGATCCTTGTCAAGAGCCCAACTTCTCTTTGTCATATATTACTCTTTTCTTTCACTACCAGTTCCATTCTCTCTTCTGCTTCTGACTTCTCGTCTTGATCTGCTTCATTTATCTGCCTACAGTGACCTGTTTTCTTCTAATTCCTGTCTCTGTGGTCTAGTGTCCTTTCAGACAGTCTGAGTTCCACTAGTTTTCAGGGGCTGCTTTCTCTCCCTTCAAGCCTGTCTGGCAGAATCCTTGTTTTTATGTTTTTCTTTCCCCTCACCCTTGTGAGCTTATGAGTTTTATTTCCTTGTAAAAAACAGGTTGCAAGAAAGGCAGCAGATTAAGCTCTTTCCCCAGGAGCAGTCATCACAGTGTGGCTGTGGAACCTCGTGGCTTGTGTGCTTTTCTTGTACCACAGAAGGCTTTAGATAGCACCTGCTATTTGGTCAGTCCTAGGAGCTGAGGCATTGGAACAACCTATTCTTAAGAAGAGAGTGCACAGAAACTTTTGCAGCAAAAATAGAAGTCTAGAGAAGAGTAGAGCAAGTGAACCTGCAGTTTTTCAAAGACCAGTCAGAGCTTTTCCAGGGAAGGGCCACCAAACCATTTCAGCTTACGCTAAACCCTCTTCTTTTCTTTAGCCTTAGAAGCAGCTGAATGGTTTTCACTGAAGTTTCTCAAACGTTCCTCTTAGGGCAGGCATCTGACATTGGAAATTTCATCCCAGACAGTTAAAACTTGGTGAAGCTTATAAGGAACTGAAGACAAGAGACGAATGTGGAGTATGTTAGGCAGTTTTTCACAGTACGTGGCCCTATTAGCTCTTTCTCTAAATCGTGACACATCTATGTTTCTATGTACCTGCACTGTACTGTTGAAATGTTTGTATTAGGAAATGGATATTATTGAACATTCAAGAACTGTGATATAAGGAACAGTTTTTAAATTAGCATTAATTGCAGTGTTAAGTGCTGTAGATTTGTACTGATGATTTCCTGAAATGTTTGACTCGGCTGCAAATTACAGGGTCAAGTTCATTGGCTTTTACATTTAGGGGATCATATATTGACAATAATCATCTCATTGGCTTTTTTATTTGAGCAATAAGAGGCATGACCATAGAAAAAAACACAACACTGAAGTGCTAGTGAATGACAGTAACCCAAATAAACAGAGAATGTCAGGAATTCAGACACCCAGAATGGAGCCGTGTGCTTAAAGATGGCTTGCAAGGGATTGTGTGGAAAATAGTGTCTGAACCTTTCTGTGTATAAAGAAAGGCAGAAAAGATGGGGATGGTGACTCTTTCCTGCTTATTTTTCTTGTCTTGAAAGCAGCAGGCATGTCATCACTGGTATTCCCTGTGTTTGCCAGAAGACCTCTTGGTGGTCTTGAAGGCTGCATCGTGTGAATTCTCTCCCTTTAATTGAAAGGGTGGGGATACTGAATCTTGAACAGAGGTGTCTTTTTTTTCAAGTGTCAATTAATTGTGTTTGATTAAAAAGCATTTTAGAAAATCTGACTGAAATTTATTTCTTCTCATCACCGAATTGCTCGATGTTCTCTTGTGGTGTCATGATTTCTTTAGATCGCTAAAGCCCTTAAAATTGATGAGGATCTAATTTCTAAGGTAATTAATAAATTGCAATATCAGTGTCAAATCCTTATTTATTTATCATGAGGAGGCTAAACACATCCTGCATTCCATTTCCATATTTTAAATGATTTTTTTAAAGTTACTGTTGCTGCAGCTTTAACATTTTTCTCATACTTTCCTTGAAGGAATTTTGTACACTAGTTATGTATTCATTCTTCCATTTATTTTTTCTTCACTAAGTAAGGCCAGTGGGATTTGAAACAGCACTCTTGTATCTCTGGAGTAATTGATTTTAGTAGTAAGTTTTGCCTTTTTTAAATTACAAAAGTAATGCTAGTTACTGCCAGTTTACAGGAAAAAACCTGACCTGGCATCCGCTACAAAAAACCCCACAGTGTGTTCTCATGGTTTCACTGCTTGTTTCTTATCTATCCACACAAGCAAGAGAAACCGGTTTGGTGTCAGTCATGTACCTGGTCCTGTTCTCATCAAGCGGGTTTCTTCCCCTTTTTGTTGTTGCAGAGGGTTTTGCTGTGGCAGTGCAATATATTATGTTACTGTAGGAACAACCAGGAGATGGGCAGGCAGGACCTGAACTTTGAGAGAAGTGTTGGTACCTCGATGGAAGAAAATCGGTCACTGTCATGTTTTCAGCCTGCCTGCCTGGCAGAAGCCACCTAATTAGGGGTTAATTAGCCCCTACTCTCAAACTTCATCGCCCTCCATAGCATGAGAATTGGCACTGCTTTTGAGACTTATTTCTGAGTTTTTACAGTGAGTGAGCTTTATCGTAAGTGTACTTAATTTGTCATAGTGTTACATGCTCAGGCCTATTTTTGTACTTCTCTGCTGTATGATTAATTTCTGAGAAGGGTTGGGGGATTTTCTGAAGAGGCTGTGCTTGATCACTTGGATCAAAGACTGCCACAGGAGAACTTTAGACAGCTGCGTAGGTCTGACCGTGGTTGATAGTGGTTATTGCTATGGTAACTCTGAAAGAATAAGTAAAAGTAAAACACGAGGGATGGGGCCGAATTGGGAAAAATAAGGTTAAAAATAGTTTGCCTGAAAAAGATCTTAGATAATTAGCTACTTCTAGACCACGCTGTTACCTCAGTGTGGTTAAAGGCTTAGAACTTAGGAGATCAAATATTTGCCGGTTTGGCCCAAAAAAAGTATTTAGTGGGAGAAAACAAATTTTTGTTAGAACTGTACCATGGCTTTCTTGTACAGCCTTGGCTCTGTAAAAATCGATATATGGCTGCCACCAGAGTGATGGTTCATACTACAAAGTGAAAATTAGAATAAGCTGCCACCACTGTATTCAGATGTTGTGGAAAACTGTTCAAAACCAAATGCTTTACATTTCAGTAGGCCAAAGTCCCTGTTGATGCACAGCCACTGATTGCAGGAGATGGGGATTGCCACAATAATATGTGGGACAGTTAGGTATTCTCTTGCTGGGCAGTTTTATAAATAGATATTTAAACCAAGTTAACTGACCCAGAAACATCTGTGATAGAAGTCTTAGAATCTGTGCTTTTGTGTCTGTTTGTGATTTAGGTTTGCTATTGCTATTAGTATTTATCTGAAATAGATGAGTTGCAAAATATTTATGTCTTAACTGAAATCGTAATCCTCTCCAGACCACCTAATTCCAGTGTGGAGTGGCTTATGACAAGGAAGAAGCAGTTGGATTTTGAAGAACTTGCTACTTGCCTTGGATTTGTTGTTGTGTAAATTCAAGTGGCAGAGGTTTTTTATTTTAAAAAATTTAAAAAGAGAGGGAAGGAAAGCACAGCTCAAGATAGTGTTGCAAGTAAGGACCTGTAGTTGGCATCTTCATAAAAAGAATGCAAAAAACTTGCAGAGCCAATGTTTTGAATGTCTTGATGCCTATCAGCTACCCTGACTGAAAAGAAGTTGGAAGAGTTATCCATAATATTTATTAAATTCATTGATTTGCTGGGATAGTCTGAAACCTAGTATTTCATATTTTGGGGGTGGTTGGTGGTCCCGTTTGTCTTTACAGCTTGCATTAAAGTGGGGTTATATAATGATTATTTGATTTTCTACTTCAGTGGAGCAGCGTGACTTCATTGGAGTGGATGACACAGGAAAAAGATTGCTCTTCATGGCTAATGAAGCTGACTTGGATGAAGAACTTGTCATTAAAAGATCCATCCTTCAGAAGTAAGCTCATGAGTCCTTGTAATAGAAACTGAACTTGGAATGGGGTAAAATAACTATGTACTAGAAGTGGTGGTTAAAGTAGGATGAGAAGGGAACAGGCAAAGCAGCTTTTGCAGTATTCAGGGAACAGTATTTTATTATTTGTTACATCATTACAACCAATTGATAGGCTTTTCTTACACCTTTATTGTGAAAAATTCCAGGGAAAGAAAAGGAATGCACGAAAAGGTAACTCTTCTTGAAATGAAACCTATATTGCTATAGTGCAGATACAGTTTAGATTCAGACATCCTGAAGTGTTAGACCTACGTCCATAAATGAAATACTGGTCTCGTTGTTTGAATCCCAGATAGATTTGCAGAGTATCCATGCAGGGCTCTCAGGATTTCATGACCCTCTTCTGCACATGAGGCACAAAAGCACAGCTGTCTTTGCAGGCCCAAAAAGTTTAGAGAATCCATGTTATACCCACCATTAAACTGCACTGGGGACTTGGATGAATTTATTACATATGTCAGACCAGCCGAGCTTCCTGCACAGAGTAATTCATATCCATTAGTAGGAGAAGGAAAGATGACTTCTTGTTCTTTACAGTCTTCTGTACAGTGATTTTAGCTTCCTCGGGCACATGTCTGATATTCTCTGTGGAAAGCTCTGCTGTCTCCTTGAGAGGCCAACCTTTGTAGTCTGTCCCAGGCTGACAGTCAGACTTTCACCTCTGTGAGATGAGACACCTGTGGGACAGCCATTTGAGAGCTGGGAATTCATCCATGTGGACCTTTTAAGTCAAGGATACGGACATCTGGGGGCTGCTCTCAGATAAATCTCTGCTGTGAAAATGCCTCTGGTGTGTGCTGTAGGCCACAACTCAGTGTAATCTTTCCTTGAACATCCCGCTACCAGATGTGAGGGAGCTGCTCTGTGCCTGTGGAAAGAAGACCCCTCTTCTGCCCAAGTTTAAGGATTGCCCTAGAAGGGAGGTGATCAAGAGTGGGCCCTGTTAACTGCTGTGATGGAAAGAGCCTGTCCCAGCATGTTTCTGCTGGCTCTTTCCTGCGTTTTTCTTGGACGTGGCAGGGACCAAGCTGCAGGCAGACCCTGTGTACATATACAGCAGCTGATTTGCATAGAGTAGGAAATTCATTACTGTTATATTCTGGGGTTTTTTTGCAAATGAAATCCAATAGTTCTGTTTTGGGCTAGGGAGGAATATTATATCTACTGTTAGTGACAAGCTTGTCTTTATGGCTTTCCCCTGACACTAGCGGGTGGCTGTGGTATAATGACTTAGAAATTGCTGTAACATGTGTGATCTTAGTTGACCTCTGATTTTACAGGTTCATCTAACCAGAGAATTCTCATTCCTATAGCTAAATTAATCAGGCTTTATCCTGCAGGCTAAACTTTGCCCTCGGGAGCACCTGTTCAGTTACATTGTCTTCAGCAGATCTTCTTGAGCGTAACTGTTTGGGATTTGGTAAATGGAGTGTTGGTGACATACAGATGGGATAAAAATCTGTGTCCCCTGTCTTTCTTACATTTCCACAGCTATGAAAGCTAGTGTAAAGCATTAGCCACCCTCTAAGTAAAGCCCAAAGATGACAGGATAGTCTAGAAGAACAAAGAAGAAAGATCTGCTAAGTGCTAAAAAGAAGGAAAAAAAAATAAAAAAGATACTTTGAAGCATCAGGCAGAAGTATTGGGCCAGTATCCATGTGGGTGAGCCTCTGACATATTAAACTGCCTACTGTGCATGCTGGTGTGCTCTCTGTGTTTTACACCTGCCATCTTGGAGAGGCTCTGAGGGAAGCAAAATAGTATGTGGAAAGTGTCAAATATTTTCAATTGAGGCAAATCCAGGGAAGCAACAACTGTGGGAGCTCTAAGAAGACAAAGTGTTGGCAACTAAGGATGTTTTAACCACTGTGTTGTCTAGACCTGCTCAAGCTCTGACTTTCTCATGTGAGAAACAAGAGAAACAAAAGCGACGCTTAAAACAATCTTTGAAGTCTTTTTTTAATACATCATAGTAAAGTAAGGAGAGGAAAAAAAAAAAGGGAAACAAAAAAACAAGCCCAATCTCGTTTTCTTCATGGATCACTTGAAGTGACTGACTTTCAGCTGCCATGTTGGCTGTTTCTTGATCTCTGGACTTTGTTTGGATGAAATAACAGACTTTGTGGCAAGATGGTGGGAGAATTTCCAGTACACTCATTCATTCCTCTGTAAAATACAATAGACATCTTGAGGCTGTTGCTTTTGTTTGTTTTGCTTTTAATGGTCCCTTTGAAGGGTTATAGTGGTCTTGTTACATGAACTCTAGAACTCCTCCAGTGCTTGTTTTGTTCTTCAGATCCTTTTTCTATTTTCTTTTTTCTCTCTCTTTTTAAGGAGGGGAGTGGATGGAGGGACAGGGAGGGAGTGGAGAAAGGAATGGGAAGAGGGAAGATGAACTTTTCTTTAAAGCTAGGAGTCTTGTTACTGGTAAAAAATCTAGATCCCATACAGAAATGGTTCAAAGGGCTTTTGGCTTCCCTTCCTCACAGGAGGGAAGTTGTGTTGACAAAACATCCAAAGCTGTAGAACGCTAATTTAAATCCTTGAAGAAAAACCTTTTTCCTGACCTTTGCCTTCTTCCTATCATTGGATTTCACGCTCTTCACTTTCCTGCCATAAAAGAGCAGCTGGTGGGGAGGGACAGGGGAAAACATACATTCTCCTGAGTACCTGTTGAGTATTAAATATTTATTTGCTCTTGACTCAGGCATTTTGTAATAATGAAAGTGTTACAGAGTGAAACGTTTTAATGGGATTTCTAAGCTTATGGTATAAGCTGTTATTCTCTTTCTCGGTTTGGTTAGGATTTCTTTTCCAGATTTGTTGTTTTGATTTGTGCTGTGGTTTTGTAAGTCGTGGATAGCCATTTTGGGTTTGGGATTGCCTCTCCTTGTTACACCACAGAAGAGATTTTGCACAAAAGGATTTTGCTCCTTTGCTTGCCAGAGCAAATCTGGCAAAGCTTTCCATTCAGCTGTTAAAATTATCATTTATTTTCCCTGTGCTGTTAATCACCCTGATGACAAGTCCCACAGGTAGCATCCTCCCTTAGTAAACAAATGGAAAACAATATCAAATACATCCATCCAGGCACGTTTTGGTGTGCATCGGGATGGGCCAAGAAGACAAATTTATTGGTGGTGCCTAGAGAGACTAAAGCTGCTGGGGAAAGCATTTTCAAGGAAATGGTTCCCTGTTTGGGTAATGAGAGCTTATAAAAAGCCATGAACAGCCTGTGCATGTCATTCACTTTGGCAAATAGCTGCAAGATGAGATACTAGAATGAAAGAAATACAGTTTGGGGAAGTTTCAGAGCCAGCTTAGGGCCCTTTGAAGAGAAAAAAAATAAAGTTATGTGCTCATCCCTGGAGCCTGGTTTTGCCGGTGACATCTCTCTGACTTGGGTCTTGACAGGATGAAGGAGTGAGGAAATGATGAGAATTCCATAGCTGCTGCCTCTGCTTTGGGAGGGGGCAAAGGTATTTGTTTTCAAAGCAGGATTACAATGGACAGGGAGCTTTTTGCTCCACCTCTGATATTTATGGTCATGCAAAGTGAGACAGTAAAAGACACCTGTTGGAGCAGGTCTAAATTTGGAGCATTTCCTTTTAAGATCTTGTGGGCTGTGTAAGGGTGAGTTCAGCCTTCGTGGGTGTTCTGTCTGCACAGACGCAGGTGCAGGGCTTCTCCTAGAGAATATGTTAATAAATCACCGTGACAATCCCAGCTACTTATTACCTCATGTGCTTCAGACAGAAAGGAGTACCTCATCTATAAATATATACAGGACTAACATTAGTAACCTTGAAGTAACAATACAGATCTGTTTTTAAGATATTTTAATAAAAAGAGGGGGGTAGGATGGGGGAGGTTTTTTTTCCTTTTCCCTTTGCATCTTGAGAGTAAAAATGAATAGTGTAGTATAATTTCAAAAGTCAGCGCTGCCAAGTGGGTAGGTAATGAGAGTTCAGAAGTAGCTTTGATACACTTGATTTCCTTTCTGTTGCCTTGGGATATTGCCTTTTTTTTTTTTTTCTGCTGATAATTTGTTTTAAGTAAGTAGATCATATATAAACACACTGCAACTTCCTTAGTGTTTCTGTTCTCTAAAACTGTCCTTGGGAAATTGGCATCTCTGAAATTCTCTGCCACTCCTGTGGTGGTTCTTTTTTTCTTTTAAAATCTATTTCCATGAGAAAGCCTGGGAATGACACTGGTATAGGCAGATGCTCCACTGTGTAAAGCATCTTAAGCTAGATCATGGTCAGATGTCCTCTTCCAGATCCAGCTGTGCTGGTTAAGGGGGCCACCACCCCAAGCTTACCCCCAGCGGGACGAATGGTTGAGTACTTCATAAGCCACATGTGTCAAAAACAGTGTCATTACTTTTAATGGATTAAACAGCAGGACTTCAATGACTTGGTTCTTTTTACTTTGTGCATTAGGGCGATGTCCCCACAAGCAGTGCCACTGGCAAGGGAGCAGGGGATGCAATAGTGCAACTCAGTAGGGAAATTCTGAGGAGCAGTTCAGGCCAGACCAGGGAGCAAAAATTCTTTGCTGGTCTGTCTACAGGGTGAATACACGTCCTAGCTTTGGTGGTGTTCTCCTGCTTGAAACTAAGTTTCCTTTGCATTCAAGTGATATGTTGAGGAATGCCACAGAAAGTTGCTATATATATTTTTTTTTTCTCTAAAATATGGCTTTTACAGAGCCACATGCAGATCTTCATGTCTTAGTTAGTCCAGATGTGCTCTTGCAGTTAGTCCAGGTCTACTCTTTTCATAATTAAAAATAAAGTTTTCTGACTAGCATCTAGAAAATAAGTGAGGTTCTTTTTGTCTCCTCCATCACAAAAGGAGAAATCATGTGTGTTGATTTAGGTAATAATCCTTTTGCAGATGCACAGGCCAGAAAAGAATCTGGTTCCCCTTCCCAGAACTGAATTGGTTTCACAGTACTAATAGGAATTTAGAAAGTTGTAAAAAGTTATTTTAGCCAGTAAAGCAAGCGGATCTGACTGAATCAAAACAGGGGAACTAAGTCTATTGAATAAGAGGGTGTGACTTTTACACACTAACTTCTTAGACTATAACCACACTTTAAAAATGTTGGTATAGCTTTAATCATATTTCTTCAGAAAAGAGGATTTTGCTGAACATTTCAGAAAAAGATATTGGCCTGTGAAGAGTTGTTTGAGCCATGAGCTAGGAGTAGATGTTCTCAGGATGCCCTTTTAGGTTTTGTTTAGAAGTTTCTCAGTTCACTAACAGTAGCTGCTGTAAATAAAAGGCATTTGTTTTCTCACAAGGTTTGCCCTTTTTATCATGCATTTAAATTTTGCTCAACTTGCTCTGTTTTTTCTGTAAATATGTTGAGGATGAATGTAGGCTTCAACTTAGAAATGGAGTATTTTTTAAATTATTTACTATTTCTAAAATTAATGTAGCCAAATATAAGGAAAACTTAATTTGGTGCTTTTATATATGTTACACTTGTACAATAATTGCGAACATACTATAAAAGCAGCTAGTGAGATGTTGACTCTATATTTTAAAGAACATAGTGCTATTACTGATTTTTAATACTGTTGCTTCCACAGGATTTTATTGTGTTTTGCTGGTGCCATGGTATTTTATTCACTCATTGGCAGGGGGGTTGAAAGGAATGTACGGCATATCCAGGTCCTATTTATAAAAGAAGGGTCATGCTGTGTCTTGACAGCTTGTACAGGTAAGAGGTCATGAATCTCATGAATCTTAGAATCTGGAATATTAGCAGAACTTCTATTGAATCCAGCTATAGAAAAGCTTATTGGCAATGGTTTTCATTTTACTGCAAGATTCTTGCCAGTGTTACAGCACACACAAGGCTGAAAGCAGAGAGTGTGAGGCTCAACATTTGGTTCCTAATCGTTGGTAAATGTATGTTGTGTGGATTGTCATTAGTCATTTGTCTGTCTGTCTGTCTGCTGCGGTCTCAGACCAGCACTTAGCCTGTGATTTGGTTTTACTTTTCAGAGGTTTCAAAGGAGGAAGGGATGACTGTATTGCTTGGACACCCTCAAGTCCATGTGACTTGGTAAATGCAGTGCTCTGGATGAGTCACCAGGCTGGACAACACTGAAGTTGAAGTTCATTGTTACTCTAAGCCAGGCTCGGGTCTTGAAAAGATGACAAATGGTCTGTTCGTTTTAGAAGATGTCTTAGTACTTTAATACAGTTGCCAATACTTTAATGCAGTTGCCACTGTGTACTTTTTAGCAAGGCTGTGAGTTAGCTTATTTCACAGAGTTGGTGGGGAAACATAACCATCATCAGTTGTTTTTTGTGACATTTACCCCAGTTGTTCCAGGTGTAACCTGTATGGTCTAAAAGTTCATCTGAAAGGTTTGATATGGGCAGAGACACAGAATGATCAGTTGCTTACTTTTCAGCCAAAAGGTGTATTCAGTGTAACTGCCTGTAGAAATCTTAAGGATTCAGCTTGTGTCCAGTGATCCCAGAATGACCAGTACGTGACAGAGGGGCACAGACTCCTCATTGTGTGGTTGGGATGGTACAGAGAGAAAAAAGCCAAAGGTCAGAGGAGTTATCCCTGCTTGTGTGAGCGCTGTCAGGCTCTCCCCTACCACATGTCCACCATGTGTTCCTCATCAGCGGGATGTGGAACTCCATGACGCAGAGCAGACTGGAATGCGGAGTTAGTTAACACCCGCCGTTGGGGAATTTATCAGCCAATGTGGAATATGGGGGGGAGGAAACGGCCTAGTTTAAAGCAAAGTAAGGGTGAAATGAGGCATGTGACTGTTCCTCTTCAGTTAAAAGGTCTGATTCTGCTTAGGGCTGAGGTCCTGGCTCATGAGCCCAGCCAGAGTTTGGGGTTCCCTTACTGTTCTGCGTTATTGATGCATTTTTTAAATCCTTTAAATCGTTGTGCTTAGTAGAAGACTTTTGCTGTGGGCAGGAGGGAAATACCCTTGGGATTTTTGCAGGGAACCATTCATGTAGTTTATTCTAAGAAATCCAGATTTTGGAGAACCTTTCCTTCATCTTAGTCACTGAGATCCCAAATCACTACCTTGCAGGGATACATCAAAGTAGATAGCCTCTCCATTAAAATCAGCTACACTTGGTATCAGTTGAACTGCAGTTGCATAATATTTTTAGTGCTGATTTATTACACTTACTTTGTGGCTACCGTGAACTCTAGCCTGGGTAATTTACTGTGATGTTTCATGCTGCTAAGAATATTGAAAAAGTCATAACGGAAAGAGTCCGAATTTACAATTAGCTGGTTGGAGGTGTACGCGGCCTCACATCCTTACTGGGTCCGCATTCTACTTTATTCGCAGCAAATATATATCTTTCAGAATGTTTCCATTCATTCAGAATACAATGCTGAATTCCCTGTTGAATAGCTGTAGTGTGGTTCTCCCCAAACAGCATTGTGCTGGCAGTTTCTGGAATTACACAGGAAATGAAGAGCATAGCAAACTTTCCTTTCTCTTGCTAAGACATGCTCCCCGGGAGTTCTTCCAGTAGATCGAGTAAATAGCAGAGATCTATTCCTAAGGGCAGCATGTTCTCTGTGTTTCTCCTTGAGAAATCCTAATTTTCTCTGGCTTTAAATCCTTCCTTTCTTCAGCAAATTTATAGCACCTTTTTCCTAGCTAGAGAAGATTAGATAGAGATACCTTTTACAAGCAGTAAAACTTCGTATCCGCTTCTCTTGGAGATTTCTTGTAGAACTTTCCTTCCCCAGGCACCAAATATATACTTTGTTAAGAATTAAGAGGAGGTGGCTATTAGATCTTGATATGTGAACTGGCAGTACAGAATGCTATATCTTGCCCAGTTACTCATTCTAAGGATGACTTGCATGTACCTGCATACTGGCCAGCAGCAGCTGTTGGTATTACTTATTATATTTCAATCATCTTGAAATTCTTTAACCTTTTAAAAAAATATGTGTGTGTGTGTGTGTGTCTTCGTAATTAGGTTAGTGGAAGCTCAAGAGTTTAAAAAATCTGGGTCAGTCAGTACAGGGAGATTTAAAAAGGGAATAATTTAAGGCCTTCAGACAGAAAAATCTGACAGATAGACTTTAATTAAACTCTGAGGGTTGGAAGCAGACCAGTAAGAAATCGGGGAAATTTATGTTTAAGCTCAACTTATAGTTTTTCTGCATATTAATCGTCCAGCAGCTGGTGATATTTGCAAAAGCACAAGAGACTGTCTTCCAGTATTCCCTTTGATTTTGTTTTTCCCCCCTTTGCTTTATTATTCCCAAGGAGTAGCATTAAATGTAATTTCAGAGGCCACGTGTGTCCTTAACTGCTCTGTCCCATCCCTGTGGTACATGTGTTCATACGTGTATACATATATGGGTAGGATATAGCTTTGTTCACTGATGCATTGGTGCAGCGTTTGTAGAACTAAGTATATTTTTTTGGTTGGGTTTTTTTCCCCTCAAATGAGCTACATCATTTCTGAAAATACCTCTGAAATTCCCACTTCTGTGACTTTGAGCCTTAGCCAGGTAGAATAGTAATAACAGAATCACGGCCAGCAGTGCCATAAATTTCAACTAAAGTATCGGGCAAGAAGTCTGATTTCTGTTTGTACTGTTGTGAGAGGTATTTATGCAGGGCTGGTCTTTCAGCAAGTGTGATTATTTTCAGAGAGGCCCTCTCTCCATTCTTGCATTAGAATGTGCTGGGGATGTGTGCAGGGAATGGCACCTGACAAACAGCAGCCAGACAGAAGGAGTAAAATCCCTTGGGAATGAGACTTCTTTTTATGGCCTTTTTTCACTTCTAAGGCCACTTGAAAAATATTGTTCTTCAGGTAGATCTCCTTCCTAGATCCCTGGGTTAGCATTTGGGTGCCTGCCATTTTCCCAGACCAAGGAGCTACTGAAGACTTAAGCTTTTCCAGTAGGAAAGTATGCAAGCACATACTTTGCAGCACCAGACACTATTGAAAGAATAATGGACCCTTCCCACATTCAGCTCCATTCTTCTTGCACGCACTCCCAGACCTCTGGAGCCACTGTGCTAGCAAATGATTACACTCTGTTTTTCTTCTGTAACTCTTCCTAAACAAAATGTTGAGACATTGATTTATACAATTCAGATTCCTATGTTGAGTCAGTGTAGCTAAAAGTAGCCTCTGGCTATTGGGGGGATAGATCAGTGAGACAAATTAGTGCTTGCTGGTGTGTTTTTCTATATCTTTTCCTTTGAGAAAATAGGATATATTTCATATTTAAGGAATATGCCTCTTTCACGTGTTTGTTTTAGATGTACCTCATGGCTGTTTAGTTTTAGAGCTCAGCACTCTATATGTTTTCTGATTTACGTAATTATATGAGCAAAGCAACCTGGAAAAAAGCAGACTTAAGCATTTTTTTAATGCCCTTGATATTTGTCAGCTGAAAAGAAGGGGTAAGATATTAGGGATATTATACAGATTGTAGACCTTCATGTGTGATGGGAAATAACCTCCTGCCTGGGGTAAAAAATGACTTCTCATGTCCTGGACAACCACTGACTTAAATGATTTGCAGAAAAGTTGTCTTGTAATCTGTTCTTGTCTTTGGAAAAAAACAGAAGTGTTAATCTGTTTGTTTGTTGTAGAGAACCATTAAAATAAGCAACCTTTGTGTTTACAGAGGAAGAGTTATCTAGATCTACAGGTGATCTGGTACTGGAAGGGATAAAATTTAATAGGAATTGGTGTGTTATCATCTGTTTGCATTAAGAATGCCTTGTAATTGATTTACAAAGAGATCTGACTTCTCTACTTGGCTTTGTGGCCTTGAGAAATCCACTTAATGTTTGTGTCTCATACTTTCTTTGCTTTTTAAAATGAATGCAATATTACTTTTTCATCTCACAGGGGCATAGCTCATGAATGTTTGTCAGTAGTATAAATGTAGAATGCTGCTCTCAGAACAGGGTTATTAACTGTTGGCTTTCCCACCTTTAGAATCAGAATAGTACTTGTTAAAATGACCTGCAGGAAGCAGCTGATGTAACACTGCATCCAGTGTGAGCTACAGATCATTTTTGAACCTAGATTTTCAGTTTCAGCACTTGCATTCCTGCATGTCAGACACCTGTAGTATTTATTATCGTGTAGTTTATTGTGTGTTACATTGTTATGCACTGCTGTTCTTACCACTCCACTGTCTCTAATTTCCTTTCAGTGTACTAATTCTCCGGGTTTTTTTGTACAAAGGCACTGGGCATAGAGGGGAAAATTAAATATATTTTCCTTTGCATTAACAAGCCACTACTCCTGAGTGTACACGATTAAATTTGTAGATAAGGTGGTTCTTTGCACGCACAGGGGCAGAGCAGCCCCTGAGCTTGTACATCCTGCAGGGGCTCAGGGCACGCTGTGGAAGTACCAGAGGACTCCTTGGTAGGAGCCAGTTCTGCTACATTAAAACAGTAGTCTCATCTGTCCTTTGTCAGGTCCATATTATTCTCTGTAAAGGAGAAAAAGTGATGTTTATGTTTCTTCAGTCCTTGCATTTGTTTGCTGCTCCTGCTTCCAGTTTGGCCACCTGATGGCAGCTTTTAAATTCTGAGATCAGATTTGTGGTTTTGTTACCCCTATGTACAGCTTTGGTCAGCACTTTCAGGATCCAGCAGAATGCAAATATCAAACAAGAGTATAATCTTATGTAGTTCTTCCAATAGCTTACTTTTATAGTAGAAAAATAGTTCCCTTTGGAAAGTGATCACTTCAAAGACTTAACTGCTTTCATTTCTCCTAAACTTTTTAAAAACATGACAATTGTTTTTGCAAGTGATCTGTTGTAAAACATCTTCCAGGTTGATTTGGGCTGCTCTGTGTGATCTGGTTCTTTGCCTTTTTTAATGACAATTTTATCCATAAACAGAAAGAGTTAATGTTTTCTGAATGATGGGTTACTGTAATAAAACAAGGTGATACTGCCCTACTAAGCAGTGACCTCATAAGTGTTATGTGCATAAATGAAGTTATAATGAACCTGTAAATCAAGAATGCCATGAACATCAGAAATGCCAAATGCTGGAGCTGAAGCACAGTTGAGTAACTTACTGCAAAGAACTCTGCCCCTTCATTGCTGTGTTCTGAAGTTGTCTTAGGTACTTTTGTTTCCTACATTCTAGATGCTGATAGGTAGCTCATAAATGCTTTTATCACTGGGCAGTGCCTGAAAAGTTACTGTATGGTGAAGAGGTGAAAGCTAAACTGAGCTGTATTTATTCGCAAAATTCTGGGATGTTTTGGCTTTTAAATCTAACATGAGGAGGGACAAGCAGTCAAAGTCTGTACTAATGTGGATCAAAATACAGTGGGGAAAAAAGTGTGAGAGCCCATTCTTACTAGCCCCGTTTGTTACCTTAAGCAAAAATGTCCCACTCCCTGCCAGTGTTTGTGTCCTGAGGAGAATCCAGTGATCACATCTCTGAGGAACACATCGTCATCCCTTTGAATAGTAAGACCCAAAATTGAGATTAACAGTTATCAAAAAGTAAGAAACCAGTGTTCTGCTGTTACTTCATCATTTTGTGCTTTTTTGCCAAGCTGAGATTTTGACTAGTTAGGGGTTTTTTAGAATTTCTGAGTACTGTTCATTACTGTAGTTATTTCATTGCTGAATGACAGCTTGTATTTATGCACTGCTGTCAGTTCTAACTTTGTTTCAAAATCAGAGGTGATTATTCTTGTTGCCAAAAGTAGAACTGTTGTATGTTGTATGTTATGGTTTGTACTTCCAGAAATTCCTTCGTGGCTTTAGTTTGTGTTTGGTTTTTGGCTGGTTTGAAAAAATACATGATCCAATCGATCCAGTCGTGTTTTTAATTGAAAACATACGTAGTTAGTGTATATTATAAAAGGATCACTTGCGTGTAGGGAAGAGCCCATGAAAGTGTGTTTGAGAATTCCTACCTGCATCTGGCATAGAAAAAATGTAGGCAATTATTTTGTGTGTATCCACTGTGTATTTTTTTTCTTTTGTATCAATGTATGTCAGGGGTCTGAATACAAATAAAGCTTGCTATGCAGGCTAATTAAATCAATGCCTCTGTGGAAGCAGTTTAGTTTCTGCAATTGCTCTTCTAAATCTGAGATGTAAACAAAAACCTAGTTATTTTTATATAATTTCCCCTTGCCTCACGTACGTGATTCTGGAAACTGGAGAGTTATATGTTTATGCCTCTTTTTACAGCAGAATATTTGGCGTGGCTGAATTTTTATTGATGCATAATTCCTGGTTTCCTTAAAGCTGAGCAAGACTACTGTACAGTGGGAACACACGTTAATTTGAGTTGCTGTGAAAGGCTGTTCACATTAAAGCTGTCGAGGCAACAAATTGTCCTCAAGTTTTTTTTCATTAAGAGTTGCTTGCTGCTTTTGTAGAAACGGCTGCTTCAGCCACAGAAAGTAAATGGGGAGCTTTTCCTGAAAGAAGGATGTGCAAAGAACAGTGTTTAATCCGTGGCCTCTTACTGTCCCTCCTTCTTCTTCCCCTCCCTACCTGGAGGTGATGCAGGTACCATTGCATTTTGTTCTGTCTCCAGAGGCTCCTTTTTTCTGAGTTGGCTTTAGTTTGTTCTTTCTTGGTCGGTTTGTAGCTTCCTCACAGACTGTGGGCTTGTTGTCCTGGTTTCTTTAAAATGTAGAACGCGAAGATATTACCTGTTTTAAAAGTGTAGAGTGTAAAGGACTATACACTTATCAATATAGCCTATGCTCCCATTAAATGTGCAATTCCAGCTCTTTAGAATAAACCTATTTTATAGTGAATTCCAATATAATAATAAAATCTATTTGTGAGGAGCGTGGCTTCTGTGGTGGGAATAATCAGACCCACCTCTTCTGTTGCAGTGCAAAACCTCCCTTTTATTTTTAATAGCAAATTATTTTGAAAGCAGAGCCCAGAAGCATGGAATTTTTAGAAGTAAACTGGTCTTTTAAGGCTTCCTGTTCATTTTGGTTGTGCTTATTGCTTTTTACCTCTCTCTGCATTTACTTTTTTTTTTTTTTTAACTGTCTCTGCGAAAGCAACCATTGTAGACTTGGCCCTTTTTTATATTACTAATATAGTCTAGAGGGTTAGCATAGGTCTTTATAGTTACAGATTGGTTCTAGTACGTTTTTTTTCTTTATAAACTAAGGGCAGGACTGTACACGAAATCTCTGTTATTGTATTTGTGCTTTGTACTCGTGCACTTGTTGACTGTTTTACAAGCCAGTAACGTAGTAGCCACAGGCTAGGAAGCCTGCCCAGAAATCTGGCATATTTAATTAGTGCTAGTAAACAAGCAGAGTTTCAAATTTAATTTTTCCTTCTTTAATTCCTATAAACCTCAAGCCATTTAAAACTTAATTTTGACACTAGTTTCGTTTATGCAGTTGGATAATACTGAAACAGTCCACAACCACAGACAGAATGGTCCCAGTCTTTTCCAAGCAAGAAGGGAATAGAAGTTGTTTTGTTTTAATAGAATTTGAGGTTGATGTAAAACTGTAAATGATAATCTTCAGGTCATCCACTATCCATTTGCTTTTTCTTTCTGTTGGGCTGAATGTTTCAAGATGAGGGAATTGTCCTACCATGAGTTTAGCCTTGCAAAGGGTGAGGATTGGATTTGTTGCAGCTCTGATCTTTGTACAGAGAGTTCTTCTAAGAGTAAATGATGGAACATCTGAACTCTGGTCCTTGCCATGGCCAGTTTATTGCTTCTGGGCTGTGAGGTTTAACTCACTGCCCCAAGTGGCACAAGCAAGAGAGGGTTCAGTTGCTGTCTTGTCTCTTGCTTTTCAATACAAGCTTGTGATATGTGCTGGAAATGGTTCTCTCCTACTGTTTTCACTGTTGGGGACCACTGAATTTTAGACTAATGACATTTCTCCTCTTTATTTCACTGCAGAAGCTACGCTGTCTCCAGACAAGTAATATGCTGGTGTCTCCTTATCATAGCAAAAAAATACGTTCTAATTTTGGCCAAAAACTGGACTTTGTAACTGCAGCTAAAAATTATAAAAAATAATATTTAAATTGTGAAAATACATAGATGAGTAGTGCATTATTAACCATCCAGGCAGCTTTTCCTTCACTAGCGTGTCTTGGTTTTTTTGTTTGTAATTTTATTTTGGTTTGCTTTGCTTTGTCTCCTACTGTACGAAGAGAGGCCCAACCTTAGGCTGTTATTCAGGTCCTAGTAATGGGTGAAAGATGAGAAAGATTTTTAGAAATCCAACTCTGTCCTCAGTGCAGTGTATGTTTTTGTTCAGCTGGGCTTAATGCTGTAGTGCTCCAACTTTAGCATCTTCCTGAAAGTATTCTAGGTCTAAGCTCAGTTACTTGTAGTAATACAAAGTAGCAACTTCTGTTATAGCTATTAACAAATCTAGAAATTTTAAATCATGAGTAATCTGGTCTAACCAGAAACTAATCCAGCGTGGTTGCAACCACTGTAATTACTCATTTAAAAAGATGCAAATTTCGATGTTAAGGTCATCTCGGGGTAATGATAGTCTTCTGTATCTAGTCTTTTTTCCTTTTTTTTTCCTGATACATTCACCATTACATGGTCTTTCTAATGGTGTTTTGTAAAATGCCAGTTAGCTATTAAAGAATTAATCATAAAGTTCTTCTGAGCTGAAAAGATGAGAGATGTCTGCAAGTGACTTCAGTCTGACTTCAGTTCTCCTTTGATTTTTAATTCTTCTCTCACTCTGCAAAAAAGAGTTACATTTTAAGGCTTTCTTTTAATGAAGTTCTTATTTGATACCGTCAAAATATTAGTTGATAAATAATATATGTTCTTTTAAACTAGAAAAGAACATTAGTATACCTGCATTTCTCATGTGATGGTCCTGTCACTTGGGGTGTTTTTTCACTGCAGAACTGGGCTGTACTCTAAAGCTGATGATATCCTGAGCTGTGATGGCTCTCACTGACCTGAAATGTCATGGCTCAAGGTTGATGTTGTCCTAAATCCAGACTAGTACATCTTTGAGGATGTGTCTGAATACACAGGTGGAGCCGTGACTTCATATAACCAAGTTGGGAAACACCCCCCCTCTGTTTTTCTATAGGGAAGCAAGTCATGAAGTCTGACTGCTGATTCCTTAGCATAATTCCCCCTAAAATGTATTTTTCTTCTGTGTACCCATTCGGCCTTGCTGAGACGTGGAGCAGCCTGTGTCCTGCCAGTCACACCCTCCGTAGTGGTGGCAGAGCCAGGTTTTGTGCCCACTTTAATTTCTGCCTGAGATAAAGCTGTTCTCATTATCTAATTAAATATTTGACACTTTCAGTTGTTGGGATATTTTCAGCATGGTTACTGTGCCAAGTGCTAAAGTGTCCAGATTCCAGTGGAGTTGAGATGCGAATAGATACAGCGGCAAAAGCTTGTTGTGAATCAAAAGTGAGGCAGAAGCAGTAGGTGCTGAGGGAAATCAAAGGAAAACACAGGTCAAAGCATCAGCTGAGGAAGCTGCAGACCCTTGAGGAGCAGGAGCAAAGTATAATTCGCTTGCAGTACATGAAGGAAATGAGCATTGCCAGATTTACTGCTGAAGGGCCGGATTTACATGGGCTGGATTTGGGTAGATTTTAGTAATTTAAACCATTACACTTGAATTTTTACCGTTTTTGGATTCAAAGCTTGTGTCTTCTTGCTTTCTAGACTCTAAGTGTAGGTAGGAGCCAGGTGCTGCATTGTCTGACAAACAACATGTAGTGCTCTTTTCTTTCTTCTCTCCTCCTCTTCTTCCTTCTAACCCTGTCAGGCTCTTGTCAGGTTGTTCTTCAGTACTGTGAGACTTAACTGTTTTGAATGGAAGTATCTTCTAAAGAAGGACTCACATGCACCTTCTGTCATAAAGAGCCCATTTGCTTCTCAGATCCCAGAAAAGGGAGGTGAGTGGTCAGCTATGGCCTATGCACAGTGACAGGTTTAAAGAGGGATTTTTAATTTTAATAAACTGGTGGTGCAGAAGTAGGTGATTTTCGTGAAGTACCTGGGTGGCTACTCACAATGGGAAACCCAAGTGTATGTGTGACAGCTTCATTTTGTTCTGCTCCTGGGCCCTGTGAAGTACAAGGGAAACACTTTTATGCTTATTTCAGCTTTGGGTTGGTTTTTTTTTTCTTCTGCTTTTACTTGCAATTTATGGTTGGGGGAGGGAGAATTTATTTTTTGCCTGTGTGTTTTAGTAGTCTGAAGGTATGCCATTGTCTTAAATTCCCAAATTTTGCAGATCAAAGATTCTAAGGAAGACCCACCTCACCTGGAAGGTGCAGAAGGTCTTTGGAACCTTGTCAAGGAAGGCTCACAGTGCCGAGCACCATTTTGTTTGCCTTTGAGTGTAGGCCATTGACATGAAGAAATTGTGTCAGCCTTGCTATATATTGCTAGTGACCTGCAGCTTTGACCTAGTATTCAGTTTCACTGTTTCCCATGCATTTACTGTAATTATTTGATTTAAGAAAATATATGTCTGCTGCTTTAGCCCTTTGGGAACTGGCGTAGGAGGGATCAGCAGGAGCTGCTGTTCTTCAGTAGCCTCTGTACAATCCTCCAGCTTCAGTTGTTTTCTTGAAACTTGTTCCTCTGATGTGTTGTCATCCTTTCAGCCCTGGTGATTTTAGGGAACAATTATTTACTAAGGTGAATTTCCACAAAGTAGGAAGCAAAATGAGCTGAAAATTGGAAATGATTACGGTTACCAGGTGCAGACTTTTAGTTCTTTCTTCTTCTTTAGCAAAGAAAGCATTTTCCAAAGCTTGATTAAATCTCTTAAATCACAGTTTAGTCCAGCATAAGAAAAATAAGCTCAAATACCAGATCTGAACTAAGTGACTAAGCCATGTCCCGTTGTGTTGGAATTGAATTGGTTATAGTGCACAATAATCTACTTTATTGTCATCCTGGCCTTAACTGTAGCATAAGATGATTACATTGAATGTGTATAATAATAAGGCTCACACTTTGTATATAGTGCTTTAAATATTTTGGCAGACCATAGAAAGAACCTTTACGTGCAAGGCTTGATTAATCCTTTTCCTCTGTGTATAGAACAAGTAGCTGCCAGAGCTCAAGGGTAAAACCTATTAATAATGTCTCTGGCAGTCCCCGCCCTCCTTCACAGTGTATTCTCTTCTGTTCACACCAAACTCCAGGCTTATTATCATTTTGGTCTCTCTCTTTTGCTTTCCCAGTTTCTACGTAGCAATCAGGGGACTGTAGCAGACTCGAATCTTGTATAAAAGTGTCCATAGAGTATAAAATATTTGCTCAAACTCTGTTTTTCCAGCAGCGGAGAAAGAGAAGAAGGGCAGCAGTGCTGTGGGCAGCCCAGCCCCTGTGTTATTTCCTACAGCTATTCACACTCAGTATGGTAGAGAGGACCCTTAGAACCAGGTTTAGGGAAATGCTTTCACCAACAGCTGTGTCCGGTGTGTTCCTGGGGGGATGCACGTGCATCCAGCAATGTGACCGTCCACCCCTCAGGGAGCACTCCTCAGACTTGGGGTGGGTGAGGAATTACTCTTACTGTCTTTTTCATATGGGGAAGCTGAAGCAGGATGAAGAAAAACATTTTTTATAAGTTCCTGGGATGAGCTCGCTGCACAGCCATTGGCACCCTTGCTGTTCAGCATCGAAGTCAGGAGAGATGTTAACGTTAAAGCACAGCATTGGTGCCAAGAAAACGACTCTTTCTACAGGGAGGTCACACTGGCTTATTGTAAACCATTACTGACCTTGAGCAAATATTAATCCTGAGTTCTGACTGCTAACCTATACTCTTTATACTTGGGAAAATGATTTAATCTTTGGCTTTCAATGAAAGTTTGTTCCTTTACCAAAAAGTTTTCAGCATGTTTTTGTCAGAAGTAGGTTCATAGTTTGTATTATAGTCTCCTGGGTATATTAATAACATAATACAACAAAGAAAAATGGCATGTGGTGAAGGTTTTAAGTGAAAAATATTTATTATTCGGAAGGCTTTCAAGCAACTTAGGTCACTAGATCAATAAAACATTTTCGTTTGGAAAGTACTTCCCATTCCTGGTGCAGTGTCTCTTTAGCTGCAGCAGCTGTGAGGGTGGATGGGATGGATGGTGGGTAGTTACCAGAGCTGCCATGGCCTGTCCTCCCTTGCCAGGTCCTCAAGGGAGGACCAAAGTGCATCTTGTCCTCCTGTCTTTTTAAATAAGGTTGTTACAAAACTGGGGGAAGGGAAGCGGTGAGGGGATGCCTCTGAGCTGGGAAACAGAAGTCAGGTTCACCCGACCCTTGGCACGCTTTGTGAGACACGCCTGTGCCACTGAGGTATCCCCCACAGCCAGAACTGAAACAGCTGTTCCACCCAAGAAGCAGCATCCTCTGATTCAGCCCTGCTCCTCTGCAGCCAGCGGGTGAGGGGCACTGGGCAGCCCCGGGCACGGGGGTCCCGGCCAGCGCCTCCACCACCGCGGCTGTTCAGCCCAGAGGTGGCAGCATTTCACCGGTGGGCAAAGGAGGCCCGGCATACAGTGGGGACATTCATTTGGCTAAGTGCTTTGGGATCTTTTTGGCCAAGAGCACTCTGGAAAAAAAAAAATTTTAAAAAAAAATTAAGGTCATAAGGTGTCTGGGATTTTTGAAGAGCCAGTGTAACAGTGGTCTTTTATTATTGGTGAGTTTACAGCCAAGAGCTGTCCCGTAAATGAGCAATGCGATTTAGGGATTATTTTTTTTTCCTTTAAAAGCAGGAATGCTTGAGACATTAAAGGTGGTCTGGCAGCTTTTGCTGTGAGACTTCTCTGCGTGTTGATCTGTACACTGGCTTTGTATCAACACGAGAGCACCACGTCGGTGCAGACAGGCAGGGGTCAGCACCGTGTGTTTGAACTGGATGGCACTGCTGCTTCACACAGGAATACAGTTCATAGTGTGAGGGATAGGAAGAATGTGGTAGACTGTTTGGCTGCATGGACTGTGTGAGCTACATGCCATTAATTAGAAAAGAAACTAGTGTGGAACGCATAGTTTGTACTTAGCATGCTGTTATTTATTTACTTTGGAAGGATGAGGAGGAAGATGAACTAATACCCCATGAGCCCATGGTGGATGTAATTCAGGTATCAGCTCAGGAGCCAGGTTTATAGCAGGTATGATTGGATTTTTATTGTGTCATTGCTTGGATTAGTGTTAGAGTACGGACAGCCTCAGGTCCTTGAGCTTATTTAAAGACCTTCATATTTTCCGTCAACAGCTGTATGAAGTTAAAGGGAAAGAGGCCATGGGATTTCTCTTTCTCAGCTAGTTTATTTGTGAGGTGGTGAGGTTAATGTGGCAATATCCCATGCTTAGTAGAGAGGCTTTTTGGCTTTAAGCATTGTGTGTGCTCCCTTCAGATTTATGATTTTGACCCCAGCCTGGCATTATCACACTGTCAGTGGGAGTGCAGGGCTGGTTGGAACCTCCAGCTCTTGGTGGTAATCTCTCTTAATTAGTTTACAGTTGAAACAATTGTCCGACTTTTTGCCTTTAAACAAGGGAAGTTTGCTCTATCAGTGGTTGATTTCCCTGAGGGAGGAAATCCTGAGGGAGGTTATCAGGGAGAGAAAAGCTCCCGGGCTCCACTTTCAAAGCAATGCCATGTATGAAGCATGCATCAATCCTGTTAGTACTGCTTATTATTTCACAATGGCGTGTCAGGAATTACGGGCACAGACCTTTCTAAGGACTGTTGCAGACCTTTATGCACCCTCATCCCGAGTCAGGATTTTGTGGAATTATGTGCTAATAAAAGCTAATTTTACACATTAAATTGCATTCTTTGAAATTGCGCTTTTAATTGCTGATCTTTCCCTGACTTCTCCACAGATCTCTCCTAGGCTCCTCATTGTCAACTTTCTGCCAGGGAGCCCTCCGTGCCTCATCATTAGGACTAAAACCTGCCATCACTTAACATAACACACACAGCTTACAACTGGGAGCAGCCCCCTCCCTTGCATGGGAGCACACACAATAATAGACACTATAGTGGCAGCACCAACGGGAGCTTTACCATGTATTTTAATGACTTGTGCTTGATTACATTTGCTAGATTGAACCAAAGTTCATTTAGTAATTGGTATGATTCTTAGCGGGTACACATTTGACATTCCTCGCTCATTAAAGAGCCCCAACAATGGCTGTTACAACTTTCATCTCAAGGGTGACCCGCTCAGATACATATCCAGGCTTTTTCTTTTGATAAACCACCCAACCCGGCATTCATTAACACTTAACCATCTGCAGCCAGCCCCTCCTAGTACCTTCTCCCTTGCTTTGATGATATAATTAAAAGCCTTCTGTATTATCTCCCCCGGAGCAGTAAGTCGAGGTGCGTCAGCTCCTGCATTGTTTGTTATTCGATTCTCTCCATATCGGCTGCTCCTTGCGACGGGGGCTCATTTTTCATATGTTGTAAAGATTAGCTGATGGAGTGGGAGATCAGAGGCATGAGAAGGGAGTGTGGCTCTCCATATTAGTAACCAGATGCTCATTTGAAATGGTGATGGAGTTTGCTGTTATCTGTTAGATTATTTGGCTCCTTTGCTTTTACCTGAAGATAAACTGGTTTAAGTACTAGTCAATGAAAATTAGCATTATCTTTAGTGGCTTGTTATGATAGAGTACTCTTATCAGTCTGGTTTAGTGTGGCTATTCTCTCCTCGAGTCTGGTTTACAGAAATCACAGCTTTGTTTATGCATGTGCCCAAACTTGCCTGTTTGACCTTTGAAGCTGTGATTATAATATTAATCTCTGGGACTATTCTGTTGCAAATCACTTAGGTGGTCTGTATTTCAGAGGATTTCATTGTGGGACCTCCCTCTTGTCCAGCATGATGTTCTGTTATTGTTAGTATATTCTACATTGAAAGCTAACTCAGAGTGGCATTTCAGTACGTCTTGTTGTCTGGCTGCTTTTTGTGGGTTTTTTTGTGTGTGTGATGGAGGAGCTGGAGGACAGCACCGTGCTACTGTTTGTCCACTTCCACCGATTTTGTATAACTTTATAACAAAGTTGCTTAGCTACAGAAAAACTTGGTACAATACTTGCATGCAGATACAAACTTCAGCCCGCAAATCCTCAGTGTCCTGCGGTGTGGCTAAATAGCCTTGTTCCAGTTTGCAGGTGGGAGACTGCACACAGACACAGCAACAGAACCAGCTTTTACTGGGGGGTTCCTGTTTTATGCCCTTGCTTGGTGCCTAACCCCTGCAGCCTTCCCCTGCCTGGTGTTTAAGCAGGGTTGTGATAGATCTTGAATAGCAAGAGGAGAAATCTGGCACTAAAGGAACTTTTGTCATGTTTGTCATCTTCAAGTTAAGAATTGGAGGTTTTTCCTCCCGTTTTCCCCTCTCCTTTCCATATTGCATCCATTTCTATATTTTTACGTATTTATTACCTCGTTCCATTGATTTGTTCATTTTCCCAGTAAACTATTATATTCGTTACATAAATACAAGGGAGCCCTTCTCAGAGAAGATGTGAAATTTCTCCCCTTCATAAATACACAAAATGTGGAAACCATTCTCAGGATGCAGAACAGGAGGGAGTCTGCTGACTTCCAACTGCAAGACCTCATTAAAATTAGTGGATTCCCTATCCTCTTTGCATAAGGAACATTGCTATTTGGGCTGACTTCCACAGCAACATCTGGGCCACCGATAACATCAGTACTGGAGCATTGCTAGGTGAGCTCATGTTTTGTTAATGAAGTAATCTACTAAAAGTGCATATATCATTTTTTTAGTACTACATACTTCACTGCAAAGTGTTGTACTACTATTATAGGAGCTTTCCTTTGCAAATGGGACTTGAGGAATTTTGTTATAGTCAAAAATATACCTAGCTTGAATTGAATGGCATGCTTGAGAAATGCCACCTAAGTCATAAAATGTTAAAACTTAAATACTTTGGTAGTTCAATGCATTCATTGAGAAATACACTGAAAAATGGCTTACTAGAACACCTGATATTCTTACAGCTTTGGTGTTACTAAATATTCAGTGTGGTAGTATTGGGTTATATATATAAATATATGTATAAACCAATACTATCACACTGAAAAAAAAATATATATATGTATGCCCAATTTGTGAGTGATCCTTCTGCTGGGCTAACTAAATAATAAAAGTGATTATGATCACAAGCATCTGACTTTAGCGTGTTCTGGATTAAGCAAACAAAGTTGGATAGAATATACTGGTAAGATATGTTCATTCAGACTTCATTATGAAATGCAGACATCAAAGGAGGAAAAATGGAACCAGAGACAGTTTCGGTTGTGGATTGAAATATCTCTCCTTAATAGCCTCTGACCAGAAATGCAGTTACAGGTGTCTTGAACAGCTCAGTGTAGTCTCTGACTGTTGCTGTGTTTTGTCTTTTTTAATCTGCAAGCTAAATATTCTTGTGGCTTTCCTGTCCTCAGAACTAGTGGCGAGTGTTCAGACAACCAGAACGCTCTCAAATAAGGCCACAGGTTTGTGGAATGGAAAATAATATTGGCATAAAATATCTAGCTGCTTTGAGACAGATTCCAAAAAGTGTTTCCATTATCCAAGAGCAGAGAATGCATAAAGAGAAGCAATAGAAGTTATCAGTGAGTCTTTGTGATTTAAACTTCATTCTTAAAATATTGAAGCTATTGGAGATTCCTGAGGTTCCGAAATATTAACCTGCCACTGCTCTGAAAGCGAAGACTTCCCTGTTTGCCTTACGATGAGTGGGAGTTTTACTGATCTTTTCCACCTTACTGGGCTGGATAAGCAAATCCTTTGTAATTGAGCTGTGGCAGTCATTTGTAATGTGTAGTGTAGGAAAGGTGAGCAGACCCTATCTCCTTCCCTTATTTCCCTCCAGGAAGTGTTGGAGAAAATACAGTAGTGTTGTTGTGTTTGCTAGCAGAACATGCCCAGCCTTGCATATTAAGGCAGGCACTTCGCCAGAAGCTTTGAATTATTGTACCCTGACATTACCCACTGTAACTTTTAGCACTCTGGGCCCATTACTTTGGCTTCCTGCCCAGTAATGTGCAATTTCCACTTACATGAGAAGATGTAGCAGGAGTAATGACTCCTTGGAGGAGGTGTTTTCTTTCACAGCAAATCAGCCCAGGGCCAGCAGGTGTAAGTTTATAGACACAGCCCAGTAATGGCAGCCTGCACTGTTCTCTTCTGTCAATCCAGCAGCAGATGGAAAGGAACAGACCTTTGCACACTTTTCACTATGCCCTGACCTCATTGCAAAGTCAAGCTCTTGTAAGTGGCCATGCAAAGCTCCATGATTTTCCCTTTTTTATTCTTTTCCAGGCACCCCAGAATGCACATCAGAACAGGGCTGATGGATGCCCATCTCTACTGTCTGAAGAAATATGTGGTAGACTTTCTGGTAGAAAACAGGTAAGAAACCAAGCAACACACAAAGTAGTAACAGGTGTTTGCACTGATGTTAGGTTTATACCAGAACTTTTAAAGGAAGATTTTTTTTTTTCCTAAATTAGCTAACATAAAATTGAAATGTAAAAGAAACCAGTTTTCAAAATGCTTTAACTACACTAAAAGGAATGCTAAGCCCTATGGCTGAGTTTCTTATTCAGATATTTTTAAAAAATAATAACAGCATAAGTGAACAACTAACATTTTTGTCTTTTTTCTGCATCCCTTCTTTTTCTAATCTATCCATGCTTTTTGGCTGCTCATTTTACTGGGGCTCCCCCATTGTTAGCCCTGTGAATACATTTCTGACCTTTGATTTCCCCCACCACAGTCTGTTTTGGCCTTTGCAATCACCTTCTCTCTGCCCCTTCACATCCACCACCGCTGCAGGTGGGCTATCTCTGTAGCATCCTATGTTTTTAGCTTGTGATGTTCCTCTGTCAAAACTCTGAGACCACCCACTGAGAGTAAGAAAAACATCCATTTATGGAAGTGGAGAAGGATCTTAGCTATAATATTTCATGAAACAGGCAACACCCCCCCATGTTTATCTTTAAAAAACAAACAAATGAACAACCCCCCTCACAGTAAGTAGTTCAGTTTTGGAATAATGTCTTGTTCCTAGACTTTTTATAGCCCTCTCATGCCTATTATATATACTGAATGCTCACTGAGCTCTCAAGAGTTTTCTCCCCTTTTAAGTAAGATGAAAGATACAGGGGCTAAGTGTTGTGTTCATAGTGCATTTTCTTAGCAGATAAACTGACATGTGAAAAAACATTGAGGGTGGGAGATTTATGTTAGTCTTGACCATATACAAATCTTGTGATGCAGCTGGATACATGACTGAAAGAGCTCTTCCAGAATAAGGGTCTGTGGGTTAAAATTAAGTGGAAAATCTGTGTTAAGCTCCAGAGCAATTTCTTAACCATGCATAAGAATAAGGCTTATCCAATATTTTGACTGGTACATGAAGGCATTGTACAAGTTATTTTAGTTCACATTCATGTACAGAAACATGTAGGAAAGATGAGAAAGCTTCAGGAGCAGCAGATGCCTTAAACCTGGAATAAACATGTATTCAGCATATTTCAGAAAGCTGGTGACGTTTTGGAATTCTTGTGTTTCCTGTGGTAGCATGAAGCAGCACTTACACTTCTCCTTTGTCATACAATACGTAGGACTCATTTCTTGAAATCCTAACCATGTAGTTTTGCTGGTATTAGACATTTCTGGAATATTAGACATTTCACACATTCAGTTATTTTTCCCTGGTAGTTCATTCTGTTTTGAATTTAGATCTGTGGGACAAGGATGGTCTTTGTCAGATATGTCTGAGTAATAGTGGTAACTTCAGATTTCAAGGCTTTATGCTATTTCAGTTGAAACTGGTGAGATCTTTGACTTCGTCAGTCAGGATTTTACCTTTTATTAACCAAAGCCAGCAGAGTGAAATCCTGCTCTTAACTCTTCCAGTTTCCCCCAGGTCCCCAAAGAACAAATCTACTGGATTTTTTGCAAGTATGACCGATCGGAGTTTTTTGTTTGTTTGTTTTCTATAGCGAGGTCGTTCTCTGTCTTCACTATTTTTTGAGGCTGTGCTGCTATTCTGTGACACTTCCACGGCAAATAGATATTTACAGCAGCTAGGCAGCATTTCTTAAGACCTGATAGCAACATCTGGCTTAGTAATGGCAGGTATCTGCTTCATTCCCTTTATTACACAAATGCTGCTTATTCGGTCAATTGAGGGAGTCAATTGCAAGTAATGTGCTTAACTGGCAAATCTGGGGAATGGGACTTTTGCCATGAGGAATAACTTAGGCTTTCAGACTTCTGGCATCAGTGGGCATTTGCAGCTTGTTTTTCTTCTCTGAGGAAGGGGAGGACAGTGCATACCCAGTGATCTTTCCATGTTTGGCAGTAATATGCCAAGACTTTTGAAAGACCCTGTGGATCATTTTTGCCTCAGAAGTACTGACATCTACATGGTTATTTGGGTTTAAGGATTCTTTTTAATACTTTGGTTTTTAGTCTAGAGAAGAACCTACAGTAAGATTTTGCCTCTCTGAAATTCCTCACCAGGACTGGAGAAGCTCAGATGCCTTGTTTAAGTTGTGTGTGTTTAAAACTAACAGCAGGGACTGAAGTGAACAGTGAAGCTCTTGTACAGTGCCAGGAAGTACTGACACAGTGTACTTCCTCAATATTACAATATTTACATTGTGTTAATATTTTAACAGCGGGGTTTGATGGCAGGCAGAACACCTTTTTTCATTGTTTGTAGCGCAGTGAAGCATTTACATTTTTTCAAATGTTTTTTTGACATACAAAAGCCGAAAAGGTGTTGACCAGCGGTAAAAAAATTCAGATGCTACAACTGGCTTTTGCAGAGGAAAATTATGATTGCTTCCAGGTCAAAGCATTGCATGAAAACTCATGTGGTTATCTATGTGGGATCTGTTTCTTCTTCAGTGAGTCCCAGCTTAGCTGCAAAGTGTTCCATCAAGTTCTCCCTGGGTGAATGTAGTTTGTACTGTAGTTTGTAGAATGTAAGAGTAAATTGCAGTCAGATTAATACATGCATTGTATTTGTATTTGTTGTGTGACAGTTTTGGAAAAAGGCTGAATACTCACCTCCAAGGTGAAGTGATACCAAGGTTTTTTTCATCAGCTTGGCCACTGTCTGTGGTACTAGACAGATACCTTGATTTTTCTGTGCACTTGTTTCCTCTTCTGGGTGGGATTGTTTGGAAAATAATCAGTATTTGTTTGGCAGCAGTGAGATTCTATGATGAGGGATGTTAGGAGAGATCAAAATACTGTTTGGTAGCCTATAACTCAGTTTGTAGTCCTTTAATACATTTTTATGAACTATTTTAAAAGACCTGAATAGTAGATTCTCCTGCCTGAAGTTTTATTGCAGTATAGCAAATCAAACTTTTAAAAGGCAGAGCTTGCTAGTGCCTTTGAGTAAAAGTCAGAGGAAATGTTCTGTTTATTAGAACCTCCTCAAATATGTATGTCCAGACAAAAGTAATACGATGCCCCTAATGTTACTTAAACCTGGGGAATTTATTTTTCAGGAATGAAACTTTTTTCTCTTTCCTAGGAGGAAAAAATGCATTTTGTCAGTTAAATCTCTGTTATTCATCCACCAGTTCAGCAGTGGATCCTAGTGAAATCAAGTGTGCAAGGGTCCTACCCTCTCCAAATCTACCAAGGTCAAATGCTTATGGTTCCACAGTGGCTCGGGCAACAGCCTAAGAAATTCTTGCCCACGGCAGTTTATTTCCTACAGCTGGAATTTGTTCCTTCCATTCTTTCCACACTTCTGTGTCACCAGGGTAGATTGATCAGCTGCAGTGCATTGGCAGCCTCTGCACAGGGGTGCCAGTTCGAGCACTGGGAGCTCTGCCCTCGGATGGACGTCTCCATCCCTGCGTCCACAGTGGATACCTGACACTGGTGACTTCTGGGTCTGTTCCCACTAGATTCACAAGAGTCACAGAGTCATGCTACCAACTGTATTCATTCTGTCTGAACAGGGACTGTGACCTAAATGTGAAGCAGCTCTTGTTTGGGCTGAATTTTCAGCTTGTGGTAGCTGTCCTGTCCTTGGTATGATTTATCAGAGACCTTTGGTTCTTCCTCAGGTTCCTTTCTGCATCAGTGAAGTTAGAGTTGCTGAGATTGGCCTCGGTAGAGAGTCTGTGGAATTGTGTCACACCTCTGCACGGGAGGGAAGTCAGTTAAAAATCTGATCTCCTTGTATTTAGGTGAGAGCTTTCGTTTCCTCAGCATTTCCTTTTCCAGAGTCAGGCCAGCCCGAGGATTCCATGGGTGCTGCGCCTTGTGGCGTGGGAAGGCGGGCGAGCACAGGCCGTGTGTGCTGCCGGAGGTGCTCTGCCAGCACAGGGCAGGGATAGTTGAAGGTGAACACCTGCACTGCACGATGAACTGCACAGTGTTGCTTTTCTTAAAGCGGTCGTTCCACGAGCTGAGCCAGCAGCGAGACAGAAGCAGAGGCTGTAGCTGGCTGGGGGCACGGCTCCACCCCACAGCTGGCGGGCCTCACACCCCTGGGGCCCTGGGGTGGCAGCCAGCACAGTAGCCAGTCCCTTTTTTGGCACTCTCCTGAGTGCTAGGTTGGAATCCTGCCTCGCTGCTGCATTCAGGGCAGATGGAAGAACAGAGTCCTTATTCCCTTTCCCCCGTGAACTTCATGTGTAACGGAGGGCAGGATCTAGGCCTGTGCCGTGTGAGCCCACAATCTTTCTAAAGCTGTAGCCTGGTGAAATAAGATAACTCACTCAGGGGAGGGCAGGAGGGGGGCAGACAGATACAGAGCAACCCCTTTCCCTGTGAAGTTTTAACATGGAAGCTTCAAACTTGCTTTGTAAATTGAAGTCACTATATACATCCTGTGAATATGCTAGAGAGCATATGTAATATGCATTTATAATATAGGTATGCAGGAATGGCATTGTGCCCGCAGTCAGTTGTGCAGGTACAGATGACAACATTTGTAATATGTGTAAGAATTCCACCTCATTGAGGTAGACTGAAAGTCTGAAGCCAGATCAAGGCTGCCTAAAGCAAAGCAGTATGTGATCCTACTTATTAAGTTGCTTCCCCAAAATCACTTTTCACGAATTTCATCAGTGCAGAGCCTGCCAGGAATATGCTAATCAGACCTTAGTTACAGGTTTAACATACAAAAAGCTACATTTCAAAATACTAACTTTGTAAATATAAGCACTTGGCAGTTAGGAAGTGCCACAGCTGATGCTTCCCGTGCAACTTTTTGCTTTTGTATTTGCCCTATATTATGGTACAGTCTCCAGTTACGTGACTTTATGTTTTTTTTGAGGGTTTTTTTCCACTCTGTGACCACTGCTTCATTTGTTGCCCGAGATATTTGCTGAAGGAGATACTGTTCAATATTATTTGTAACTTCTATAGTTCAAGTGAAGGCCACCAACCTTACTGTTTAAACCCTGTTCTGAAGATAAGGTAAATACTTCGCTTTTGGATTCTTGGTGCTCATCACTGATACTGTAATGCCCTGCACACATTTCATTAACTATCTTTCCAGCACCCCTATTAGCAAAGCAGTGGTTTTTCCCCTTCTGAAAGGGGGAAACCAGGGTACACAAGAGCTAAAGTTTGAAGCATCTTCGTCTTAAGTGTGCCATTTTTCAATTCTTAATGTTATACAGAGAGCTCATAATGTTGAAAAAAATCTTTTCCATTGGTGATAGCTGTTACAGGGTGACACTGATAAAATTGAAAGCACACAATTGGTGGCAAACTGCAGAAATTAGATTTACGTTCTGCATTCAGCAGTATCTGTAATATCCTCTGACAGAAGGGAATTACCAAAAAAATTTTAAAAATCAGTTCTTCAGGCATCATTCATTTGCCTTACATCTTAGCAGTTCTTTTCTCCCCTCGCAGCCCTCTGCCTTGTACATTTAGCACACATGTTCTAACAAATGAGCCAGTCATTCTTCTGCCTCATTACACAACTGTGATTCATCCTCAGGGCATAGTCCATCTTTGCATTGGGGGAAGAAGAGACTGAGATTGGGGAGAGAGGAAAAGTAGGTGTGTTTTTAAGGGTTGTGTCATAATGTACACACATGAGTTCTTAAAAAAGGTATAAGCAACATGCTTATAGCTTTTCTTAATTTGAGTACCCCAACTGTTACCCTGATATTCTTTTAAGTATGTGTATATATATTTTTGTATATGACACTTTTAGAATTAATCAGCGAGGCTACTGTGACTCTTGCTATTGAAGTAGCTGTTATCAACATAGATTTATCGCTTTCAGGTCAGCTGCCAGAGGGAGATGGGATGCTCTAAGCTTCAAAGAATATCCAACTCAGCATTTGTAACCTTGGCCTGGAGCATATTCTGTTTCTCTATGGAGTAGTACATGAACACGGCAGTTACCCTGCAGAAAAGAGAATGGAGCATGCCCAATATAGGAGGACTTATACCTTTTAGAAGTATAAAAAAATTAGCTGCAAAACAGGTCTCTTCCAAGCATGTGCAAACAGTGTTTTTTCAGACTTAGCTTGATGTAGTATGGGCACATTTTCTGTTTATAAATGTAACGCCCCAATGAAAAGACAACCCTGTGCCAAATTACAAGCATGGAAGTGCAAGAGCTTTTCAACAGAGCAGATGAAATATTTTACCGTGGTCAAAACAAAGGTTTTTTCCATAATTTTATTCTTGGAAATAGCTGAGACATTTTTGATGAAGCTATCCAAAAAATAATCAGCTTGAGGCAAACACCTGGCATAGGTAATTTCTGCCAAAATAGTTACACTTTGGCAAAGTTTACAAACAGATGAAGACAGAAACTTACAACAGGAAATGCTGGGCAATGTATCTATAACCACCCCAGCTGCACCACCACTGAATGCTGGTTGTCTCAGATCTGGTGAAGGCAGGTGCCACTGTGTGTTTGCTCAGATGTTCTGGGTTCTCTGTTGCTCATCAGAGTGGCACATGCATTTTCTGACATAAGAAGATCTTTGGACTTAATTTCAAAAGACTGTGTCGGTATATCTAAAACTAAGTTGGCAACACACATCTTCCTCTTATACGTTAGGACATTTCACGTGCTTTTGTGGTGTCCTTCCCTCTTTTTTCCCCACCCCTTTTCCTCCTAAAAGCAAGGTAAAATTTTGTTGTGTTTAGTAATGTGTTTTGCGAATCAGCATTTTGTCCCGAATTTGACCCTTCTGAATTGCTGGGTGTAGAAAAAGCCACCGTTTCCCTGGTACAGTCACCTGGGAAGTGGGCAGCTCTGCCTGTGGCCAGCAGGAAGATGGGTGGTACTGGAAAGGCAAGAATAATAAACAGCAGCACTGTGGTCACTTCAAAAGGTCTGACTAAGCATTTGCAGCGCCTTGTCCTGGGAATGCTGAGTGGTAATATCTTGCTTGCCACCAGGGAAATCCACTTTCCCTGGGGAGCCCTTCTCTTGGGGTGCATCCCATGAGAGGCTGAGCTGTAGCTAAGAAAACAAATCGGCTCTTCCACAGTTCTGGATAGCTGCCTGCCAGAATTTGCCAGTAGAGAAACTCTTTTCTGAACTGAGCAAATTTGCACTAAACTTTATAGCCAAAGTCAGTATGATTTGTTTACGAAGTTAAACACTGGATTTTTTATTTTTTTTTTTTTGAACTGCTGAAATAAATAAGAGCAAATTGTGTGAGGTCATAGCACTCTGCCGTTCCAAACTGCTTCAGCTGCAATCCCAGAGCACGCTTCTCTGCTCGGCTCCCCTCCACTGTGTCCAGAAAGCCTTCACAGGGCCAGCACTAGGAGGGGAGAGCAAAGTTTGCTGTCTCAGTGCTGTGTTCTGAGATCTGTTGCCCTGAAAAGAGCTGCAGTGGAGCTACCCTTCTCCTCCCCGATAAATGGCAGGGCAGTGTGAGATCTTTGGAAACTGGAGGTGTGAGTGACTGGCTCTGGAGCTCCTGCTTGGATGGCTGTGTGCTATGCTGTACACAAAGGCCCCTGCAGGTTTATATTAAGGTGCTGCCCAGACTAAACCAGTGCATTTTTTCTTTTTCCCCTCTAAATGCCTTTTTATCATTCAGGCTGTCACCTGTGTTTCCTGGCAAGGGCTGCTGGCTGGGGGAGGTCTGGCAGAGCTGAACACCCAGCTTTGGTGGTCTTTGTGTGGCTGCCTGAAAGATGGCTTAAAACAGAACCTGCTCTGTGAATACCTGCGAGTTAACATGTGTCAGCCGTGTGGCTGGAAGGTTTCTCTTTTGCTGTAAAGAGAGATTTTATAATGAATACTTTCCTTGTGATTAAAACGGATAAATAAACAAATAGCTCCTACAGGAAGTATACTGTGTGAAGACAGGGCAAATAGATTGTGGCTTTCCAAACAAGGAAAAGAAAAAGGGGAGGAGGGGAAGGGAAACAACTAACCTAACCCGAGTTCTTTCTTAGTGTATTTAATCTATTAGAATGTGAAATGGCAATTCATCTTTCCCATTTCCTTTCCTTGTCAAACATATCCAGCTGTTGGAGCTTTCCCTGCTCCCCAGTAGAAATGCCAAGATTTGAAATTTGTTGATGTCCTCCTCCTCCAGGGTATCCTTACTGTTATCATCTTTCCATGGTACCAATCAAGCTCACTCCTGAAACCTCAGGGGAAAAAACCCTAATGATCCTAACTAGATTTAAACACATTACGATTTTCAGCAGATGCCTTCTGTAAGAAATACTATTCCTTTTCCTGTTAGCAACCTGCCTGGGAGCAGACATATCTTTGGATGTGCTGAACTGGAGCTGATCAACTTCCTGAAGAATTGCAAACCTCTCTGTGAGACCATGATATGCCATAGTGGCCACGTGCCTGAGATAGTGGAAGCACACTTGGTTGCAGCGCAGCATTCTGTGCGTGCAGGCTGCTCCTAATGAAAATGTTTTCCTGAAGTAAATGTTAAAATGTGTTAATTTTGTTCTCTGACTTTGATTTACAACACTTTGGATTCCCTAAAAAAAGGAATTTAGGGAGGGCATGAAAAAGGTCATTCAGTTATAGGATCATAGAAATATTTAGACTGGGAGGGATGTATAGCAAGCAGTCTCTAGTCCAACCTCCTGCTTAAGTAAGTCTAACTTTTGTGTTGCTCAGGGGGTTTTTTTGCAGTTGAGTTTTGAAAATCTCTGAGGATGAAGACTGGGCCTTGTCCCAGGACTGTACCACTCACTGAAAAGTTGTTTTCTTTATGTCCCAACTGGAATTTCCCTTGTTGCAGCTTGCATTTGTTGCCTCTTGCCCTTTTACTGTGCATCTCTTGGAAAAGTCAGGCTGTCTTCTATATCACTTCACTTGTGGTAGTGGAAAACTGTAATCAGATTCCCCTGCAACCTTCCCTTCTCCAAACTGAACAAACCCAGCTCCCCCTGCTTCTCCTCCTGCGTCATGTGCTCCTGGCCCTCTTGGTGGCCTCAGCTGGGCTTGTTCTGATCTGATAATAAACATTAAAAATTGTTAACTGTTCTTTCCACTGTTTGATGCAGTTTCAGTTTCCTTGGGTAGCCTTCAGTCAAGTTGACTTTTGCCTTCTTACAAGATGTGGATTTGGAACCAAGGAGAAGTGATGAATCTTTGACCCATCTTTGTGCACTTTTTTCCTCCTTTTTTTTCCCCTTTAATGATCACCACTTGGACAGTATTCTTTTGCATTCTTTTATTGGTGCAGTGCATTTTCTCCACCCAGCAGTACTTGCATGTAAGATAATACTTTGGGTGAAGTTACTATCTTACCTTGCTGGACATCTCCCTGTGAGGATACAATATTATAATATCACAAAAATTTCTCTTGCAGTGGAAAACATTATTCCCTTGTATTTTCTACTCAGATTATCTGAATATACAATTTTCAAGAATTTTTTAGGTAATCTTTTCCTTTCTTCCCCTCTCAGTTTTGCTTCTAAAAATCTCTTCTTCCACACCACCTCAATCACTGACTCATCCTTCTGAAATGCTGAGTCCCCTTTTACTGACAGGTTGAACTTTTGGTAAAGAGAGAGAACAATAATTGTTTTCCTAGTGTTCCACTTCTCTCATAGTTTTTGTATTCTAGGTGTAGGTTCAGTGTTAAATTTCATTGTGCCTTAGCCAGTCAAATGAAACAGGAACAATAATAAAGATGTCTGTAACACTGTTGCTGACTTTATTATTGCATTGAATTATCATGATATTTTAACTTCATAGAGAAGTTAGAATAGAAGGGAGAATAAATGCTACCAATGATGATAGGGCACACATGCATGAATGGAGTAGCTAAGAACTGTCTTCTTTAAGTCAGTAAACTGTCATTCAATCAGTAGTGGTATTCTGAGTTCCATTTTGAATGTGATAAATAGCTGGAGTGTGAGGTAAGGGCTGATCTTAGAACAGTCTTGAATCAAAGAAAAGAGCAACTGCAAATTTCTTAAAGGGAAAAAATAAAAAAAGGGAGTATAACATTTTAAATAGTCTATGGGAAATACCAAGTGCTGTCTAGCTAAGTTGCTGATTTTGAAGAAGTTCAAGACCTGAATGGAGAGAAGGAGGGACATTTCCCTAAATCAAAGATGCAGAGATGAACTATAGCCCACACACCATTTTACACCAAACTTTTATGGATTAATACCATCTGGAAAGAACATTATGAATAAAAGCAGGCTTGTGAAAAAGAGGAGATGGGATTCATTGGCCAAAAAACTTTCTCTTAAAGTTCTTCAAGAAAGGATAAAGTGAAGACCGAAAAAAAGTTTAGTCTTATCACAGACAGAAGATCATGTTGCAAATGCCATGGTAAAAAGAACAGAAGAGTTGTCCTACAGGGAGAAGTGAAGTAAGGATTAGTAATCAATGGAGAGGACAGGAATCTGTTAAGGTAGAATGATTGCTGTGGAGAAGGGTGTAGAAATGGTACTTGTACAGGTGGAAGCAAGACTAAATTACACACCAGAGCTTCCTCTTTATCTCCCAGAAGTTTTTAAATCAAACCAAGAATAGGTCCATTTGATTGCAGTCCCCCAAACGCTGTACCTCCATGGAGAAACAGCAAAGTGATGTGGACAGCTACAGTGCCTCTAATGCAGTCTCAGTGGAGTGGGGTGAAAGAGGTTGCCCATGTGAAGCTACAACCATGTCTGTATTTTCTGACATGTCTTATACAGACAAGTCTGAAGTGTTTGTCAATTTATCTAAATATATAATTACCCACCTTAAGTTTACGTAATTCATCGGTTTATGGATATGTGTCAACAAATGCATTGTATAGCGTGTTTGTTTAGGCATATTATCAGAATGCCTCTGTTTCTCTTTCAGAAAAGGAGCCTGATTTCTAAGGCACTGAGAAAAAAGTTGGTAACTCAGACACAGATGGCTGCAAAGGCGGAGGTGGGAGAGAATGGGGAAAGATGAGTTCTGGCAAGGAATCACGTTTGTTGCAGGTGCGCTTGTTTTAGAAGAATGGGATGCTGTCTGGGAATGAATGAGATCCATTCCTCAGCAGCGTGCACAACCTGCCAAACACCCTGGGTGGCCTCCGACGGCCTCAGAGACTTTTTGGTCAGAGAGAAGTTCTAAAAATGTCTAAACTTGCTGGCATTCCCATGCAAAAGCTGTATTAGTTGGGAGCTGTGGGGTGTTCCTGGCTGTTTGGCAAGAGGGCAGAGTTAAGGTTACTTAGATGACCTGAGCTGAGTGTGTGCACGCTTTCAAAGGATTTGAGTATGTAATTGAGGAGTTTTAATTTCTGTGGTCAATTTTTCAGAAAGCTGCCTTGTTTCCCAAAGGGCTTTTTGGCAGAAGTGGAAGTTAGATCCCTGCTCCTTTAACTGCATCCAGACTTGGTGGAACTTGAGAACAGCTTTTCATGTGGTTTGCATCCATACCATCCCTCTCATACTTTGATCTGGATCCTCTCCGTGTTGCCGTGTCTGTGACTGCCACTTGCGTGTCTTCTGCTTTTCCTCCGTCATCCGGAACGCAGGGTTTTGGTGGTGATTCTGCAGTTTTGGGAAGTCATTCATAAACTCGAGCCTGCAAAGCAAAGCTGTGCAGTTTTACTGGCTTGCCGTGTAATGGCTTTTGAATGAGTCACACACGCTCTTATGAGCGTTGGGACTGTGTTGCTGTCAGACTGGAACGCTGTAGTTAGAAAATAGCATGGAAAGACAAACGAAGCACAACTGCAGCCATGTGGAATTACCTTTCAGTAGAACATTTCTCAAAGTTTCCTTGTCTTCTCCGTAGGCTTTTAGCTCCAAAAATAAAAAGAGACACTGACAAATAATTAATTACTGTGAAATTGAGGGGCGGGTAGAAATATATTTACTCTTTTCGTGATAGAAATTTTGGGAGTAGAACAGGACGAATAAAACGTAGCAAGATATAACAGATGTTTGATGGTATGATGGGTGTTGCAGGTTATTGAATTAGGCACAATTAACTGCCTGGTAGTTTATTAGCTTGCCTGGTTGCTTTGGAGTTTTCCTGTATTATAATTGGTCTCAGGTACACCAAACAAAGGCAAAAGGATTATTGCAACATATAAGAGCAGAATTAGCCTTCTGCAGGGATGTGGCACACACCCTATAAATTTGTCATTTGATTTTTTTCCTTTTGTATGTAGCCCTTCCATGCTTTCTCCACATTCTTAGCATATCTCAGAAATTCCAGCATTTTTAGTAGTGAATCAGTGAGAAGAAGGGGAAAAGGCCTGTAATTGCTTTTTCCACTGAGCTTGTTAAAACCACGTTGTGGGAAATGGACCCAAACACTGTCTTTTAAGTGGTGTTGAGTCTGAGGCAGGTGGTATTAACTCAGAACTGCATTAACTCTTTTCAAATCTCTTTCCTGTTTCCTTGAGGAAACATGCCTGGTGTATATGTGTGGCAAGGGCTGTTTGCCTGCCTCTTGCATTGACATTTTAATTTGGTCCATGATATAAATATCATTTCCCTAATCCCCCTTGCCCTGACCCTGTTTTGTCTTTTCTTCAAAGTGAGTTGACTTTTTTTTCTTTAAGGAGGGGGGAGGAGATGGGAATGGTGGCTAGCTGCTCTAGTTTGGAGCATTAAATGCTCGGGGGGAAAAAATCTCAGAGTAACTGTTGTTTCTTTCTTTGTATTCACATGGAAATTTTTAATCTCCATCAAAGGATCAGGAGAAAATAACGTTGAGATTCAACAAGAGAGCTCCCAGCTTACATGGAATTTTTAAATGTTATTTGGCTTTATCCTTTAAGCGATGAGAACCATGAACTATGTACCTACAGGGTTCAGAATTAACTTTTCTCTTTCTTCCAACACACCCTCTTTTTTTTTTCCTTCCCCCCTCCCTTTTTCTTACATCTTTATTGTTCTGCATAAACATGCAACTTCTTTCTGGCCAAAACTGTAATTTGCCTCAGGATTTGTTTAGTTGTATTTATGTATACATTTCTAACATTAATTATGAGCACCAGTCTGAAATACAGCCTCATGTTCTCCTTTTGATGTGATCTGAAGAATCTCTGTTGAAGGCCATGGAGCTAAAATCAGAACCCAACCCAGTGTACCCTTGCATAGCTGTACAAGAGCTAACATTTGCCTGTTAAAAAAAAAAAAAAAGGCAAAAGTAGGTATAAAAGGGCTAATGATCTGCTTGTTTGTAGTGGGGAATCACAAACACACTCTGCACCTGTAGGTGTAGATGATTGTGCTAAGGATGGTAGCAGGGGACCCCCTGCAACTCTCCGTGGAGGGTAACAGCAGATTTCACAGGTGGGTGCTGGCAGCAGTGGTAGATTTCATGCTTCATCACAGATTAATAAAACAGGGAGGATATTAAAATGCTAATACTCATTAATACTATTTTATGGTGTTTAACATTAAACATGGAAAATGAAAATGAATGACAGCCGGTAAATGGAACTGACACTTGTGTTCAGGGTGTCCAAAGCTGGTGAGAACTAGCTGCAGGAAGTAAAAGCTGTGGATGCTCCCTTTCCTGCTGTGGGCCAAGCCAAACAGCACCTACTGGTACCTAGATTTGTGCAAGCTCACCTAAATTTAGACTTAAATAAACTCTTCTATTATTATAAAATACTTTATGAAATTTTTCTCTTTACCAGGTTTGGTCAGAACCATTATTTTCTGTGTCATATGACAGACAGAGTCTCCAGTAATACACATGTCTAAGAGCAGAAATCACAGCCCATTGAAGCATAATTGGGGAATAAGTTTTGCTTTTTTTAAGTAGTCAGTATTAGGTTTTTTTCCCCAAAACTCTTCTTGTGTTTCAGTTGGCTACATTGTTCTTCATTTCTTGCTGAAGTTTCAATAAGCTTCCCTTCATCCCAGAGGCAGTTGCATTTCAGCAACAAGTAAAAGTTGGCCCTCTGTGGGCCATAATGTAATGTAATATAATATAATATACATAGATACAAACTTAATTCTGCCATATCATAGACGATTGTAAGTTTATTTATGGTTAAAAGTCACTGAAAGCCTCTGCATAGCTGTGTTTAAATATGAAACTTAAAGATCTAGCATGTTCTCACCTAATGTTCTTCACAAGTAAAACTTTTAATTTAGCATGAACCTTATCTCTGTCTTTTCTGAGATGTAAAAATACCAGAAACACTGGGAATACATAGCAGTGCACAGAGACCAGGGGTAAAGGGATTCTAAAAGTTTAGTTATGTCTCTCTATTAATAACAGTACTTGGTAAAATTATAGTTGTCTGTCCAAATATCCATTTTTGTACCTTAATGTTTTAGGTTTTAAATAAAATCAACCTTGAATATTCTAGGTTTATAATGCCTGGGTCTGAGTCTACAGTCTGCATAGCTGACTCCAAGTGACTGATGTGTGCTCTGAGCTCTTAGGTACATTTAATATAGACTTTTCCAGAAGGTTCTTTTGCTTTTAAAAAAATCTTCTCTTGAACTCCCAGCTTTTTCTTGTGCTTGCACCATGAATTTCAACTGCCCAGTTGCCTTCATTTCCCCCACTTATGCACCGTCTCTTGCCAGCACCCCCTGTCTGTGACCTGCTGGGTGAATGGCAGATTCCACCCCAGAGATACTTCTTTTTACATGCTTAAAATGTGATCAGTATCAACCCCTTTCAAAATTACTGCCATCTCCTCTTGTTCTCAGAGGGCAGAAACCACATAAAGTGCATGTCCCTCCCTTCATTTACAAGCAGCCATTTAATGCCACTCTCCATCTTTGGTGGTTTAACTGAAAACCCACGACTTTCTGTTGAGCTGAAAACAGAACTTCGAAAATCAGAGTTTAGGGAATGAAAGATCATGGAAAAGGGCTTGTTGCTTGGGCTAGATTTTATGAAAACATATTTATTTTGGCAAGTGTTTCTCAAAAGCAGGTTCATGTTTATGCTCTCTACCGTCTGGATTTTGCGGTGAGGTGTCAAGAGCATGCTTACTCCAAGCTGGCTTAGAATTGGATTTCTGCCAAAATTTTGTGTGCCCTCCTCTCCTTCCATCCACCCCTCTACTTTCTTTCTCCAGGTTATACAAGATTTTTCCTTATGTTGATCTCAGTGGGTATTTCATTTCCACATCTTGGTGCTAAAGAAAACAACAAGCTTTAGAAAAAGGGGGATCCAAGTTTTAAAACCTGAAGAGAATAAAAAAGGTTGCTTTCTTCACCCTATGCACTCTTATGCTTATTTCTTTTTAATATAGGTATGTGAAGTTCAGGATTTGATTGCAAGAATTTTCGGCACACTAGACCAAAACCTTTTGTGGTTTGTTGTCTCCTGTATCTAGATTACAGGCCAGTTGGTTCTTCCAAACTCTGCTAATTTTTTTCTCTCTTGATGGAGGGTCTTCGGTCCTGTGCCTCCTTTGATTTAAATTTCCTTCCTAGTCCCAGCCAGATGTTTGGTTTCCCCCACTGTTGACAGTCAGATAATAGTCTTACTCTATCACTTCGTATATCTACATTTGCAAGATCCGTTACGAAAAATTCCCAAATTTTTCTCACAGAAGGCCTTACTGTGTATTTTTAATATTTTCCAAAGGCAAATTCCTTTAATGTTGCATATAAATTGCTTAAACAGCAAGCAAAGGTGAACCTTCCTGTTTTTCCTTTTCCAGTAAGAAGGGTGTGTTTCTGAGCCACATCTTATGGATGACCCAGAGATTTGCTCCACCTTTGGCAAAGGAATGTGGCTAGCACTTCAGAGAATTACAGGAAAGCTTCAGGAGTTTGTCCAAGAAAGATTAGACCATCAAAAACCAGGCAAAACTTTGTCTTTCCCCCTTTCCACTGCTTTCATTTCCTACCGTGTTGTGTTGTCCTCTGCATCAGACTGTTTAAGACTGCCAAATACTTGGGTATTTTATAGGTAATATATCTTATAAATGCCATAGCCAGCCTCTGAGGGAAACAGAGGATTGTCGGTTTTGGATGAAGTATAAAACCCAAGCAGGAAATCATTGCTGAATGGCACAGCTGCAGGCAAACATTGTGAGCTAGTAAACTGCCCATCTGCACAGCCACACGTGTGTGGGAGCGCGGGGCCGGGGCGGCCGGGGCAGAGCGCGCCTGTAAGTGGTTAGCAGGGAGAAATTTGGTGATTAAAGAACGAAGTGTTTTGCTTCATTAGTTCCTGAAATTCAGCTATCTGAAGGTGATTATAATCTTGTTTTCAAGAAGGAGGAGAGGCTGAAGATGTAGAGCTTTTTCCTTGCCTGTAATAAAAAATAAAAGCAGAATTTCGGAGCTGGGGGTGGGCTTGATCATCCCACTGCAGGACGGAGGATGTGGCACAACCTGCTGTTGAGGACTGAAGGAAAAGTTTGTCAGGAAAAAGGAACACACTGTATTTGTTCACAGGGCTGAGCTGGCAATCACATATGAATCTTCCCTTCAAAGTTAGAGGCGAGAAAGACTGCTTTGGTCCTTAGGGTTTGCTTCACTATTGTTGACCTGAACAGGAGCCTGGGTGGTTTTTGAACTGGATGTTTCTTAAAGTTTGAACTGTGTAAGGTCCCCCTTCGCTGGAGATTTTGCCAACCAAAATAATTTTCATAACACTCATTCTAGTACTTTCCTTTTGTAATGTAACCTATTAGTTAGTTCCTAGTTTTGCTGTTTTCCATTCTAAATAACTCCTCTTTCTTTGTGGGTTATTGTTTGTTGAGTTCCTCTAGCCAAGCCCGGTATGTTAGTTCTGCCAATCCTTCCTCTGAAGTTTAGCACTTCCTCTTACACATGCCAAGTTTGAGTTCATTTTCCGCATGATTTTCCCAAGTACTACTTTAAATAATCCACAATTCAGTAACTAAATGGAGATTGTTAAAATAATGAAACAACAACGATAAAGCTCTTTTAAGACTGCACTCCAACTGTAAAAGCTGTTGGTTTGGGGTTTTTTCCCAAATATTTTATTGAAAAATAAAATTATCTTCTCGTAGTCAAAACTGAATTAACAGGGTTATAATCCCATTGTACAATAGACCGTCTATGCTGATATTTGTCATTTAGGAGAGTTTTTTCTTGATTCATTGCAATGTATAAGTCAATGCAAGAGTAAAGATAATGTAGAGATTGGGGTCCTTGTTTAAGGCATATGTAACCTGGGTTAAAACCCCTTGTGTTTTCTCTCCCTCCTCGTATTGGAATGTCAGAATGGGTATAATAAAAGTTGAAATTTGTAGGCAGGGAAGATGGGTGTATTGCCAGCTGAAGCCTTTGGAAGCTTTCTATTCACTGATGTGTTTTGCATCAGAACACCCAAAGAGCATCAAAGTCTTAGGACCTAAACTAGTTAAAACGTGCTGATTTCTCATGGTAAAAGGACTGAATCTTTAAAATGTTCTGAAAGTTTCATGTGAACAAGAATACCATTAATGTATGCATCATAAATTTAAGGATCTGATATTTCATATATCCTTGAGCATTTCCACGTTTTTATCACAAAGAAAAGGAGCTGCTTTAGTTTTTCCTCTATACACTCTTTAATTCTCTCTTTTTATGTCAATTGATGTAGTTTTTAAAGCCACATAAGGAGAATTTCAGTTGTTGTCATTATAATGTTGGTACTTTCTGCATTCCATCTGCACGCAAGTATGAATTGTAGTGTGATGCTATAATAAATTATAGGTATCTCTGTTAAAGTATAGGGGAATTAGTTCTAAAGATGAAGTTTTTTCCTTATTTTCTCTCTTTCTTTATATTTTAATGCATTAAGGAAGCATGTAACTAGTGGACATTGTCTTAGTGTCTTGCAATACCTGGCATTTTGATTTATCCTCATGAAAAATGTGCAAAATGTCTGATAATGTTATGCAAAGAAAAAAAAAGATGGAAGTTTTAGCATTCATGAACTTCATGTGTGCATCTCCTTCCCCAGGACAATCACATCTCTCCGGAGTGAACTGATTCCACATCTGGTTAGGAAACAGTTCTCTTCTCCCACATCATTGCAACAAGGACTAGATAACAAAGAAGAGGACCAAAAGAAAAGAGAACAAGCATCCCTAGGTCAGTACAAGTATCAAAAATTTGGGTATGTGAAAGTTTTAAAGTCCATATGCTGCAGCTGAATTATTGAGTAAAGTACAGAATTAACCTGAAACACTAGTTTGAAGATCTGGGGTTTTTTTCTCATGATAAGAAAGATTCTAGCAGATTTCTTTTTCAAACAGTATTATGCATTATATAAATTCTTTTGTCCTTCCTTATTTTGATGTAAATCATAAGTCAGCTAGGGGCTCTGTATTTTTTCTTCCAGAGTACAGGATATATAAATGTATTTTTGAAAATGTAATTTTAGGAGGGAGTTCCTAAAATTGCATAGGACAACAGGCTAAGCCTTAACCACCCTGCACTGGGAACTGGACAGGATCTCAGATCTTGGAACCTATTTTTAACATTTCCGCTGTCTCCTTGTGTGACCTTGGGCAAAACATTGCATCTGCTCTGATTCCTTGATTCACACCTGCAGAATAAAAATAAGCACTTACTCACTACATGTGATAAAATCTGTTAATGATTGCTAAGTATCCAGCCATTGAGATGAGGTGAGGCAAAGATTTCCCTTCACCAACACTATTTTAATGGTATTCCTCTTCAGAAAGTATTTCATTAAGTCCTGTCTTAACTTCATGCCATGTGTGTGTTCTCCAGACATTTATAGTTTCATAAAGGAAGATAATAGCTTGCTGAAACCTGCTCCAGATAACTCGTGTTGGAATGATCACAGAGGAGATATGACTGAAACTCTCCACGAAGGAAAAGTGCGCTGCTACGTCCATATAATGAAAGAGGGGCTGTGCTACCGAGTGAACACTCTTGGGCTGTATATTGAAGCAAACAGACAGGTGAGGAAAATACAGAACTGCCTCCTGGGAATACAGCAGTAGTTTATGGCACATTTTGCCCTCCAGGAGTGGCTCCCTGCGATACAGCTGAGGAGTATGTGGGAATTGAACCACTGCCATCTTATCTAGGCACATCGCCCTACTGCTTGCTGGATAGGGATGTGAGGCCAGGAAACAGGTCTGTCACTAATTTACTCCATGGCTTTGATTTAGCTAAGAAAACCTTCACCCCACACATTCCTGTGTTTTTGAGGGGCTGGGGCAAGACATGCAGCCAAAGAGCCAAGAAGTGTGGAAAATAAGGATGGAAGTAGCTTTGGTAGCTTATCTAATCAATGTCCTCCATGTCCTAAAGGCAAGGTCAGTTCTGACTGGACTCTTCCTAGTAGATGTTTGTCAGTGATAATGACAAAGGTTATTAGCAATTTGCTGGAAGACTTAAACTACCCTTGCATTTAAATTGCCTAATGATTTCCATAATGAAAGAATTATTTTATGAAAAGGTTTCACTACAGTGGTACTTTGGGTAAACACAGAGGTGAAAGGTTGATCTGTTGCAGCATCTGTTGCAGCTTTCACTTTCACACTACTGAGAATTCATAAAATAAAAAAATCACTGGGGAGGATTAGAGAAATCCTGTACTGCCTAATGAGCTGCTGAATAAAAACTCTTAATATGTTTGTGGGGTGGAGATTTAGGTCTTTTGGGGGGGGTTACTACACTGGCTGATGCAATGTACAAGTTCTCACTTTGCTCTGCTAGTGATGAACTTCATTGCTATCAGGAGTGGACAGCTTCCTCTAGTTTTGAAAGACTTAGGAGTGCAATAAGGAAAGACTCAGGATTTCTGGAAGTGGGGCTGGGAGAGCAATAATGTTGTATTGGGAATCCTGGAAGTGGTCGCTGCCTTGCATTTGCTCTCAGATTGAGCTGATTTTGTTTAAATAACATGAATGGATTAATTCATGCAAATCAGAATTGCAGCATGGCAGCGTGAGTTTACACACTGGAGCTCTTTGTCCTTGGTGCCTGTAGAGGAACACAGAAATAAAATTATTTGCTTTGTGGCTGGAGACATGAGGAAGAGAGGCAGCATTGCTGCCTGTCAGAAGGAGAAAACTTTCCCCAAGAATAGCAGGAACAAGTGTGCCCAAAGGGTTAAAGGTGAACACCGCTTGCTAGGGGAAGTGTGCGTGTACATTTGGCAGCAGCCACTTCAGTAAAAAGTTATTGACTTAAGCCAGTCAGACTCCATGTGGGATTTTTTGTGTTGGTTTTTTGTTTTTTGGTTGGTTTTGTTTTTTTTTTTAACCTAAATATTCTACATTTTGGTCAGTTCAGGAAATATATTTGCTCCTGGGTGGTACAAAGAATTAGTGTTTTGAAATCACATTGGGGCCTTCAACTTTGTAAAGGATTTTCTTTGAATTTTTACCTTTTTCAGGATGGTAAAATTTTGAAGGAAACTATGTTGAGGTAAAATGTAAAATGGACCTTAATAAGGAGTTGTGAGAAAGGAGTTCCTTTTTTCAGTGCCACCACATTTTGTTTGCTAATCCTCATAAAAGATACACAATTAATTTGATCTGCTTTTTTTACCTGTTTTGTTGGTCATTAAGGAAGACTTTTGGTATCTTGTTTGCCCTTGTCTTGGTCTTCACGGACCAGATTCTGATTCCCTTGCTGCAAAGCCAGGACCTATAGCATTGAGGTCCAAAAAGACAGGGTTATGGAGCAGTAGCAGTCCAGTCCAGTAGCTGCAGGAAGGAATGGCATCCTAACCCTCACCCTTCTGGTGAGGAAACAGTTTGCTCACATCATTTCACTTCCAGCTGGTTTTCTGGATGCCTGCAGCCTGTGTGTGGGCAGGTGGGTTCAGGAGGGAGTTATCTTCAATAGCAGGAAATAGTTTCTTTGTAAGATGAATTAAATCCAAACACATCTTAAACCTTGCTTTGACCCAGGCACTCCCTCTGACTCCTGCCCCCAGTCTAACCTTCCTTTTCAGAGTAAAATGCTTGAGCTGGTAGCTTTCTTGGGTTACCCCTCAGGCTGCACTACCATTGACTGATTCTAATAAGGTCTTTGCTCTGGCCAGTAAAATCCTTTATTTATTTCACCACACACCTTTCCACTGAGGAGGGCAAGAGCCTTTCTTCATGTCTTTCCCTTCCCACAGATCAACAGTGGATAGCAGGAATCTTTCCAGCCTGTGCTGTAGGTATTCTTTGGTGTGTGTTCCTTGCTTGGATCTGTGAGTCAGGTGAGGACAACGTCCCTTCACCCAGCCAAGCATCATCTGGGTGGATTGGCCGAGTTTGTGGTGTTCTGGTAAGCTGATGGTTTTCTCTAGTGCCTGCACCTTGGACTGAAGGATCTAATCTACTCTTATTTTTTAAAAAATAAACAAAACACAAATCCAGTGGGAAGGACCAACTACAAGATGTAAAGAGCTACAGATGTGAAAATGTCTACTGGGGACAACAGCCAAATAGAAATGATACCTCAGATGTGTGAGTTCATCTGAGCTCACCTCACTCATCTGGATGAAGCATCAATTGTGAAAATTCTTACCGTGTGAAAACCAGCACTATTTATCCATCCTTGCATGCTGGAAGGGAAACAGGCTGGTCATATTATGAATATCCAAATAATTTCCTGCAACTATCATCTCATTTGAGATCTTGAGATGTATTTTCTGATCTGATCCCATCTTCTTCAGATCTGTGGGATTTGCTTCTTGAGGTTCACTCCCTAACCATCAGCCCTTGTTATCCCAGCTTTCTAAGGAGGTCATTTTACACAGTTGTACTATATGGCAGTTCCTTCATAGCAACTTTGGAAATTGCTGGCAACATTCAGCCAAATTCAACAGAACAATAAAGATCTCAAAGATAAACTTTTCTAAGAGTTTTGTAAAAATAGGTGCCTGTGTAAAGAAAAGAGAGACTTAATGAGTGCTGCTCCCTCCCTTTAGGCAAACCCAGTTGCACCATCACTGTGCTGAGACTCCAGCTGACCTCCCAGATGGACAGTCCGTGCACACATCCTGGTTGGCCAAACAGCATGTGGGGAGCTCCTCAGCAGCCCAGCACACACTGCCTCTCCCTCAGGAGTTCAGTTTGCTGTGGCACACAGACCTCTTAGCCCTCATGCATCACTTTGCCACCTTCTGAGTCCCCTGTGTTTCTTTGACTGCCATCTCTGTCCTACCGAGACACATCACCCATTGCATCACCCCTGCCAGTAACTGCAGCACCGTGTCTGTGCATTGCTGCAAGGCTCCCACCTCCCCTGAACTCCCCATCTGGGCTGTCATCACCTCCTCTGTGGTGTGTGACCTTGGCCCCAGCCTGACGCCAGGAGATGCAGAATGCCTCAGGCTGCTCTTTTCACCCACAAAAGGAGGAATGATGGAGTGATATCCCATCCTCCTGCAACGAAGGCTCCTCTTTCTTTTCAGGAGCCAGTTCAGAATTGCTCTCCATAGATTTGTTCTTGGCTACCTCACGGGCTGTGTCTCTCTCTATTACCATCGCTGCTTTGCCTGCTTATCTAACACCTGCCTTCTCCCTGTCAAGAGCCTTTTCTTGTGCAGCTTTCTACCATCTGGAATAGCCACTTGATCAGCTTTAGTTTCTTTCTGCTTAAACACCTGAAATACAATTTTGTTGCCTCTACCTCAGTGTGCTGCCTTGTGGAGTGGGTTTAACATAGTCATCTTTTTAAGCCAGTTTACAGATTTATATTTGGTATTACTTGCTTCCCTCCCTTGCTTTACTGGACAGCGTAAAATACACTGAGCAGCAATTGCAATGGCAGATGCCAGATATTGTAGTAACATACAGGATGTCACTGGAGCCAACCTGCTGCTGCTGATCCACTGCTTCTCCACAGGTGGGAAGCCAAATTGAGAGGAGACATGCAGTGCACTGCAGTGGTGGTGTGTACCTGTCTCCTTTACAAAACTGGAAGATAATAAATCACACTTGGTGGACATTTAAAATGCAGTAACCTACCTTTTCATGTAAATTAAAATGTTTATGACAGATGCAGTAGTGCAATAGAAACCAAAACCATCTTTGAGCTGTTTATGTAATGTGTGGGTACAGCACTGTCATGTTAACTTGTGATGTGGGTTTTTCCATCCAGGTTCCCAAACTATTGCTTAATCTGGGTCTGGAAGAACCACTGGTTCATGGGTCTGCACAGATCACTGACAGAGGCATGGTAAGTGTTCCCTTTTTCCATCTCTGCTCTTTCAATACAATTTGCACACACTTTGCTTCAAAAATTACTTGCTAAAATTCAGTTCCATCGTTGGAAGTGAAGCTGAGTTCTGAAGTGTGGAATGGCAGTACAGGTGATCCAGCCCAGAATCTCCTGTAGACTCACCTATGGGTTCCTGCCTTTCAATCTCTGTCTTTTAAAATGTTTGGTAAAAATTCTTTCTTACTCCCAAGACCCCACTGCAGTCTCTTGTTCCCTGATGGCAGTTCCTAGTAGTTGAGCAGTTTGCCTCCCAAAGGACACCAAACCCAGAAGGGGTCAGTATTTTAGCTTTGCTTCTCGCTAAAGCATTTTGGTTGAAGACCAGCTTCAAGCTTCCCTTTGACAGGTCTCACTGGGCAAATCTGAGTGAAACCAGTGAGTACCAGCAGGACTGTTCTTACCTTACTGCATGACACCTACAGAGCCAGACCTGCTAATAGACCTTGAGAAGACTGTCCAACTGCCCAAATTTCTGGGTCTTTCCTCTGCCAAGGATCCCTCAGGGTAGAGCATGGTAAACTTTGTTGATGAGTGCTTGAGACACACTGTTTAGACGAGGTGTATGGAGAACACATATTGGAGAAATCCTTGTGCTTTTGCTAGTTTCTGTTGTTTTCTTCCCCAGGTGGGATCAGACAGTATCATTGGGTCATCCACACAAATCGGGGAGAAGACATCCATTAAACACTCCATCATCGGCAGCATGTGTACCATAAAGGACAAAGTTAAGATAACAAACTGCATCATCATGAATTCTGTTACAATTGAGGAAGGGTATGTTACCTTTTTGTACCTTGGTTCCCTAAATTTGCAGTTTCTTTTTCTAGATAGGTCCTGAGTCAGTCATTTTTGTCCTGTAAAGAATTCTCAGCTGGAAGAGACGATACCAGAGGGTGTGTTTCCAAAGACTGAGTCAGAAATAAGTCTCTATAACCAGTCTAGTAGTGCACAAGTGAAATGAATTAATGAGAGGACTGCAGTCTTGGAACATAAATTTCTTCTTTTTACAGTAGGTCCTGTCATCTTCAGAATGTGTAGGTAAGTCAAGTGGATGTATGAGTCTGTATGAGCTTGTGTGCCGTTCTTCCAAGCTTTATTTCAGTGGCTGGGTCTGTGAGTAGACCTAAAATAGAGGCACAAAACATATTTTGAAGTGGTACACTTACCAACTACAAATGTTCTTCTTGTGTCTGAACATTACAGCTTCACCTAAAATGTCATTGTCTTTGGCCCTTTTCTGTTGTCCTGCAACTTTACCATTGCCTATGCTGAGTAATAGAATAAATGAATAAACTTTTCAAAGAGAAAATCTGCCAGCTAGCAGAGGTTTCTTGTGCACTAAAGACACTGACTAAATAGTTAGCCTTGAGCTGTACATTTCCAAATGTGGGAAAAGTGGCCTATCTGTAATTGTTGATGTCTGCATGCCCCCATCTTTCCATACGTGCTGGCTTCCTGTGGATGTCAGTGGAAAGGAAACTGCTGATTGAGTCTGTGCAGACCTGTATAAATTCCCTGCTCCTTCATGGCTTGAGGTTTTCTTAGGGCCTCAGGAAAAAGGCCAAGCTCTTAAAAAATGCCAAGTTGGCTCTGAAAGTTGCATATCTGAAAAACATAAAACCCCAAAGGATGTGGGGTCTATGGAGGATACTACTGTTACATAACTAAATTACAGGTAAGTATGGTACCTTACCACAAAGTGTTTGTCTTTAATAGAAATCCACAGTAATTTCAAGCACATCATAAATCAGAATTCCATTGAGTATAGAAAATAGCTGGTTTCCAGTTCAATCACAGATGGATCCAGTATAGCTGTATCACAAGCACTGCTGTCATAAAAAGTGGAGGAACCTCTCTCATTTGATCATAAGATGCTCTGTCACTTTGATTAATGAATTGATGCCACAGTCATAATGATATGGTTTTGCATATGAGGTCAGCAGCTTTACCATTAAATCACAGAGGCAGCTGGGTGTATAAATACTGCTATTTTTATGAAGAGTCCCAAATCACCTTGTGTTTGTCTGCATTGGTATATAGCAGTATTCTAAATCTTAAATCGAGCCCAGAGTCATGTTAAGCATTTCACAAAGTTCCACAAGCATCGTAAAGTTGGTGATATATTATTTTTTTAAGAGGGATAAACTGACTTTTGGGGTAGCATTTTTGTGAATTTCTAGAAAACAACATCGTCCCCAGTCACTCTCACTGAAAACAGTGTAGCCACCAAAGAGTGAAAAACCTCCTAGTCCCAGGGGTTTACCCCCTTTAGCTGCCCTATGGTTACTGCACACTGATGAACTGGAGTCTAATTTGTAATTATTCCTCTTAATTCCAGAATTAAGACTACAGACCCTGGATCTTTATTTCAAAGCAAACTGTAATCAATATTGTGTAGAACTGCACAGATACTGAGCTGATAAAGTATTTCTTATGGTATCATGGTAAGTCTTAAGATTAGAGGAGCACGAAATCATGCATACACAGGTAGTGAGAAACAGAAATATTCTAGCTGCTGAGTTTTGTTGAGAGAAACCTTGCATGTAGTGAAGGATTTGTATGTATTTTTTTCCTATGTATTTTGACTCTTTCATTACTTTGGTTTAATCTGATATATTTTTGGTAAAATGTTAACGATTGTTACACGTGTTGATGGATCTATTTGCAACAGGTGGATAAATTATATGTGGTTTGGCTTTAAACTGCCCACAGTGGACAACTCCTTATGAACACTTCTCCTCCCAGGTGTCCCTAAAATAGCTCAGGCTTTATCTAATCACCAACTTCAGAAAACATCTTCGTCTTTAATTGGAAAGTCAGTATGTGTTGGCTGATATGCCTCAAAATGAGCATAATAAAGTGACAGATCTAATTAATTTTTTTTGTTACTCAGAGGATGTCCTACAAGTAAGCCAGTTTTACCATCTAAGGTACTGTACATTAGAAACTTCTGGAATTGCACTGTGAAGTGACAAAAAGTGTGTCATTTAAAGAATATACATTTTAATGCTGACTTGAATAACTCAACCACACTAATGGACTACTGTATTAGTGCCTGAGTCAAATGTGAGTGGTAACTGAAGGTCATTCCCAGCAGTGTTCATTGCACATATTATGGAAAAGACAAAGATGCTTAGATAACTCAGAGAAGAAAGATCTGGTAAATCTTTTCTGAAAGTTGGGATACTGGGAACAACCAAATGCAAAAATTGCTCTGCATTCTAAGTTCAGTTATCAAGAGAGACGTGGCACTGCCTTGGTATTACCCTTGCCACTTACATCACCTCCAGCTTCTCTGGGTTGAATCTTACATTCTTTTTTTTTCCCATCTCAGCTGAAAAAGTGATCAACAGCTTCAATTCACTATGTCAATATAGAAAAAACAAAAAAAAAAAAACAAAAACCCCCAAAAAAACCAAACCAACAACCACCTCCCAACCCCCCCCCCCAAAAAAAAAAAATGTAAAATGTTTATCTCTTGATAGTTTTCCTGTTATGTTATTTGGGGATCCTGTGCCATAGTTCCTGCAGCTTCAAGATGCACACATTATACCTCCAAACCAGAAAAAGGTTTTGAATAGCCTCACCACATTTTATACCAGCTTCTGAAATGGATAAATAGAATCTTGCTATGCAGGTGGGAAACACCAAAAGGTGCTTAGAACAAAACCAGATTCCTGTTTTTAGGCTGTGGTTGGTTCATTATTGGAGGAACAGAGGTTATGGACTAGGTGGTGATGACCTTCCCAACTGAATGGATCAAGGAACTGGGGTTAGCTTGGACAGTGCCATTGCACAGTGTTTGCAAATTATGATCTGTTCACCGGCAATGGCTGGGGCATTTGGTACTCTGGAGGATCAGTAGCAGGGTTTTTTGTTTTCCCTGGTGTGTAGGGCTTCTGTTACATTATATATGTCTCCTGTGAAGTGATTTGAGTAGATATGAATCCCCCCTTAGAAGAGATTACAGGGGATTAAAGAAGTTAGTAACAGGGCAAAATAATTGGTAGTCCTTTCTTAATGTGTTTCCCACTGTGCAGCTAATTCTTCCATCAATGAAACAATAAAATAGTGAAGATTACATATGTGCTGAATGATGGACATCCTTGACCAAGCTGGGAGGGATGTAATTTATACAGCAGCACAAGTGCTGAGAGACGCTGACTGCCCAGGTGACAGGCTGCAGCGGGGAAACGGTTCTTGTTTCCCTCTGGATGGCTCCCCAGAGCTCAGTGACAAATGACTGCACTGAGTTACATAGTTGGAGAAAATCTACTAATCGAGCTGAAATTATAGGTCACTTGAAAAAACTTTGTCTATCTGAATGCTCCTGCAGTAGCTGTGTGTGTCCTTAGTCTCTGCAGTGGCTTGGGACTGCCCTTCTGTTTGTTCTGTTTGCATCAGAGGTGGAGCAGCACAACAGGATCCCTGGATTGATGCATCTTTTGTGCAGGAGTCCCTTCATTACATCTCAATTGCAAAGGGGCAATGTGTAACACCCACAGACTGACTGAAGCTGGTTACCATTTGCAAATGAAAAGTGATGTAGATATGCCCCTCTAATAAGCAAGGCTGGGAAACTGGTCACAACAGACAAGGGAAAGGCTGAGGTACTCAGCCCCTTTTTTGCCTTATTCTTCACTGGCAGTCTCTCTTCCCACACTTCTCAAGTTGAATGGACCACAAGACAGGGACTGATCAGAGGGCTGGAGCATCTGTCCTGTGAAGACAGACTGAGAGAGCTGGGGTTGGTCAACCTGGAGAAGAGAAGGCTCTGGGGAGACTTCATTGTGGCCTCTCAGTACTTAAAGGGGGCTTATAAAAGTGATGGGTACAAACTTTTCAGCCCTGTTGCAATAGGACAAGGCCTGATGGTTTTTAAGTAAAAGAATGTAGATTTAGACTAGATATAAGGAAGAAATTCTTTGCTGTGAGGATTGAGAGGCACTGGTGCAGGTTGCCCAGAGAAGTTGTGGCTGCCCCTGGAAGTGCTCAAGGCCAGGATGGATGGGACCCTGATCAACCTGGTCTAGTTGAAGAGGTCCCTGCTTATTTAAGGGGGTGAGGACTACATAGGCTTTAAAGGTCCCTTGCAACCCAAATGACTGTGACTCTATAACTGTGTTTCCTTCGGTATACTTGGGCACACTTGGCTATTTTGAAATGAAACTGAGATATGAATGGATTAATTTAGTTTCAGGTTCCTGTTCTGACTTTTGTTTTGGCAGTTAGTGGTTGGTTTGTTGGGGTTTTTATCAAACATTGGCTTTATTTTTTACCAGTTTTGTTGTTTTACTTGGTTTGCTTGCTTCTGGCAGGAAGAACATCTAATTGCTCTGGTCATACAGGACCTTGTGCCGAAGTGCTCTGAGCATTACAAATAATATTAACAGGAAAAACATGTTGAATCCTTTATTCCATCCCTGCATATAAATATTTCGAAATCTCTTGTTTGTTAGTAAAACTATCCCAGTGTATACACTTACTGGAAAGAGCTTGGCCATTTTGTTATGTGCACAGTATGTCCTTCTTCCTTGGTCATGGAAAATGAACAGAAAAATTCAGGAGATGGGACTACAGTAGGGAAAAACCCACAATCTGTGGAACTACTTAGAGGTTAGTTGAAGAAGCAAGCCTGGAAAGCTCAGATAAATATCAAGTCCATAGTAAGGCATGCTTTGAAATGGTCTTGTTGACATGCTGGTAGTCAGTACCCCAGGGACTCTGTGCTAGCTTTAGTGTCTGAAATGAAGTATTTTGCTGTTTTTCTTTTCTCAAGGAAGTATAAGAGAGCATTCTGCTTCAAATTATTTTTTTATGGAAATCATAAATAGGCTGGTCTGATTATCAGAGAGGACAAATGGCACAAGATTTGCATCAAGATTTCACCTCCACAGCTAGAAAGTACCAGATCCTCACAGAGTAACCAAAAAAGTTAAACCTGTCTCACCTATAATTTTGTCAGAAAAATGCTCATGGGGAATGATTTGGTTTGGATGATGGAAAAGATAAATGAAATGTCTAGTCAGATGCCTGGCACAGGCCCGAGAATTTTAGGCAGTACCTCCTGAGTTCAACTCGGCAGCTGTTAACTTAGAAGATGGTGGTCTTCATTTGAAAATCAGGAACAATTTGAGGTCTATTGACCAACTCAGAAAGCTGTTCCAATGTTCCTTTTAGTCTCCTTATTTGCACTTGTAATGTATAGAGACACATCTCTGATCCTGAGTGGTTTACAGTGGTCTGTGGTCAAAGATGCTGTGTGTGGCACAGGGGCTTGCTAGCACAGGTATAATTTGTGGGATGTAGAATCACAAGGTAGATATTCCTTCCTCTGGTATTTATGTTTTTGATACTTAACAGTTCTCTGTCTGGAGTTCTGCAAGGTTGCCCCTTTAATTATACAGTGGTGTCTTTGTCCTGGTGTCCATCCTGTGGATATATTTTGATGTGATGTCTCAAAAGATTCTTTACCACTAAACTCCTCAAGCTGCATCCTAAACTGGTAATATCAGTAGAAGAAGGAGACAATTCCTTCCAGAAAGGAGTTTGCAGCAGACAGTTGCTGGATAGCCTGATGCAGTGGGCTGTCAGTTGAGGGATTGGGACTGCAGATGTGACTGAGGTTATTGTGTGGAGGGGCAGGAATCACTGAACTGACTCTTTGTTTGTAAAGCTTACAGCATGTCCTTGGAACCACATAAAAACACATTACCCAGAAAGAACTGCTGAAATTCCCCATGTGACACGCTGCTAAGGTCACCTTTTGGAAAGGGAAGGGGTTAAAAAGACAGGCAGATACGATTTGGGTCAGGCTGCACATGATGGCAGCAAACTGCAGAGTGTTGCAGCATCAGGGAACTTGGAATGCAAGGGAGGTGACACCAAAGCTTCAGGTTACAAACTGCGGGGAGGTGATGTGAATGTTGAGGACAGAGGGAAAGCTGGACGAGTCCCGCAGGGAGATTTGGTGAACCTTGGGGAGTTCTGACTCCCTGGGCAGAAAGAATAGGCTGGATTAAAAATTTGTATGAAGGACCAAAGTACCCAGATTTGTTGAGGAAGAACTGGCACCGAAAATGTTACATCAGCCAAAACTAGCATCTTCTTTCTTGAGTCATGTGAAGAGAGTAAGTTATGCACTGGATTTTGTTTAAGGTGTTTGGGCTACCTGTGTGAAAGTAGATGGCACAAATGCCGTAATGTTACTCAGTGAGGGGACTGGAGAGAGACCACGTGTGACTGGTTAAAGGCTACTCTAGTTTACCACGTGTCTTCAATTTATTTCTACTTTCTATGAGAAAATGTACAAAGGAAGAAAACAACAAGCAAGGCGAGCTAGATTGACTACTAACTGCAGATTGATTGTGAAGTTTATTGGTTGTTTCCTCAATAGTGCCAAATCAGCACCTGATGTAGAAACAGTCAGCAGTTTGAAGAAAGTTCTAATTAAAACCAGGATGGAATTGAGCCTTTATAGGGGTTCAGTGCCTAAGTAGTCTTTTTCCCCTTGGACAATGGCAGTACAAAGGAATGATCCTATTGCCAAGGCAACATATTTTACAGTATGTAACCTCGTGAAAAGGAATGAGGAGATGAGGTTGTTTCCAACACCACAGCTTGCGAAGCTGGAGATAAAGATTTGTGTATGCTGGAATTCCCAAACATTTTGTATCGTGAATCATTTTTTAAGATGGGTTTTGTCTTCTGGACACTTTGTCTCATGCCATCAATTGCCCCCCTGCCATATGCTAACCCTGGAAAGAAGAATGAGTTTAGAATAGATATCACAGAAAGCACAAGAAAAGTGAGAACCTAATTCAGAAAAAGCACATGCTCAACTTAAATATATGGATAAAGTATATCATGGATATGTATAAACAAGGAATACATGAAGAAAACTATGTATAGTCCTTGCCTGTAAAAAGGGCTCTTATTTCTCTTGATTATGTATCAATTCTGTCCTTTCTGTCACACTTTTTGGCTTTAAACTAAACATTTTTGGTCAGGAACCATAATTTTCATTCTTCTATTTAATTCACTGCACATGCTATAGAAGATGGTGAATAGAGACAACTTCTGGCCAGCAGAGTTTGCAGGAAGATAAATTGAGGAAGAGAGAGCAAAGTAGGAAACTAGTGAGCAGGAAGCGGTGGAGCTACTTGCAGGACTGGTTTTCTGTTACTTTCAACTAAAGTAAAATTCTGCTGTACCTAATGTATTTAGGAAATTTCTCATATAATACCTGTTATCTTGTGAATGTCTGAAACATTATTACTAGCAGCCCCTCAAAACATTTTTTTCTTCTGGCTAGCTTCCTGGTACATCAATCTGTCTTAAATAAATCACCTGTTCTTTAATCTCAGATGCAGATGTCTCCCTGATAGCGCAGGGAGCTCTTCCCAATTTTCCAAACATCTTGTACATCAAATGTTGAACTTAAAGCACAGATGAGCTCTGAAAAGTGGCATTTTAAAATATCTCCTCTCATTCTGCTTCTTCAGGTGGCCAGGGTTATGTCTGACTTCAGGGCTATAAATAAGCTCGTGCCTCCTGCTAGCCACATGGGTCTAATCGAAGAGTGTGGAGATTTTTCACAAGCTGCTGATTGCTGTTGGGTTTTGGTGGGAATCTGGGTGTGAGTGTCTCTGATTCTCTTTAAAATCTTCCCCCACTTGGGTAATGGAAAAGGAAGAAATTATCATGTTGTGCCAGAATTGTGTCTCTTAAATTCCTAAGGGGACGATGGAGTTGAACAAGTTCAGCTTGGATCTAAGAGACCAGCTTCAGTTTGTAAGGGTGACATTTAAAAAAGCCTTTTCAGTGTCAACCTAGCCCATATGATATGGAAGCTGATTTAACCAATAATGCCTTATAAAGGGCACAGCTCTCAACCCAGAATTGCACTTGAAAAACTCAAGAGAAAGTGTCTTTTTACTGTGCCTGTTACCTCACTCGATCTGACTGTGCCAGATAGTGAGAAAGTAAGGCAAACCCAGAGATGAGAGTGAACATATAATTTCTCTGCTTTCTTTCCTTCACATAGACATCAGTAGCTTTTCCTGGCCATCAGCAGAGTGTCTGTAAAATCATGCAGGACATGGCCCTTCTACTTTGCAAAGGAGAACCCAGAGGGAGATCAGTTTTCCTGCGTGTGGGGTTTCCTGGTGTAAACTCCTCACAGCGTACTTTTGCTGAAGTGTGCAGTCCCGAGCTTGCAGCTACATAAAAGGCCACCAATTGGTTTGTTCCAAGATCAGCTGGATTTAACTGAAGTTTCAGAGGTGAGGCACAACCTTCCAGGCGACCTCCCCCGGCAGCCTTAGTTTCACTTAATAAAACACATTAAGGTAGGTTTGAGGCAATCCTTTAAGGTCAGTTGAACTTTCGTTGGAAAATACGAGTGCTGGCAAGTATATACAATCTGTAATGCAAAATGTTTAGGGTGTGGGGAAGAAGTGTAAAGGAGCCATACCACAGTGATGAGCTTGGCTAGAAAAGAGACACGAAACAAGTTCCTTAGCGAAAACACCCTCAGAGACGGGTGAAGAATTCAGGGGGGTTGGTAGAATGATTTTGTTACCCCCAAGGGGAAAAACAGGAGATCAAAGCCCAAATTCACTTAAGAATGCTTACTTTGAAATGTATCTATAAATTATAGCACGTACTGCTGGCATCTATTGTAGTCTTTGGTATTTACTTGAGTGTTTAACATGGGATTCACAGTTCCCTGAGTTCTCATTTGTGTGTAAAAGCATGTTGCTGCAAAAATGTATTGGTGTGTAAAGCATGATGGTGACAGGAACATTTGGGGTTCCCAAGTTCCCTAGTAGTGTTTTTGCTTTTTCCCTGTTTTCCTGTGGTCTTTGTGCCTCACCCCTGTGATCATGAGTCCCAGCTACCAACTCACTAGCTAACAGAGGATTCCTCAAGGGGTTGCTGGTAGCTTTTAGAGCTCTACCTGTCTCCTCGCCACCTCTCAGGGTTAATAAGATGCCTGTTGTGACTGTTATCTTCTTGGTGAGGGCAGAATGGGATGTTGCTCCCAGGGGAATCCACATCTGTTACCCCTCAGTCAGCAAAGTAGCTGCCGAGGCATGTCACCCATTGCTTTTAACTCCTGCGTCAGTCTCTCCTTTTCATAGCTCATCTGAAGGAGCAAGAGACACGACTTCTTGGCATGGCAGAGCAGTACCAACAGGCTGTCCTCAGCTTTGTGCTCCAGGCTCTTTCTTTCTCGTGAGTCTATAGTTTTAAGCATTGCATTTTAGACACCTCATTTGCTTTGCTGCCCAACAGAGATTATGTCGGGGTTTTGGCACAATTGGATTAAAGTACCAGACCTGGATAAGTTCCATTGGCATTTCAGGAGATTTGCTGTAAGGCAAACCTGTGACATTCATACCTTCCTAAGCTTGCACAACCAGGGCGAGAGCTGCAGTTGGGGTCTTGACCTCAGTTACTTAAGCCCCTTTCTCCCAGGAGCGTTCATCACTTTAATCACAGAGTCCTAAATAATCAGTGGGTAGCCTGTAATTAGGGGGTTGTGTCTTGGACTCCTGCTGCCTGCTCCCGGTGTGCTGAGCACGGCGAATTTTGATTTCCCGTTCCCCCAAAGGATGTTTGATCTCAGATTTACACTTTATAAAATGAAGAAGGGTACGGCACCTCAGTCCCCTGGCAATCTTCCTGCTTTCAGTGGTAGGTGCCTTTCTTTCCCCAAGTATCGCAGCGCTGCAGCGATTGACACACTTGATTTAAGAGTTTGATTTACAGACCGATACTCGGGCTGAAAGTCAGCAGTTCCAGGGCTGCATAAATCAGCCTGTCTCTGGGACTAATACTTCCTTATTTATAATTTCGACAGGAGATGGAATTCTTTCTCAATTCTTTACATTTCTTTCAGATGTAATCGACCACCCTGTCCTTTGGTTTAAAGCTATGTGACTTTGCCACAAATAGAGGGAGGGGAAAGTAAGCCGAGTCGAGGAATTGCTGTGCTATAAAAGCTCCATATTGTGTGCTCTTGGACTTTGCTTTCTCCCAGCTTCCTTCAAGCCCACACAAGAGATGGACTTGAGGTTTTTTTGGCTTTCTTCCCCTCCCCCCTCCCTCCATACATACGCTGACCTTTTAGAAAAATAAATAAAAGATAAAGAAGGACCTGGAATGTTGCAGAATGTGTGTACATTTTGCTCTCTGTTGTTTTCTGCTGGGATTACTTGTTTACAATGGGGGAGAGAGGGAGGGCAGAGGAAGGGAGGTCTGTGGCCTTAACTGAAATTAGTGGCATTTCAGAGTGATCTTGTTAGGTGGTCTGCAGTTTAAAGACCTAAATCCTTGTAATCCCCCCATGCCTCCTTGGCCACTACTCCTTTTGCTCTTGTTCTCTCACTTTCAAAAAAAACCCACCCCAAAGTCAGCCTCTCTGTCTCACAGATACAGGCGCTCAGCGTACACTCAGACACAGACATACCCGCACACTCTCCCTCACATGCTCCCATTTGCACGTTGTACCTGTATAACAAATTAATGCTTGAGCTACATCTGTTCCCACTACAGGACTGGGCTTGTAAAATGCTCTCTCTAGAATGCAGACGCACACTGAATATTTTTATTTATTTTCTGAAAAACACCCAGCTGCCAGACTTTCAGTTTGTGATTACACTTAAAACAAATTCAAATTGAAATTTCAGCCATAAATCAAATGCCCCAAATTAGTTCCTCTTGTGGGTTTGAACATGCTCTTTGGATTTTAAGGTCAGAAGATATCCGTTTTCACCGTGCTGAAAAGTTTAAAAATATACTACATTTTCAGGGGAAAAAATAAATATGGTTTGCATTATAAAGCAGTACATCAATGTGCGCGTATGCGCACACACACCAGAGCTGAGGAAGCTGGACGCTGTCAGAGCACCTTTGAGGGCTAATAGCACCTAATTGTTAAGCAAGGCAGGAACCGTGGTGGCAGTTTAGCCAAGGAGACTACACAGCAGAGTGCCCTGAGATGTGATATTTACCCTGTGAGAGAATAAAAGTTTATTCCTTAGTCTTCAACTTGAAAAAAATAGTAAAAATTAAATAAATACACAAAATACTTCTCTTGGCAGACTTTATAACTTTTTTTTTTTTTTAAAAAGAGGCATTTACAAGTGGTTTCAAAATGGCTGTGTTACATCTGTCAGCGGGTGAAGGGAACACCCACAAATTGTGTTTTTATCTCTTGAAGTTTTGTTCCACTTGAGCAATAAAAGCCGGATTTGCTGCTGGTTTGTGTGATTGGGGTAATCTGAGCATTGAGTATGGTTTTAAAACTTCTGCAGTTGGTTGGGTTTATAAGTTTTAAGAAACTCCTGGGGTGGTGGAGCTCTTGGGTTTTGTTTTACCCTGGCACTGGAGTAGGGTTGATTTGCGAACACCTGGCACAGGCAAGTTCATCTTGGTTCCCTGGCCTGTCCCTCCCAACAAATGGTTTGGCAGGAACCCCCCTTATCTTTGATGTTAATGTCATCAGCAGTTTCTTGGTTACAATGCTATTCTTTCTCTGGGAGTTGAAAGACTATCGTCAAGTAGTCTCTGAACACACATGCAGTATTCTCCAGCCTGGACTCCACACCGACAGCTTAAATCCCCTCTCTTTTGGGGAATATCCTCCTGCATGAGGGTAATGCTGAAAGGTGTAGTGCACTCACAGCTGCTCTCATGCTCAGGAGAAGTGATAGATGGTGGGAATCTAAAAGTTTGCAGGGGAAAGCTTTCATCTGACTGGCTTGAAGCAATGGAGGAGGAGGTATTCTGGAGTGCGCGTTTTGGATGGGAGCCATTTCAGTGGGAAATGAGCAACTTCTCCCATTCCCTTCACTAGTCCTGTTGAAAGCCAAGTCAGGATGGCAGCGGTGGGCAGTCCTCCCTCCACTGCTCCCTTTCCTAGCTTGGCTGCAAATGCTGAGTTGCTCTTGCTCTCAGCAACTGCTGTTGCACAAGACGATGGCCTGAGCGGCTGTGCCGGCACACGAGGCTATTGGAGAGGAAGCAGATCGTGACAGTGTGAGAGCAAAGGCAGGCAGGGGTCTGCTGTGTATCTTTGCCGCTTTTTATCTTATTAACATGTTAGTAAAAACCTTGCCAAGGCAACCTGAGCTGGTTGCCTGTAGAATAATTGCTCGTATTGCCTCCTTATAGGTCAGAGAAGGGGGAGTTTAAGTGAGTTAAAAGAATAATTGTTCAGAGGGGACAGTCTGTTCAAGGGGGGTTGTAACTGCAAACCACTGCGACTGAGGTCCGGTTTTATTGCTTTTACTCCTGCAGAATTCATGCTGGTTTTGTGGGGCAGATGGTTTCTGGTCAGACTCACATAAGCCACACAATTGCAATATGTTTAATGGCAAATTCTGTGTACTAGATAATAGTGATGTGTAAGCAGGAAGATGCTATAAGTTAATTTTGGGATCAGCAGTCTGGAGTGAGGATTGATGTTTCTCTTTTCTCCTAAGGAATCACAACTGGCTAGCTCTCCATTCAGTACAGAATTGAGGCTCAGGGCTTTGACCTGATACCGAGACCCCTCTGTGTTGTTAGATGACTCTGGGGTAACAGTTCTGTCCATGAGCCAGCTGGATGGTGCACTGCAGCCGTGTTTCACTAGTGCAGTGAATAGTGGTGCTGCCTGTGACCAAGGTGGGGAATGGTTGCAGGTCATTAAACTCTGCAACTCACCATGCAGAAAGTCACTGAACCTAAAAACTTCAGTTTTTGACAGAGATCAGCTGTTGGACTGAGGATAGGAAAGATATTCACAATTATTGTAATTAATATTAGCAGAAATACTGGGGAGCAGATATGAAATGCTTTGGTTCACAGTAGCACTAATATGGGAGAGCAGATTACCTGCATCTCTCTGGGATTATAGATCTTGCTTATACCTTCTTCCCAGTCAGCTGGTTTTGATGTGTGTTAGAGTTAGGATTTTTAGACACTTCTTATATGTGTTTCCAGTCTTTCAATGACTTCTACCTATCTTTGCACATGTGAAGACAAGGAAAGAAATCATTTGCATCATAGCTATTTTCTTCTCTGTGGCTCTGAAAGAAATGACATTTAATGCCATTTAACACTACTTATGATGCTGAGTGAACAGCGTTTCAGGACACACCACAGATACTAGTAAAGATTTCCAAGTTCCATTTTACTGGATGGAGGGACTCAGAGCAATGCAGAACTCACTCAGGCATCTCTCAGCAGAGCACTTACAAAACCAGCACTTGGGACTCAGAACTCCTTTCCTATCTGGACAATCAGATGGGCAGGTCTGAAAGCTGCTTATTCCAGATTAAAATACATTTTGGAATAAGGTGACTTTTGCTACGGTTCCATCCTGTGTAGCATTTTAGACTTTGTGGTGTCAAAGGCAACATGAGTGTGAAGATATCCAGGGCAGGTAGAGCAGGTCTAGTGTGGGTTTCATTGGTTTAGTACTGCAGAGTAATCATGTTTGAGTACTTGAATGTAATATGAACAAAGCCAACCAGTTGAAGTATTGATCTGCCACTTCTCTTCACGCTTTCTTAGTATCTGGCAAGCTGGAACACTTAAAACTTCTCAGCAAAATTTGCAGGGAAGGACTGGGCTGCTGCTCCTCTTTTTAACTGGGAAACTGAGCAGAGAAGCCACCCCCGCAGTTACCCAGACTGTCTGTGGAAAATACAGGACTTGATCCAGGTCCCAAGTCTTTATTTATTCAGTTAAGTATTTATTCGGTTGAGGAAATGTAGAGGAAAGCTGTTCTAACAGGAGGTAAAAGGCAAACTCTTTTTTGCAAACCCATTCTGACACCTGGCATTTAAGTTTTTCCAGCAACTGAGCGTGAGGATCAGCAGAAGAATGGAGTTTTTGAGAAAAGAGCAGAACTGAACCTACTCACAGGATCATGTCACAGAGTCATTAGATATTTCAGTGGATACCTTCATTTTGTACTTGTCATTTGAATTACTTTCTTGGTTTGTGTTTATGTTGTAGGTGCTGTCTTCAGGGCAGTGTTATTTGTCACAATGCCGTTATAGAGAAGGGTGCTGACATCAAGGACTGTTTGATTGGAAGCGATCAGAGGCTGGAAACCAAAGGTAAGTGCAGAAGCTGTATTTACTGTGCATTTGTAATCATTTTCAGAACTTTTTCTGTGAGATTTTACTCCTGCCTCTTCATGAAGTGCCAATAAACAGTGACAGTTCTGCAGTGGAGTGTCCTATAATATCAGGATTTGTTTTTCATGGAAAGTACAGCTTCTTGGCATGAGAATAGTTCAGAGACTTGATCCTCTGAAGTTGGCAGCAAAGCTCTGTTGTTCTTGTTATAAAGAACAAGATTGGGTGCTGAGACAGTCTTTTCCCAGAGACCACAATTGGATCAGCCTGAGGTTGTCCTCAGCAGAAGGAGCCATTATTTTGACTAGTAATCTTAGTCAGTGTCAGGAGCAAAGCAGTCAAATTACTGATCACACAGGCATCCTTCTCTGTGCATGCTGTCAGCCCACGGTGCCAGTATGTTCCCATTCACCTTGCTCCAAGCAAAAGCTCAAGGTGGAGCATCGAACTAGGAGCTGCTGTTCTCCATACTAAAGACCAGGGCAGCTGTATTCAGATCTTTACTGCTATGAAGTGCTATTTTGGGGCTTCAGAAGGGATACAACTACGTGGCCCTCATTTAGGCAAAGTTCAGCCATCCAGTGGAAGTGTTGGTGGTGAGGGCTCGGTGGTAACCGCCTGAGTGGAACTGTTGATTTCCTGCCCTAAGAGATAATGGGCAGGAAATGGCTGTCTCAGTGACTGCATCCCAAGCAGAGGCTTTTTAATGAATATTTATGGTTAGGGTTTGGCAGATCCCTGCTCTCGTGTGTGGACTGAGGACAAAAGTGAGTTCCTTTGCAGGCTCCATGTGAAGTTATTTAGTCAGATCAAGATTTATTTCCTTGCTTTGTCTTCGTGGGTGGATTCCCAATTGGTGATACAGAGCAGGGTTTGCACTTAACGTAGTATAGCGTAACCTATTGTCAGCTTTGCACATGACAAATTTTCCTTTAAATTGAAACTAAAAGTAAAAAGGGCTCATGAAAACAAAGTATTGATCTTGCAGTTGCAAGTCTCAGATACTGGAGGTAACACACACAGAGTGTTCTGTGCACTGTGGTCTTGGGCCCTGTGTGACTCTGTCTACTCATAAGCTTTACCCATCACATCAGTCTGAATCAGTGTCCCTTGTGGGGTTCATTGCCCCCCTGTCACTGAAGATTTGCACTGTTCATGATGTTCCATTTGTGTCCTCCCCTGAGCACAGAACCATAGAATCATTTAGGTTGGAAGAGTCCTTTAAGATCATCAGGTCCACCCACAAACCTAACACTGCCAAGTCCATCCCTAAACCATGTCCCTAAGTGCCACATCTACATATCTGCATGAATCCTCAGGAGAGGTGAATCGGGTCACATTTGGTTGTTAACCTGCAGTGGGAACTGTGAGGACACAGGGTGCAGACTTAGCTAATATTTTAGGAAATAGGAGTATGTTTGATTTCTTTAGTAGATCATACCAAACAGAAATATGACCCTTTGACCTTGCTCACATCTGCTTCAGAAGTCTCTTCCAGGGTGCAGATCCTAGTCTGGTTGATTGTAGTATGGAAACTGTTCTTTCTTCTTGTTTGTCCTTGTCATCCTTGTCTGAATATTTTTCAGGGTCTGTAGATGTATTTGCAGGGAGAGTAACGGAGCTGTAACCCATGGTTCATTTGCCTGTTCTTGTAGAGTCTATTGCTCACCTCCCCAAAGCTGAAACCCACTTCTTAATGAGTCTGGGGGCCCTCAAGTTAAACTGTTCAGAAACGTATGATTGACGTTAGCAAAGACATATTCAGTCGATTATAAATACACCATTATGCTGAGCAAGAAAAAATAATAAAGCCTCAGTTCATTTCCCTGCCTCAGTTTCCTAACCATTCTAGAATTTCTTTGGGCTGGGGGTCAGGTTTGCCTCGGTGGTCTGGGATCTGTCTGCGAAGTTCATGACTTATTTCCTGAACTGTGGAGTCTTTCCAGCCCAACATGTCTCTTCTGACCTCAGCTGGTCCCGTAGTAAACTGGGTCTTCTCTTTTTTGCTGTGAAAGCATGCCATGACTTCCTTTCCCCTGCCCAAGAGTTCCTGTATCCTGTGCCAAGCTTTTGGTGTGGCCCTCTAAGTCTGTTTCCATATTGCCCCTTTCATCAAAACTTTGGCTGTGTTGTTCTGTTTGGTAACTTTTCCTTCTTCAAACTCGAGCCTCCATGGCCAGGTTAGGAAAAAACCTAGTTCTCTTGGGTAGGAGCCACCTTTTCTTGCAAGCTGATCACCCTTCAGCAGATGTAAGCAGTAGCAGCTGGCTGCTGACCCCAGTCTGTGCAGCAAAACTGCACACACCTTCCCAGAAACATTAAAAAAATAAAAATACAGCAGTCCCTTATTCCAAAGCATCAGCCAGGATTCATCAAAGGTAGAAATATCCCTGAATCATCCTACACAGCCCCAGGCAGATCCCACAGTTGGCTTTGCTGCAGAACTGGCTGTGTGCTCCCTGCTCCACCATATGAGTCCTGGCCACACTGCCCAGGCAGCTCGGGGTACAAGAGCTCTTTGACCCAGTGGTGCACTGACCTCTCACAAAATGAATTCCAGTCCCATGCAAGGAGGATGGCAGGAGAACAGCTACCACAAATGATAGGCAAACGTAACTCAAACCAGCTCTCATCCTTCTCCTTCTACAGAGTAATATGGGCATATTTAGGGTGGTCCAAATGGTACAGCTGGGAGTAATGGGATTGAATTAAACACAATTTAGGTTGGCCATCTAGAGCATTTTCCTAATGATGTGGTCTGGTAGGCTGTGGGATAATCTCCCTGGGGACATGGTGGGAGACCTCATCACTTAATAATGGGCTTGGCAAATCTCTGGACACCGAAACAGAGGGAACACTTCAACACTGGTTACTGGGGTAGATGAGATGCAGCCTAGTACTTTCAAACTAAAAATAAAGTTGGAGGCACAGGAGGGAGCAGGTAACTGTCAGCAGTGATGTCCCAGTCCTGCGTTGACTTCAGCCCTGTCACAGCGCTGGCCAGAGATGGTATTTTTAAGTGTCTCTGTTAAAGTCAAGGTATGGCAGTTTATTTAACTTCTGGATTTGCAAGCCGTGCCTCCTGAGAGCCACACTATTTTCTTCCTACTGCTTTTATTACCATGCCTAGGAAGCGTCCACTTTCCTTCCTCTTTGATACTTTAATTTTAGGAATCTGCTAACAGAGAATTAACAGATGGGCCTTGTGAAAGCTACCTCACCGGGTAGCACTTTGAAAAACATGTTGGTACCTTAGAAAAAGGCAGTAATTATTGAAGGGATGGGAAATGGCAGACAGCATTCCGAAGGACCGTAATTGCTCAGAGCATTCAATCACTGTTTCGAAGGCAGTTATTGGGATCATGCTGCAGCCTTTTTGATAAACCTATTTTTAAAGAGGAGCTCAAAAGCAGCATGCACTCATTGAAGTAGGACTAGGGAGAGGGAGTGCTGGGGATGGGCCAGTCATGGAGTCAGATAAGCCCTAGAGTCAGTAAGTATAGCTCCCAAAGGAGTCTTCAGGCCGATTCAGCAGGGAGTACATTGTACATCTGGTACAGGTTAGCCAGGAAGGAGCATATATAGTAAAGTGGCCTAACCTTTCTTGAAAGCAACACCAGGAGCAGAGACAGTAAACACACACACAAAGGATGGAACTAGCAAAATTGATACAAAACTCACCACCTTATCCCTCAGCTTCATCTCTGTTGTTGTTGGGGCAGGGGGGGTTTATTTGCATTGGGAGTTACGGAGCCAAGTATTGTTTAGGGACAACTTGAATCACTGCACACCCAGGAAGTGCATTACAGTCTTGTTGTTGCCACAAAGCATACATTCAGAAAGGGAAAAAATGCCAGCATTCAGGACGCTGATGTAATCCTAGCTTGGGGTAGCAGCATTGCCTCCTTTACGCTGCACACTAAAATTTGTTCCTGTTTTTTATTCCACCATATATTTTCATTTTCCTTGGTGCCCCGACATAGTCAACAGCCAGAATGAGTGGTGCTTGCTGAATGTTGCTGAATATGAGGGGGTCTCCATATTCCTCATTTTCCTTTTTTCAGTTTCTGTCTGAAACCTTCATTACTGTACCCTATGCAAGAGACACAATCCCTCCTTTCTATGGCTTTTCTGCAGCATTTGTCATCTTAATGCTTCACAACTGTTAACAGCCTCATTTTCACCTCCTCAGTATGAACATGGTTGGGTTTTCCTCCTGGTTTACCTCTCTTATTTTAGCCTTAGCATTTTCTTTGTAAATGTTGGGAGGGAAGGTTTAGTCCATTGAAAAAAAAACAGTTTTATTTCACATGATGATGTTGACCCTTGCATGGACCATTAGCAGTGTCAGAAACTTGTACTCATTGTGCAGCTTTCTGCTGCTTCAGCTGATGGGAATTGATAGTAGTGGGTCTTCTTCTTTAAGGGGAGGTGGATCTGCAATGGAACAAGAGAAGCTCTTTGCCAGGAGGTTTCACAGATGTCCACAGGCACCAGCAGCCCTGAGATCCACTCCTGGTGCTGGCAGGCGAAGGCTGTTGTTACTGTAGGATTTACTGCTCCTGCCCCCAGCATCAGCCATGGGGCCCCAACTACATCACCCATGTCCTACCTGATCCCAACTCCTGCTTCACAGCTGTCCACTACAGCTTTGTCCCAGGACCAGGCTCATCTCATTCCTAGCCTTCTCTTTGGTTTTTCCGCTCATCTTTCTCCCATGGAAACTTCTGTTTTTCTCTCTTACTCCGTTATCCCCAGACACCCACCTGACTCCTCCTCTGGTATGACCATAGCTGCTATTTCCAGTCCCCTTGCCTAGCAGCTCCATTTTCCATCTGGCACTCCTCAGCTGGACTGCATCCCTTTCCGTACTGCGGTCGTGCCCGGGCAGGCTTGTACCGGGCACAGGTGGGAAGTGGTTCTGTGCAGAGTGCTGCACTGGTCCATACAGCATGAAGGAAGCCCTGCCTTCCTCCTGCACTTCCATTGTCAAGTGTGCTTACTGCAGACAGTCTCTGGAGCTTTTAGCTGCCCTCCTGAGAACACGTGCAAACTGAGATCTTTTTTTCCAAAGGCTTATCGCGTAGCCAAAACTGTGTGGTTTCTCACAAGAAGAGAAAAAGGCACATATCCAGTGAGGACTGGCTCCCGTTTCCAATCACTTTCCAAGTCCTGTTCCAAGCTTGGAGTCCTAGGACTTCTCAATGAAACAGAGTAAGATTGTTTTATTTTAATGAGGGCCAAAGAGCACATTTTTCTCTAATGTCATCCTCTGAAGGCAGGTACAGTTCATGAAACCTCCACATGTGAATGGGTGACTGCTTGTGAGGAGGTTTCACCCAAGCCAAGATTTAGCAGGATAGGGACAGGAAGGGACTGAGAGACTTTCTGATGCTCTTGCTGCATTCAAGTATCATCTTGCATCAAGAGCATCTGCTCTTGCAAGATGCTGAGTACCTCCTGGTGCAGTCTTCAGGAACTGAAAACACTTAGCATGACACAGGGTCGGGATCAGAAAGCATGCTGCAGTGCAGATGGGAGTTATGAAAGCTCATGAAGAACAGACACAGACTAAACAGTGCACACATGTATATTGTGCACGGGGGTGCAAAATGAGCTGGAGGTGATGTAGGAATGGTGTGAATTTATAGCAAAGCTGAGAGATCCACAAGATTTCTCCATAAAGTAGTTTAACTACTGAGTGTCCATGGCAAAGATATTGTTGGCAGTTAAAACAGGCATCTCTTAAATAGTTGACATTTTTGTTTCAGCGACTATGCAGTGACTACATTTCTAACTAATCCTAATAAGCCTCTTTTCCAAGTTGTATAAAAATGGTTTATGAGTTCTGGCCTTAGCAGTGGCATGAAACTTCCCTAGAATATCCATCCAGCAATGCTTTGTCCTCCCCTCTGCCGCTGGGGACTGTCCCACTTGTGCGTTCTGTCATTCCCGGCCAGAGAAGTTCAGGCTTCCCAAGTGAGTGGGTTAAACGAGCTGCCACATTCGCAGCATGCTGATTGTGAAGTCTACCCATAAGGCAGCAGTTCATAACCTTGTGGAAATATTTTTACATGCTCCACGCAGAGAAAATAACCACTTGTGCTCTGCTAGAGCTTAGCCACATGAAAGAGCCAGGAAGAACACCCCAATGGACGCTGAGAAAGGAAAGGGACCTCTACTGGTGTCCAGTGCAGCAGGCAAATATGGCACCTCTGCCGTCTTAGCAGGAAGCGTGGACAGTCTTCAGACTGTTGTTTCTGAGATCCCTGCTTGCATTTGCTTGAGGTGGTGATATCCCAGGGGAGCACACTGATCAGTATAATCCATCCCTTTCTTAAACACTTTGCTGGGGCTCTGCCACAATACTAGGACTTCAAGTGCATCCGCCTCCCCAAGGAGCTTTCTATCTTAGGCATATCCCCAGCTCTTGGTCTTCTTTTTCCTTTACTAAACTTTCTTCTAAGACCCTGACTGATCACTTTTCCATATACATCTCTTTCCAGTTCCTTCACTCCCCCCATCCATCTGCTCCAAGCCACAGTAAATTCATCTCTCATCTGGCACTGAATTCAGTGTTACCTTTACACTCTCAAGTCACATCTATCCCCCAGAAGGGTGTGAGAGCAAATGGGTTAATACTGGTTGAACCTCACCTGAACCAGGTGAGCACCAGCACTGAGCACTGGTGGTTGTTGGGGATGGGTATGAGGCAGGAGGGAGATCCCTACTGCCAGCCTGTTCTGTGGGCTGGAGGCTCCCCAGCTGTGGGCCAAAGCTGATCTGCCTGAAGCTACCACCAGCCCCATTCCCAGTGCCCCTGGAGTGAGCTGCACATCCCACCCTGGGAGCAGCTGGAGCACTCAGCTCATGAGCAGCATCACTGCTGGAGACCCACAGGCTGGGCTGATGGCATCGCAGCGGGGCTGGCCCGGGGCTTGGGAGAAATTGTGAGACACTCCTGGCCTTTGGGGCCACAGTGTGGTCACCCTGGTCTCCTGTGATCACGTAAGTAAAGCCTGGCTGGGAAGAGAGCAGGCCTTAACTGGAAAGTCCCAGTGCTCTGTAAACACAAACAAATCAGCCTCCATCACCTGCTTCCCTTCTTTATCTGTACATGTAATTTAAAACACCCTCCAGCCTCCCAAAGTCAAGCTTCAGCTGCTTCCCATCCCCTTAAGCCCCTTTAGTTCCTCTCCCCCCCCTAACCTGGCTGCTTTTCCAGGGCCAACCATCACTGCAGAGACAAGTTGCTCTTCTCTCCCACTCTCTGATCCTTTCTGTCCTGGGTGAATGTGGTGGGAACCACCCACAGCGTGTTTTCGTGCATGCGTTTCTGCAGCCACCCCTCCCCCCCGCCTAGTTTTTTAAGTTAAACTATCTCTTGCTTTAAAGAGAGCAAATACACAGCAGTGGCTTTCATCACTGCTGTATAATAGAGCAGTAATTCCGTGCCAGGGACTGTTTTCTATTTTATTTTAAAGGGTTTATAAAACAGTGTATGTAATTGAGTGAGTAAACTGAACGTTTTCTGGAGCCCCTGAGGGCTGAAACTTCGTGGTGGTCCTGGGCCTAGGCCCTAACCCTTTTTTTTTCCTCTCTTTTTTTTTTTTTCCCTCCCTTTCCCCTCCTTCCCCTCCTCCTTTACAACCCAGCGTTGCCACCAGCAGCAGCAGCAGCAATCTGTCTGGGGCTAATTGAGCAAACAACAAGGAGATGCTTTCACATGGCTTTTAAAGGAATGCTCCGGCATCCCCTTTCTGTGAGCAGCTTGGCAGGAACCTGCCAGGAAGGCTGGGGAGCGCTGGGTCCCCGGCCCCGGCCTGCTGGTGGGGTTAGTGCTGGGCTGTGCAGTCATTTCCGCCCCTCTGTTTATTTGCATTACAATTTGTTTTTAGCCAAGCACCAAAAGCTGCTCTGCTCTCTAGCTCGCCTTGTGCGTATGTTTTTAAGGGGCTAGTGTACAGTATGTGTAAACAAATGTCTTCCCAAGCAGGAACGCATATATAACGAGTGACAGGTTTTTGATTTACACTCAGTAAAATCTCCGTGGACACTCGGTTCAAGCACCCAGGCTGACTTCAGGCTGGGCTGCGTCAGCAAGTTAAAGCAAAGTGCTAATCAGGAAGGTTGAATGTGTTGATCAGCTCTGGATTTGCTTAGCACCAGATGCTCCCAATCTGAGAAGATCTAGTTGAACATGATTTAAGGTTGCAGAGTCCAACTCTTAAGGCTTTCTGAAAGTCCTTTCTCTAATCCTTCTTCTTTCTCTGTGGGCTGAATGCATCTGTAACCCTGCCAGTGTCAGATAAAAGGCAGCCTGGTAAGAAATCCCTAATGGGGAGCTAGGGAAGGAGAAAGGGAGCTGAACAGCGAAGCATGTGAGGTACTTCTCCCTCCTCCCCCAGAGTTTCAGGCAGAGTTTCTGCAGGAACTGAGCTTGCTGGTACCAGCCAGAGCCACTGGCAACTGGCAGCCACGTCTGATAATGAAACGCTATCCACAGCTCAGTTCTCTGGCACACACACACTTGGAGTCTGAATTCCCTTCTCTCCACAAGGAGGGCTTTGGGAAGGAAAGAGGGAAGCAGGGTGAATCCTTATCTGCCTATCGCATCCCCTCAGGGTGCGGAATAGGGCTTTGTTTCTAGCAAAGCCATTCCCCTTATCGCTTAAAAACTTTCTCGTGGATTTTAGACAGGCAGATTCATGTGTTTCCTTTAAGCCTGTACAATAAGAAATGAGTTTGGTGATTTCATGTGAGTCTGAGGTAGCAGTGACATACCGGGCAGGCCATGTGTGCCTGCTTTGGGGAATCTGGGCCACACGGATCAAGGAGGAGATGAAACAGGCAGAGGGATGGGAGATGAGGGAATGCGTGCTCTGATTGCCCATGTGGCTTTGGCTGCTTAAGCTCCCTAAAATCACTGCTGCCTCTCGGTTTCCCCATCTGTAAAACAGGAATGCTCTTACTCGCCCACTCTTGAAAAGCATTTTGAACTCATCAGGTGTAAAATACAAGATACCATAAGGCAGCTACAAGCATGTCAGTGCAAAATGCAAATAGTCGGTACCACCTCTGCAGCAAGGTATGTGACAGGACCCATCCCAGCTCTGCATATTTAGGACCATGGAGGATGCTGTCTGCAGTGAAGCAAGAAGTTCCTTATTAAAAAGTATTGCTACAGATAACCTATATATAGAACCATAAATTGACATGGCTCTTTATAAGCCTAGATGAAGGCATGTTTAATCTGCAGAGGCATAACGTAATTACTCTCACTGGATGGTAGCCAGGGTCTTATTCACATCATAGAAATCAACATGATAGGTAGTCTGCTTGGAGGAGGTTCAGGAATGGAGTCACAGGAGTTGCTACAGGGCCTGTTTGAGATATATTGGGAAAGCTGTTGGGGATGAGGAATGTTATAGCAAGAAGTGCTGCAGGTTGGATTTGAGGTACCTTGGCAAAGCTGTGTGGGGTCCGGGACGGGAGGAGAGAGGCGCTGAAGGCTGGACTTGGGGCTATTGGCAGAGCTGTGCTGGAGAGGTTGTGTGGTGCTACCTACATCATGCTTGCACCTGGCACTTGTACAGTCAGCCCCTCGTTTTCCTGAGCGCTGCATCCACCTCTGCTCGTCCTGCCCAAAGTGCTGGAGATTGAGCTCCAAGATGTCAGCGTGAGTCTCCAGGATTAATTATCAGTTGTCACTAAATACCCCAGAGCTAAATGTCTCGATCAGATGCTGAAGGTGAGAAGCAGCTCCTTGCTCTCCTTATTTTTGCCTTCACAAAGGATCTCTGAAAGGGCAGTTGTGTAGCTCACCCACTCTGTCTCTCAGGCTGAGGAGACTGCATATGATCCATACGACTGTGGAGTTGAGGGTATAGTGGGAAATTGTCTTGCCACAGTCCAAAACTCCTTGAAGTTTATAGAGCAGAATTTGATCAAACCTTTAGAGCAATGGTTTGCCTGGTGCAAAGGTTATGTCTTGAATTTTAAACCAAGAGAAGCATCATGTTGGCCCGGCCACTTTGGGGATTGCCAGTAATTTCTTCATTTAGCCAAAGGTGGTATGTTTGTTGTTTTGCAGCAGTCTTGCAAAATCCACTTCCCTGAGGGGAGGAGTTTTAGATGGGTAAATAAACCACAAGTCATTATTTCCATCATCCTTGGCTATCTACCCCAACTGCTGTGTTAGGTGTGGGAGACACCACAGCCTCCATTGGTGTATCCCAGCACCTCACAGGCCTTGACCCTTTATCCCAGGCTCCAGAGCCAGTGTGCAGGAGGTAAGATGAAGAGCCTAGGGGCATGGGTCACACCACCTGAGCTCCACCTGAATAGGTGTCCAGCTCCCAGAGAGCAATTTAGATTCACTCCTCCCACACAGTACACTGAGGACACCCACTTTGAGCACACCAGCTTTGTGTCATGCTCTGAGGCCACAGGCTTGGGTTTTTTAGGCACTGGGCTTTCAGTTGCGTGTTTTTATTATTTTGGCTTTAGATCCCTTATTTGCAGTCCTTCCCTGACAAGCTGCTTTTGCATTTTAAAGGGAAGGCTCTTTCAGTACAGTGCATTAACAGTGCTGGGGCAGGGACTGGCACGTTAATGTGCCCACTGGGGCTCTGCAGAGCTCCTAGGAACAGGCAAAGGAGTGACCCTGCAGAAATTGCCCCTCCAATAAAAGGAGACTGAGGAGGGCTGTTCACCAGTACCTTCACAAATGATAACTGTGCACAGAGAACTTGCTTCACACAGATACTTTTGGACAGGCTCCATCCAAAAGGGAGATTTAAATTTAAAAAAAGTAATAATTTTTTTTTGAGCTGACAGGGCTGAGTTGGGATTGCTGAGAGGATCTCACACTGCCTCGGTGATGGCCCCCCAGTGCTGAGCAGCCCCTCTGCTCCCCAACCTCCAAGCAGTTTGAGAGCACACAGTGCTCTTTAGAGACAGGGGGGGTTACTTATTGTTAATTTTATGTCAGATCTCCATGTTGGGTGTTGGTTCCTTGCCTTAGCCTAGGTGTACACCTGTCAGTAGCAGCTGTGACTTCCGTAGGGCCTCTCTTGTTTATTAGTGACACATACATGTGAAAACTCTCATTAGAGAAACCTCCTAATGTTTAGTCAGTTGTTTAGGCTTTCGCCATGTGTGTGGGATACTGTCAGAGAGAAGCTGGAGTCCAGCGAATCTGTGCTCGAGTTCCCCAGAATCTGCTTTTCTCATTTGTTTTAAAGTTGCAGATTTGAAAAATGCAAGGTCTGAAGCTCTGCTGCAAAACTCAATTCCTCTTCTTTTCCTCCCTCTCTCTTTTCAGCCAAACATGTTAATGAAGTCATTGTGGGCACCGAACAGCTGATGGAGATATAACCCAAGTAGGTTTTAAAGATGATTTTATGGAAGCCAGCAGCAGAACCAGATGTTCAAGCGTCGTAAGATCATCCGCACAGATCAGTACTGGCACAGCTTACCCTGTCATTGCTCCTTTCCTGTTCAGCTTTATATTTATGTCTTAATAAAGAAGTATTTACAGAGCGGTGTGTCCGTCAGCCCCTCCCCCCTCATTGGGATGCGCGCGGGTTGGTGCCGGGTTATATCGGTTCCTGCGCGCCCGGCCAACGCACTGTACTTTTCCAGCAGAAGGGAGAGCGGGGACCACACAGACTGTGCCCACTCCAAAGAATGACTTAGCCGCCCTCCCTGTGGTGTAAACCACGTCCCTGCAGTCCTGCACCACCATCCCGAGCCTGGGAGAAACTTCTCGGGATGCTGCTTGTGCATCTCATCAACACAGCAGGCGGACAGCGGGAACAGCGGCAGTGCGGGCTGCTCTCTGCACCCCGGCGGCTTCGCCAGCCTCCTCCTCCTCCTCCTGTCTCTCTCTCATGATGCTGCCCCACAGCACAGAAGTGTTTCATCTGTGCCTCTTCCCCTCTGTAATGCAGTAGAGAGTTTGGCACCTATTTCCATCAGGGCTGAGTTTGATCTGATACTTTGAAATCCCGCCCAAGAGCGAATATGTGAGGGCTGGGGGAGGATGGAGGGGGTGTGGGGTGTAAGCAGCGGGTACTCCCTGCCTTATTTTGATGGTTCTTCAGCTTGTCAGTCCGCTGTTCCTGATCCCAGACCAGAGGCCCTCCCCACACTTGGATGATCCGTGGATGACTGTACCGATGTCTGTGAGATGAGTCGTGCGTGCTAAAGTGAAACGCACAGTGTTGTGGTCAGGGCTTGTGCCAGGATTGTAAAGCACCTGGATGGAATTGAAACACGAGCTGTTCTTTAATGTTTATAAATTGGACACAAGTTCCTACCTAAAAGCTGTTTATTAGAATGTAGTAGGATTGAACAGGGCATTTATCTGCCCCTGGCAGTTTGACATCCAGAGGTGCTCGCAGCAACCGGCGGGGCTGGTATTTCATTAACTGAAGTGATAAATGTAAAATGTGTGCTTCGTGGGCACTGGTGACCCCTGAGGAGAACTACCATTTCCTAGTTAATTTGACAGGAGAGAGATTATAATCCAGACATTCCCTGAGTTTCATAAACAAAATCCTTCCTCTAAAGGACCAGACTGGAATGGAAACTATGGGTAAGGATGAGTTTCAAGGCCTGTGACAAGCTGCAGAGAGAAGAAACGCACTGCAGTTCAGCTCCAGCTTTCTGCTGGAGGTTTTGCCTTGTGTATGTGCGCAAACATGTTCCCAAGGAACGAAGCCTTTTTCATCCAAGGATCTCAGAGGCTTTACAAAGGTTAATTAAAGAAAGTTCTTGTCTCTGTGTGCTGCAAGGGAGCGAGGCTCCATTTTGGGTGTGTAGAAACAGAAGCAGAGTGGAGTGTAATTACCTGGCTTTGCATTTTAACATAAGGCTGGCAAAGCCAAGAGAGGTCTGCAGGGACTTTGACTCACAGTGCTTTTGCTTAAATACAAAGCCTTCTCCCTCTCTGTTTTCGGGATACATCTTAACTTCTGAAAAGTCCACATCCCCTTATTTAACAGCTACAGCTTTACCTCCTTGTGCCTTAATTATATGTTAAAGTCTCAGTCCTTTTGTTTGGCTAATTTAAGAACAGGGTGGGGGGCTCTTTACTGTGTCGGTTAGAGTTTAGCATTAATTTAGTGTTCTCTGACACTTGAAAACCTGTCCGGGATTTGAGGCATTTTCTTTTCCTTTTTGCCTTTTACGACCTGCAGGTGTTTGGTGTGAGATAAAAGTAGATCCCAAAGTGAGATTTCACAGCACAAATTATCAAAGTGAAGATTCACTCTTGATGTAGTCTTCGTGTGTGGCAGTAATTATGAAAAATAGTTCGGGATAATAGGACCTTCAGGAATCCCAAGGCGGGCACTGGGAGGTTAACCCTTCCTCATCTAACCTGGCCTCCATACTGCTGTCATCATCAGGTGAGCAGATGATGGGTTGGGTCAGGCAACTTTACAACCTGAGTGATGTTACAGTCGTCAAGAAAATCGAGGATGTGACTGAAGACATGAAGTTCTGTTCCCAGGTAGGTTTGATGTGACTGTGTCTGGATACAGACCTTCAGGAAGGTGTTACTGCTGCAGGCTGCTCACCAGCTTTGAGGAGTGGGGCACCTCTCAGGCACGAGTAAGCTGCTCACTGTGCTGCTCTGTCACACCCAGGCAGCTGAGCCTACAACCCGTGCCCATCACGGTGCTACTGGCACCAAAGTGGTGCTTTGCAGGCAACGCTTCTCTGAAAGAGATGGAAGTTCCCAGCTCTGTCAGTGCTGGCTCTTTCTAGGAAGACTTGTCCTGGGCATTTCCTTGGCAGATGTACAACCAGGGTTGCTGTGAGAAGGTTCTTGCAGGGGCTTGTCACGTGCTGCATCTGCATGGGGTAGAGCAGAGGTTTGCAGTGATGCCCAGCGAGGTACCCAGCCAGCAGCACTGCTGGCCTGTAGTTTTCCCTGAGTGCTGTCCTGCCAGCAGCTCCCAAAAGGGCAGCTTTGGTGTGGTGCAGAGCCCAGCAGCAGTGGGTGTGCACACCTGGCCACACTTCTTCCTGCGCGTCCTGCACCCAGAGCACACCATGACATGAAAACCTGAAACTCTGCCCCCTCACCCTGGCTCCCATGAGAGCTGGGTATCTCCAGCAGCAGCTCTGCAGCCAGGTCCTTGCCAGGATGTTTGCAGCCAAGTCCATTTACAAGACAGAGATTTGGGAAGAGCATTTGTTGGGCACTTACAGACACCCAGAGCTGTGGCTCACCTCCCTCGGCCGTTCCTGTTTGCTTTTGTAGGTGACTGTTGGGATCTCTCAGGAAGCAGCAGCTCATCTGATCCCTCCTGCAGTCAAAGTGAAGCGGATGGCTCCCATCTTCCTGGCAGTCTTGGAGCGGAGCCACGCAAGGCGAAAGCAAACAGCCAGCCATTCCCAGGGACAGTGGGCTTCCCACCCCAGTGGTGTTCAGAGGGACACAGAACCTTTGCACTCAGCTCTGATCTCACTTTTAGGACAATTTTTTGGCTTGTGGGCTGGAAAGAGAGAGCAGCACCAGCCTGAGTGGTCGTATGGCTCCAGGTGTGCAGGTCTGGCTCCCCCATCCCCTATCCAGCTGAGGCTGTGCGTGCAGCCCTAGCAGTAGAACTCTTCTGAACCTCTTGGAGCTGGGATCACGAGGACTCACCAGTCTTTTACTGCCTCTGGTCTCCAAGGTTGATCGTGCAGAGCCCTGTTGCTCCTGCTGGCTTCCTTGCTGGCTTCTGCACCCCACCATCCTTCCTCTGGCTGACTGGAAAGTGCTTTTCACTGTGCCCCTGCCCATCCTTTGGACTTTGCTGGTCCAGAGACCAGAATTTTCCTAATAAAACCCCAGAGGTCTGGGGAGGTGAGTGCATTCAGGAAGTACCTTGCTGCCTCCACACTGACCCAAGTGCCCAGTGAGGGCCAGTGGCTGCTCTGGTCCCTGCCCCGGTGTCTTACAAGGGGCAGAGTGATCAAGCCCCACGTGGGGCTCACAGGGAATCACCTGTGCAGGCAGCAGTGGTGTGACAGCCACACGTTGCACAGTGCACGGTGTAACCCAGTCCCAGGACACTGCAGTGCCACCCTCCCATCACACACAGCCATTCCTGTGGCCTTTGGTCACCCGTTCGAAAGGACTGATTATTGCAGCAGGCAATTGGGGCCAGGTCCCTTGACACTGCAGGCTGCCCACCGTGCCCCAACCCAGCCCCTCCTGGTGCCATGGGCGAGCACAGAGCACAGGGCCCTTCTCACTGGCAACCTGCAGACTTAATTTGGGGATGGGGAGGTTCCCTCGCCGGCATCCAGCACCCAGCACACCCACCAGCACCTCTGCAGCAGCCTGCCCACCGAGGCTTGCTCCCTCTCAGCCAGGGAGCTGATTTCTGGATCCTGTCGGTTTTCACTCCATCTCCCAGGAGCCAAGGTCCACAGCCGTGCCTGTGCCTCCCAGACGGGCCAGCAGACGGGAACTTCCTTCCAGGCCCTATAGACAGACATTTTATATATGTTAAAATACATATGTATATAAATATGGAAAGCAAGAGCTTGGGAGAGCTTGAGTCTAAATAAACTTGTATGTTTTAGGCTTTTAAAATGCTAATGTTGAATTTCAGGGCAGGGGGGATGCAAGGGGATTGTTGGACTGAGGACCAAGACAGCTGATGAGCTTGGATCAGTGCCTTTACAATTCAAGGCAAAATGGGATAGTTTGGGAAGGAAAAAGGGATTTTCTTGTTTTTGTTTTTAGTAGAAAATAAAAGAAGCTGCCTTCTTATTTGCCTCCCTCCCCCAGCGCTGGAGCAGCGAGCGACTGGTGTTGTATGCATAAGCTATTCCTTTGTGCAACATCTAAATGGTTAATTGTGTTTGAGGAAGATGTACGGGCGAATGGAGGGACCACCCAGCAAGAGACAGACAAGAAAGAGCGATCTCTGAAATGTTTAACCAGAGAGAGAGCAAAGTTGTTTAAAAATATTTAATTTACAACATTCCACACTGCTGATTATAAATTGGCCGTCCAAAAACACTGCTGCGTGCGGGGAGGGATCCAGGCAGCATGAAACAAATTCTTGTGATTGTTTTTCCTATCTTACTCCCTCCTTTCCTTGGGGAGTTTAACCCCGTGGCAGGATGCGGGTTGCCCCAGGCAGGGAAGGTGGCAGCGGCCAACCACTGTTCCCCAGGACCGTGGTCTCTGGTGCGAACACCTGCACCCAGGCCCGGGATGCAGCTGCCTCCCAGCACTGGGAGAATTGGAGGGGACAGTGAGGAACAACCAGCCAGCAGTGCTTATGGTGGTGACAGGAACATCTGAGATGGTCAGTGGGTAACAGCCCCACAGCCCCTTCCCTCTGATTTCCACCCCAGCACCAGGATTCCCCAGCAATGCTCCCAGGCAAGGAAAGCTGTGAGTCTCCCAGTGATGGACTGGGAGACTCGAGGAGCCAAACTCGTCCAGACCGTGCACCCATGAGAGCTCCCTCAGCGCAGTGATGATGGTGCCTGTCCTTTGGGTCAGCAACGCTCAGCCACGTCACCCGGCCATTCCCAGCAATGCCGGGAAGGAGCCGGGACCTGGGCCCTCACATGGTCATTGAGCAACAGCAACATCTTCCCCCCCTTGGGCCTTTCTGCAAAGGGGGCGGTTGGTGCCGGATGCTGGGAAGAAGGGATTTGGCTGCGCTCTGCTCACAGCCACCACTGATCCACAGCTGGCTTTGACGCACCCAGCCGCCCCAGCCCTGCTTCCACCGCACAAGGGGCCGGGACTGTTCTGCAAGGAGGGATGGTCTGCTCAGGATGGTGGCCAGACCATCTACTCCATCACCGGGGGATCAGTCCTGCTCCCACCACAATGTCCTTTCCAACCTTCATAGCCCATGTTCCCCCTGTGGCAAGAGAGGTCTGGGAGAGGAGGCTCCTGGGAATGCCCCTGGGAGACCGGGCAGGTGAAGGATGCATATGGTGGGAGTCAGCCCCTTGTTCCCCAGCCACCTGTCATCATCCGTTCTCATGGATGTTCCCTGTTAGGTTGGAGAGCCACCATGCCTGGAGGGTGCTGGGAAAGGAAGGAGAGGTACAGCCCCTGGCTGGTGGCCCCACTCTGCAGAAGGTACCTGAGTGGAGCTGAGGGACAGGTAGGATGCAAGAGGAGCCAGGACTCAAAAGCAGCAGCTGTGCTCGCTACAGATCCCTCCCTGGCACCATCTTGCAGATCCCACCTTGGAGAGCAAGTGCCAGAGTGCTCTCACACCCCTGCTGCCCCAGGACCCTGGCCATGCAGCTGGGGAGCCCAGTCAGTGGGGAAGGCAGGGGTCTCGCCCATTCCTGCAAGCTCTCCTGGCAAGAAAGGGGCACGGGGAGGGCTGCCGGGCTCTTCGCCGGAGATTGCCGCACGTTTCCTAATCCCTAATCAACCAGGAAGCCCCGCCGGCCACCTGGACGCTTCCTCGCGTGCAGGGAAGGCCTGTGACAGCCCGAGGAGCCGGGGTGGGTTTGGCTGCTTGCCCCGGTGGCGAGCTCGGCTCTCAGTGGCTGCACCGCTCCGGGCCCTGCCAGCCCCAAGCGGTGCCGGAGCGAAGAGCGGAGACAAAAGATCTTGTGTCCGCCTGCCAGCAGCCGCCCCGCCGGCGGCCGCCCGCCCAATTAAACCGTGCCCGCTTCCAATGCGCAGGGGCGCGCGGCGCGGCTCGCTGGGCCCCCTCCCACACCCCACCGGCCCCGGGGGACCCACCACCCTCCTTTTGTTGGGGCTCCCCTGCCTCCCTGCAGCGCCAATGCGCTTCCGCAGCCTTGTCCAGCACGAATACGGCTTCCTGGTCCCCCAGCGAGGGCACCTCACCGCTCGTGCTGGGGATGGCTCGCCCCGTCCCCAAGCATCTCCTGTTCTCCCGCCCCGCTTTTCTCGCACCCCGGGGCTCACAGCACCCGCCAGTGCAGGAAACAGGGAACTGAGCATCCCTCCCTGTTCCTCCTGCCCGCAAGGGCTGGATCAGGATGAGATCTGGCAGCAGCAAACTCTGCCGCGGCGGGAGCATCCCCACACCCCGTCCCGACCCGCGGGGCCGGTGTCACATCCACTTAGTTGGCTCCGAAAATCCCTTGCCCTGACACCTTGTTAAATACCCACCAGGGGTCACAGTTCCTGGGATTCTTTTTCCTGCTTTTCCTTTACCCCGCTGAGACGTTTCGGTTGGCAGGAGCTCTCCCCCCGCTATTAGGTATCTTTCGGGGAACAAGAAACCTAGATCACTTACAAATTAATTTGGAGTTAAACCTACAGAAAATGAGAAACATGCTGCTTTGCAGGAGAGAGCGCTTGGCCAGCGATCAAGAAAAATACATCCAAACCGCCCGATGCGGCGCGCTCGGCCGCGGCCAGGGATGGGGGCTGCGCGCTCAAGGTAGCCGGCAGCCGTATTCGGGTGCATCCTAGCGGACCTGCGGCCCTTCCTCCCAGTTAAAAGGGTGAAAAAGGGAGTATCTGCTTCCCAGCACGCGGGGGGACGTGGGTAAAGCTGATGTGAGGGGCAGCACTGCAGCACAGGGGTCTGCCTGTTCCAGCGCCTTTGCCAGCGGGATGAGGACCAGCCATCCCGTGGCACGTGGACACCTTTCCACCAGCATTTCCCCGTTGCTACATCCCTGGTGCCACAGCAGCTCGTGCCAGGACTGGTTCCCCAGCGGGGGGGACGGTGCTTCTTTGTGCCAACCCTCCGGCCAACACGGTGCCGTGGGACGAGGGAATGCGGGGTGATGCAGAGGATCCCGAGCCCCTTGGCGGGCGGGTGGGAGCAGCCCCCCGTGCCAGGCGCTCCGGGGGTCACTGGGTGCGGGGTTTGGCCGCGCATTGTGTCTGCGGCACTTTGCGAGCGGCTGTGCCGCGGAGGGGCCGTGCGGGGGAGGCCGGGGCGGCGGAAGAGCAGTGATAAGATAAAAGGTCTGCTTTCCCATGCCGAGGAGCCGGGGCGGGGAGGCGGGGGGACGCGGGGCGAGCGGCGAGGCCACCCAGGTTTCAAGCACTCGGCCTCGGCGCCTGACCCCGGCACATTCAGAGAGCACTTCCTAAATTTGTCTCCTGTGTTCCTGACTCACAAGCAATTTCCTCACCCATAAAACGGCGTCAGCATGAAAGGACTAGCCGGGACACCAATTACTTGTCACCGTTTTACCACCCCGCTGCTCACCAGTTTGCAGCCCCCCGGCAGTGCCTGGCCAGGATCTGCCCCCTCCTCACAGAGCCCCTGTATCTTGCACAGCCAGGGAGACATGGCAGTCAGGGCCCCCTGTGGCTTGGGGAAGGTACAGAGGAGCAGAGGGATCTCCAGTGCCTGGCACCTGGCAATGCCCCCAGGCAGACTATCCAGTGTCCCCGGTGCTCCTGGGCATCCTGAAAGAATCACCCAGCCCAATCTGCAATCAGTGGGACACTGACCATCCCTAGGCCCCTCAGCCCTGTGCTGGTGTGGTCCCTGTGCTGGCGTTGTCCCTGTGCTGACGTTGTCCCTGTGCTGGCGTTGTCCCTGTGGTATTAAAGATGCTCCTATGTGTCTGCAGGGGAGGAAGCAAGGCTCCATCATCCCCACCCTGGTGGCACTGGGCTCATTGCTGGTCACAGCCAATATCCTGCTACGAAGCCCATGGACCCACGGTGGCACAGGGCACTGCCATCTGGGTGTCTCTGTGCCCTGCCTTGTCCCTGCTCTCTGTGCCTCTGTGCCACCTCATCTGTCTGCCCCTGGTCCCCAGTGCCATGCCCGGTGCTGTGACATCCCCAGCTGCTCCCATGCTCATGGGATGCAGTGGAGGACAGGCTGGTGCAGAAGGGCACAGAGTTCTGGGGGTTTGAGGAGGATCTGAGCACAGCCAGGACTCTGAGGAAGCCCCCATCCGCCTCCTGGGAGCGGGGAGATGCTGTGCAGCTGCGGCTGTGGCCCGACCTTCCCCAGCGCAGTTACCCACTCTCCGTGCGGCAAATCGCTGCTGGCAGCGGGCGAGGTTTGCCCAGGGCCTGGTGAGCACCACGGCGGCTGCTAAACGGGTTTTATGGTGGGATTTAGGGACTTTTCTGCTGGGTAATTGATTTGCCCAGGCAGTAAAAGATCAAGGCAGGGGCTCAGCCGGTGGCTCCCAGCATCTGCCCACCAAGTGGGCCAGGGCACGGGTGGCTCGGGGCATGGCCAGGGCCAGTGGTCTGCGGTGCCACAATGCACAGTATGGGGTGCCACAGCCCCACAGCCATGGGGCAAGTGCTATAGTTCTGTCCAGGAGCTCCCGTGCAGCACACCCCCACTCCTGCATCCTCGCATCCCCCTCCCCAACCCCACCACAAAACAGCCCCCAAAGGAGACAAAAGGGGCTGTTTGGGGACCTGCCACCTGCTAGTCCCCATCCTACAATACCGCAGTAAAGAGGCACCAAACAAAGGCCTTAAAATCCTAAAGGGGCCCATTCATTAGGGTGACAAAGGGGGAAAGAACTACATTATCATAATTAATCCCGGTGCTGGCGGTGGGTGGCAGGGCTCTCTGTCTTCCAAGGTGGTGTGGGGACGGCCAGTGTCACCACGTCCACACGCTATTGTGCGCTGTGGCCTTGCGGGGCTTAGGCTGGTTTTAAGCTCTGTAAACACCACAGGACCCCCGCCATGGCTACCGGGGATGCCATCCTTCCCCCCAGCCCCTCCCCAGCCCCGGCTGTTTGTCTTCTTGCTGCAGACCCCCCCAGAATCCCAGGGCTGGGATGGGTCCACTGTGCCCTCTCAGTGCACCTGCCCCCAAGATTGCTGGGGAGTGGAGAAGAGCCCAGACCCCCAGGTCCTGCTGGTTGTGCTGGGATAGAGGCTCGCTGTCCGCATCCTGTTTGCATTTTCCATGGAGAGTTACCCCAGGTGTGACATGACAGGGACTGTTTAGGCTTTCCCTGGCCTCCAAGATGGGGCTTTATCCCTCCTCTGCTATCTCATCCCTATCTAGGGGGACGAGGTGGAGTCTGACTTGGGGACCAGCTATTGGTTGTTCCCTGATGTTAGAAAGGCACAGGGAAACTGAGGTACAGTGTGGCACACAAGAGGGGGGGGGTTTGAAGGGATGTTAATGCCCTATCTCTAATCCCCTCTGGTGGATGCTGCCTCTCTTCATCTCTTGGGACATAGCATTCCTTGGGAAGCATCCAGTACTGGCTGAGGAAGCAATGGGGCAGGGGACACACTGACACTGCCTGTCCCTCTGTTGGACCCTCCAGGCACCCCCAGCTCTCCGGCCAACCCAATGGGGTCTCAGCACTGGGTGCTGTGCAGCTCTGGGGTCCCTGAGAGCCTGTGCCTGGCTCCAGGCCGTGGCCAGCGGGCTGTGCCGGTGGTTGGGAGAACACCATCTGGTTTCCAACTAACGCCCGGCGCTGGCTCCCGGCAGAGGAGTTGCTGCTGCGGCGGCGGCTGTTTACAACGTGCAGAGGCTCTGGCACGTCCCTGCCAAGTCCCCTCTGCTTCTCCCCCCGGCCATGGGGCTCTGGGGCTGCACGGTGGCCGTGCAAAGCCCAGTTCCACGCCCCAGCCCCTGCCCAGTCTCTGCTTGCCCAGAGGATGCCTCTGCCCACCGAGGCCGTTGTCCTGGGCTGCCCTTCCTGAGGAGTGCCCGCTGTGGCAGGGCTCCTGCCGCGGGGATTTTCCCATCCCCTTTGCTCTACGGGGTGGGACGTGCAGTGTGGGGACAGGGTGGACGCCCTGGACACGCCATCCTCTCTGTGGGTTCTCTGTGGGTGCGGTGCCCTGTGCTTCCCAGCTCCCACCGCATCCCGCCAGTTCACCCCAGCATCTCCCTGTGGCGGGGACAAGGGGCAAGGGGGGGCAGAACCCCAGGGTGGCCCGGGTGTGGGGCTCCCGCCTCGCACCCACGGCTCCCGCAGCCACCAGTGCCACAGAGACACTGCGCAGGGTGGGGGCTGCGCGGAGCCATTTGCCTTTAATTGAATTTATTTGTTACAACCCCAAACAATGTAAAGCAGGCTTCTCCCAGGCTCCAGCTGCCTGCCTGCCCATTAAAATACCATCTAGAACAGCAAATCCCCCCTCCCGCCTTGATATAAAACAGCCGGTCAGCAAGAAGCAGCAAACGAAGTCTCCCTGTGTGCGAGATGATCCCCTGCTCCCCATCCTGCTCCCCCAAAGCCAGTGGCCTTCAGGGCTCCCAGTCCCCTTCAAGTGGCTCCAAGGGAAATAAGTGCCCTGCAGGGAGACCCAAAGCCCATCTCTGTGGCGTCAAGTCAGGGCAGGCTGAGCCCCATCCTGCCCACAGGCATTTTCCGGCTGGATTTTCAGTCCTTGTTGGTGTGGCAGGATCTGGCCCTGTCACTGGTATTTCACCCCCCTCCGCAAAGCTTGGGATCCCCAAACTGGCTGCCTTCCTGCCGAGCCCTACAGCCTCTCGCTTGGGGTACAGGTCACCGTGCCGTGACAGTGCCAGCTGCTGCCAGGGCAGCAGGTCCTGGGGGGCAGCTGGTCCCTGGGGACCACGGAGGCAGCGGGTGGGCAGAGGAACAGGGGTGCACGGTGCGGAGCAGGCGGGGGTGCCAGGGGTGATCCTGTCCTGTGTGGTGCTCCTTTGGCACAGGAGCCTGGTACCAGCGTGAGTGAGCCAGGATGTGGTCGTGGAAGCTGGTCCTGCAGCACTGGGAACCCAGGTCCCAGGCAAGCCCTTGTTGCCTGGGGATGGGGCAAATCCAGCTCATCCCCAGGCCCTGTCAGACACTGAGCGGGTCTCCGTGGTCCATCCTATGAGCTTTCTGAGGACATTGATGACATTTCCCGGTCTGCAGGGCAGTAGTGGGAGAGCCCCAGGTGGAAACAAATGATGACAGATAGGGAGCTGATGGAGAATGTGGGTAGGGGGAACCAGCAGTGCTGGAGAGGAGGACAACAACTTACTTTTAAAAATTAAGTTGATAAAAAGCCGCAGCTGCCCAGCGGTAGTGTGGGTCCACCGGGAAAGGGAATGGTGGAGCTGTTAATAGCAATCAGGCAGCAGAAGTGCTGAATAGCCGTTTCCCTTCTGTATTTGGGGACACGCCAGATGCTACAGGCCTATCACTGGACGAGGGAGAAACCCTTTACGTTCCGCTAAGGCCCAGGAGAGCTCGGCAGCAGCAGGCCTGGCTGGTGGGGGCTGTGACCAGGGGACATGGAGGAACTGACCCATGTTTATTTACCAGTGTTTCCCCCATTTTTGACCAGTAAGGAGACACCAGGGTGAGCATTATCATTGCTCCAAAGGAGTGAGGTGGGCAGTGCGGATGGGGATGCACATGGGGTGGTTGCTGCTCCATATGGGTTTACTGGCTTCCCTGGATGCCTTCAGCAGCAACTAGGGGTGCTATTCCTGGTGGGAGCGGCACCAGGTCTGTCCAACAAAGACCTGAAAAGGGTGTGAAATGAGCAGAGAAACAATTCCGGAAATTGTCGGTGGCATTTACGCCTTGCCCTTTTGCCCAGCCTCTGCCCCGTGAATGGGATTTCTGTGCCCCCTCTGCCTCCACCTCTGGATTGTTGGGCTTGGTTCCCCATGGCAGGGGATGGGGCAGTGCTTGTGGGCACACCCAAAGAGTGGGGTGTCTTCCTACCCCCCCATGGCCCTGGGGGAAAATCTGGCCTTTGGGGAGGGCAGCCGGCAGGGGCGGGTGAACACCCTGCTCATGGTGAGAGGGTGATTTGTTCTTGGGAAAAGGCAATGGTGGAGATACCTGGTCCTTTGTGGAAGGACATCCAGCCCTTGAAGGAGGGATACCCATCCCTTGGAATGGCTATAGGGGAGATGCACAGACTCTGGGAGGGTGTTGCCTATCTTGTGGAATGTCTCTGGAGGCTGCCAAGCCCTTGGGTGGTGGACATAGTGGGATATCCATCCTTTAGGAGGGATGCCCTATCCTTGAGGAAGTAGTTTTGGGAAGATGCCTGGCTCTGGAGGGGATACCTGGCCCCTGGGGTGGCTATAGGAGGAAGTCTGCCCCACACTGGGGTGAGGGAGTCATGGGGGAATGCCTGGACAAAGGAGGGTGACTGTGAGGGGTGCCCATCCTCGGGGACAGGCTATGGGCGCAACACCTTACTTGGGCGACCCTTGGGAGGGATGCCCATCCCTTGGGGCTTGCCCAGCTCCAGAAGGCTGCCTAACCTTGCAGGGTAGCTGTGGGAGTTGGACGGCACTTGTAGGGGTGCCCATCCTTGTGGGAAAACCTGTGGAGTGGCTGCCTACCCTCGGGGGCGCTTAGAGGGGGACGCCC
>NW_021939546.1:13066372-13072463 GCF_001715985.3 Manacus vitellinus
TTTTTTTTTTTTTCTTTTTTTTTAATTTAAAAAAAAGGGCTCTGCGCTCCCTGGCTGCTTGCACACAGATGCACGCACGCACCCTTGCCCAGGAATGCCCGGCTCTCCCACCTGCTCCCCACTCCCCAGGGGTGTTTGTACCCCCTCCCCAGATCTCGTCTCCATCACCCCTTTCCTCTGCAACACGTAGCAGAGAAATCCAGTGATACCTCCCGGTCCAGCCAGAGCCTGAGCAGTGGCTGCTGAAGGAGGGACACACTCCCTCCGTGGTTCCCTTACTCTGGGTCGTGGCTCCAGCTCATCGAATTTTTATTGTGCTTTTGGGGTAGCAGGGAGTCAGCGTTTCGTGAAACTGTGGCCAGGAAAGCGGCTGTGGTTGTTCCTGTTAGGGGGAATGGGACTTGCGGCACGCTGGGGTGGAGAGCAGGATGGGGAAGGGGCCAAGCCTGGGGACAGCTGGAAGCGCCCAGAAACCCAGCTTTTCCTGTGCCCCACCGTGCTTCCCTGCTCGCGTGGGTATGGCCAGGAGCGACTGCGGCTGCTTTTGGGGGATTTCCCCCACACTGCGGTCTGGCTGTAATGTGGGTGCCGGGGGCCTCTCTCAGGAACCTTCCCTTTCTCATGGCTTCTCATCTCCTTCAGTGTCAGGAGCTGGATTTAATTTATTTTTTTTTCTTTACTGCATGGTGAAACACCACTGACCTGGCGTGTCCTGCCCCTTCCCGGGCGATGGGTGTGCTGGGGTCTGTGTGCAGCCCCTGCTCTGTATCTGTGCTGCCTGGGTGAGGATGGTGTGCCCTGCTGAGAGTGCTACTCAGGGCCCCGCCTTGTCCTTCCTGGGAGGGCTCTTCCCCCGGGAGTGTGCACTTGGGGCAGACCCCTCCGTGCCTTGCTCCTGGGTGGCACAGCCCCAGCGTCCTCAGGCGTTGGCACAACCTGCGACCACCAAGGACGATGTGACTGAGGTGGCTTTAGTCCCGCGGGGTCCTTGGCAAGCATGCATGGGTCAGGATGTGGAAGGAAGGTTTGCAGTGGCACTTTCAGTCTTGTGTATCAGCTGTGGGGCTGCCTCCTTTCCCCGTAATTATCCGTGGGTCCTTACCTCGCCGCTGGCCTCGGCTTCCGCGTTTTCTGGCAAGATCAAAGCATCCCTTGAGTATACTCAGCCCTGCTCACTGCACCCCATCCTGCTGGTGTGGGGTTGGGCATTACTGGGGGACAGATGGGCCTGGGCTGCCCCTGGAGAGCAGGACACAGTTTCCCAGGCTATGGTTGGATCCAGAGTACTTGAAGTTGATTTGGGATTTTCTCAGCTACTACTTTCTCATGTTCCCACGTGTGTGGCAGGGTGGTTGGTGTGTGTGTCCCTCTGCAGTGAGCCTGGTACCGTTGTGCCAGGCTGAAGCAGCACAGTTCTTGCTCCTCGACTGGCAAAGTTGGTGCCCCATCAGCTTGGTTCCAAAGCTTTGGGAACCCCAGAGTGCTGGGGACCCTAGCTCTTGCCCTCTCTGGGTGTGTGAGTTGATGTTTGTAGGAACGTGGTCCATCTCAGCCCCAAGGCAGCACTGTGGGGTGTCTAAGGGATTGGGTATGTGTGCAGGGAACACTGGGCCCAGCGTCCTAGCTCAGTAGGTCCCAGCTCAGAGGCAGGGTGGTTTAGGGTTCCATGAAGCCTCTGCCTGGCCTGGTTGAGGGATGTGGAGTGGTGATGCTCCAACCCCAACCATCTCACCCACATTGAGGTCCCAGCACCGCAGGAGCAGAGTGTGACCCTGTTCTGGGCTGTCCCCACTGCAGGCTGAGCTCAGCCCTCTGGGAGCTGGGCTCCTAGTGAGTAGGGGAAGGAAGGGAACTGCTTCCCGTGGGGGAATGGCACTGCTGTCCCATCTCCCTCCTCCCCAAACACAGGAATAGGGTGGACAGCCCTGCTTTGGCCCCATGGCTGGGGTCAGCATTGGGGCCATGCTGACAGTATGAGCCTGGGCTGTGACCCTGGCCACTGTAGGAAAGCATAGGGTCCCCTATCCCAATTCCGGGAATGTCCTTAGCTCTGGGGGCTGCCTGGGGGGGTTCTTGCAGTGTTCTGGGGTTATGCCTGACCTGCATCCCTATTTGGGAGATGGAAGGAGGCCGTGTCACCCCATAAATTGGACTCGACTGTGGAAATGTTCAATTAGGCTCCTCCGAAGCAATTAGCCACTCGGAGGCTTTGAAACCCCGGCTAGCGGTGAGTGTTGAGTTACCTCTAGACACCTGGCAGCTGTTCCCAGCTCTCCCAGGGCGTCTTTAGGGCCAAGGGGCCGGGGCAGTGAGCTCTGGGCAGGCAGAGCCCTGGGTGGTGAATGGGTCTGCCTGATTTATAGCGCTGAGGGCTGGTTCAAAGGAAGGCCGGGTTAATTCCTAACCGGAACAGCCGAGCGCCCCGCACAGCCGTCGCGCTCTCAAAGAGCTGCCGAGTCTCCCTGGAGAAGGCCCTGTCCCTTTCCTGGAGGGGTCAGGGACACCCCGAATGTGCTGGTGGGATGAAATAGGATGTATTTTATGGGGGTGAGGGGAATTTGCTGCCTTGTTCCCAGCTTGGGGCATGAATCTGAGACACCCCCAACCCCCTTGACGGTAGCTTTTGCCCTTCCTTGACCTCTGGAGTAGTACCTGGCACAGGGTATCCCCTCCCTGGCACCCGGGACAGGGCTAGGATGCAGCTTGGGGCTCCCCACATGGCAGGGCAAATGGGAGAGGAGACCCTGACTGACTCTCTTTGCAGAGAGAGGGGCATAGAGGGTGGGAAAGCCCAGGAAGCCAAGGGTGGGGATTGAACGCCCTCCCCACCATCTGTGTGGCCCCTCTTCCCAGCCCCTGTCCCCACTGTGCATGGTGGGTCCCAAGGAGGGGTGTGGGGCAGCAGCAGTGTGGGTGAGTGGGATGCCATGGCCGTTCCTGGGTGGGCACACAGAGAGGTGGGTGGTCTCGTTGCTGCCAGCGGGTGGGTTTGTGGGGTGGAATGTTTGTGCAGGGGCTGATAAAGGAGCGGGTGAATCTGGGGAGCTGCGTGGGGCTAGTGCAAACAGTATGGGGGGCTCTGATGGCAGCTTGTCCCTGTGTCCAGGGCAACAAGATGCCTGCCGGGATCCAGCTGGAGCCAGCCTCACTCCTGAGGGGCGGCTCCTGGACTGCCACATCCCTGCTCTGTCCCTAGATGGGTGTCCTGGGGAGATGGGGTCCCTGCTTCTCTCGGGCTGTGGTGACACAGGTATTGCTTCATGGAAAGGGAAGGGACAGCCCAGTGTCCCTGGGGACCCTCTTGCCTGGCCTGGTGGGATTTTTCCTTCAGGGCCCTGCTGTCCTTTCTGTTTGCAGGGTTTGTGTGTCCTTGGGGATCCTGTGCCCCCATCCCCTGGGGGCTTGGAGGAGTGAGGGGCAGCTGGGGCGTTGCTGCCGTGAAGTGCCGAGGTCCCTGTTATCCCCAAAACCTGCCTGCCTGGCTCTCCCCTTTGCTCCAAAGTCCCCTCTGGCTCTGAAAGAACCTTTCTTCTTGGGGAAGGGGGGTAGGAAGGAGGGGAAGGGGGGCTTCTGGGTGAGCCTGAAGGTGGGGTACAGGCAGTTCACCTTTATTTATTTATCTTTGGGAGGTGAGTGAGAAACCTCTTGCTCTTCCTTTTCCCTTCTTTGACAGCTTGGTCAGCTTTTCTGGGCTGGAAAATTTTGCTAATTAACCCAAAGAGACTGGAAGACTCTTTACAGATGGCTGTGGCTTATCTACCCCTATCCATTTTGCTTTGCTTTTCAACTTATATATTTTTTTTTTTATTTCCTAGAAAGTGGGGTTTTTCTTTTTCTTTTTTTTTTTCCAACTTGGACATATCTACGGACTTAGGGAAGGGGCTCTTTTTTTTTTTTTTTTGTGTTTTAAATGTTATTTGGCGGCTGGGAGGGGGCAGCGCCAGGGCCCAAGAAGAGGGTTTTATTATCTGCCTCTCCCTCGGGCCTGGAAAAGTGGTCTGAGTTCAAAAAATTCATTTCTTGCCTGAATGAAGCCAGCAATGTGGAAAAATTTCACCATTCAGAGGGGGATGAATGTATGTTTCAACCACACATTAAGTGACATTAGCAAGCAGTGGAGTGCCTAATGTGGCCATTTTTCACAGCAGCCAACAGAGGGGGTGATTAGCATAATTAGTACAGGCAGCCCTATACATATGGAAATGGCAAATGCCTAAATGCCAACACCAGTGGAAATTTATGTCAATGCTGACAGGAGTCTTAGCGGTGAATAGTTCCCAACTGAATCCCTCTCCCCCCCCCCTTTTTTTTTTCCCCCCTCTCTCTTTTTCGGGGGTCGTGCTGTCCCCTCGGAGCTGGCCGGGGCGGTGCGAGCTCCCGGCGTCCCCCCTCCCTGCGCTGGGAACCGCCGCCCCGCGATTTGGGGTAATAAAGACATTAATTTAGCTTTGCCGTTAAACAAAAGAGTTTGGCCGGGGCCGGCGGCTGGGGAGCTGGCCCCAAACGGGCCCTTTCAGCCGCTGGCTTTTTGAAGGCATCCCCCTCTTCTGCCGCCCCTCTTGACTTAGCTGGGAGCCCCTTTGGTGGGGCTGGGTTTAGTTAGAGGTGCCGGGGCAGGGCTGAGCCCTTGTTCATCCCTCAGTGCTGCTGGGGACACCCATCTGCCACCCAGCTGCCCCCCTTCCCGGGACCAGCCGTGGGGTGAATGGGGCCGGGAGGACGTGTTTTGACAGGACGGGGCCGCCGGGCTTTTGGCGAGGCCGGCGGTAGCGGCCGGGACAGGTAAAAATGGCTCTTTCAGCGTGCCCTGGGCGAGACTTCCTCCAGAGCAGCATGGGTCCTTTCACTGCCTCCCTAATCCAGCTAATCCGCCCCACAACACTTTGAAGGTGGCCTCCGGCTTGCACGCCGCTCAGCACGGGAAGCTGCTGCCGAGGGATGCTTGGGGCCGTGCCTCGGGACCCCCTCCCACCGGGATGCGGGATAGTGCTTGAGTTGCAGGGTGGTGCTGGCATCTCTCTGATGCCCCTGGGGCTCTAATCACCCAGGGTGGACACACCCGCCAGCGGGATGCGCTCACTCTGTGCCGAGGGATTGCTCACGGGCCAGTGTTTGCCCCTGCGGGTGCCCCTTGTAGCAGTGGGGGTGCTGCAGAGTGGGGTCCCCATGGGGATGGCTTTTCCCAGGGGCTCAGCTGTGCACTTGAGAGGTGGTTTCCAACTCTAGCGCTGGGATATTGTGCTGTGGAAAGGGGGCTGCTCACCAAGGGACCTCCCCCTTATTGCCCCCATCTCTTCCCTTGCACAGCTGGAGCTGGGGTCAGGGCTGCGGCACCCCCTGAGCATCAGCTGCATCTGGGACTCACCACGTTAGTTGCCACATCCTGTAGCCCCAGTACAGTAGGCAGGACAGGGCCTGATTTTTGGGGGCCAAATGAGGATGTGTACCCAGGGGTGCTCTCTTCCTCCCATCCTGTCCCACCCAGGTCACCCAAGCAGTGGTGACAGCTGCTGGCAGTGCTTGGGTCCCATCTGCAGTGTGGTGGCACTGCTGTTGACTGTAGCCTGTACACACCCTGGGGGAACACAGAGTGGCCCTTGCAGCAGCATGCACCTCCTGGGGGCACACCAGTGCCTCTCTGTGGCCCTCAGCACCTCCCACATCCCTCCCTCGTCTTCACCCTTGCCAGGCAGGGAGGGCTCAGTGTGGGGCTGGCAGCCTGCCCCGACCCACTGCCCTCCCACTGCCACCCAGACATGCTGTCCTGGCACGCTCAGCATGCTGCCCCCCACCCTTGGGTGCTTGGAGACAGGGCACCACGGGCTTTACCCACCTACTGCCCTGGGAGAGCGTGGTGGGATGTGCCCTCGTGGTCATTGACAGGTGGGGGGGCTGCATGGGGACCATCCCTGTGGGGGGGGCTTTGCAGCTGCACTGCAGGCAGCAGGACCTAGCATGGGCTCATCTGACCCGAGACCCTCTGAGTTGAGTCTGGGAGCTTCTGGCAGCCCCTGGGAGGATGTGGGGTGAGCTGGGGTCAGACCTCTTCTTGGGCAGGGGGGGGCAGCACAGAGGCTGGGGATCTGTCTTG
>NW_021939546.1:13072595-13086111 GCF_001715985.3 Manacus vitellinus
GGAGGGTTTGGGGAGCAGTGGCAGGGGGATGGCTCAGGCAGGGTGGCCGGGAAGGGGGCAGGGAGGCTCCTGCCCTGCTCTGTAATTTTGTGGCGGATGCTGTAATTATGGGGAGAGCTCCCCCGGCACGGCCCGCAGAGGGAGGCAGCCGCACACGCAGCCATCCTCACTGCCAGGGACCCTGTCCCCTCCTTGGCACCCGTACCCTCCCTGCTTGGGCATGGCAGGAGCCTGCTCTTGCACCCCTGGTGTTTGGAGTGCAAGTGGGCATCGGGGTGCCAATCCACCCTCCAGCCCACACTGCTGTGAGCCTGCACCCCACAACACCCCAGCATGAAACCATCAGCCAGGGGCGGTGCCCACCCCGGAGAGGATGCTCATGTAAAGCATGACTGCTTTGAGGGACAGTCCCCCGGGCCCTTCTGTGAGATTTTGGGGTGATGTGGGGGTCCAGGGGGGGAGAAGCCAAACTCTGCCGGGGAGCAGAGCAGGCTGTTAGTAAGAAGGACCCGGACTCCTGATTGGAACCAGAGAGCCCTTCTCATGAAAAAGCCGAGGGCTCCCTTTGTTAATTGGACTTTAAAAAAAAAAAAAAAATCCAAAACCAAACAACAACAACAACAACAACAACAAAAAAAAGGAAGAATTTACATACAGTTCCTCATTAACGTGCTCATTGTTGGTATCGGGGTGCCCCCCCAGCCTCCTCCCCGGCCGGGGGGCTGCGTGCGGCGTGGGGCGTCTCGCCCCGCTCCCGGGCTGGCCGGCCGGCGGGCGCGCGCCCGTTTGAAGTGTCCTTGGCAGCCCTGTGTGCGCTGCCTTGTCTTTTCATGTTGCTCTTTGGTTAATTAGGGTGTTGGAATTTGAGGCTTCCTCACGGCCTTTGAAGCTTGCTGACGGCTTGCAGTGCCCTGTTCCAAATTAACACTAATTACAAGGGACGGCTTTTGATTTTCTCTCTCTCTCTCTTTTTTTTTTTTTTTCTCTCTTTAATTTTTCGGGGGGCTCCCCTGCCCTCCCCCCCCCTCCCCACTTGCAGATGTGTGGCTCCTCCCGCAGCCGTGCTGGGCGGAGATGCCGGCAGGGCGCAGCAGGATGCATCCCCTGGGAGCGAGGCCGGGCACCCCCCCATCGCTGTGTCCCACCTCCCGCCCGGGTTCGGTGTGGGTGGCATGGCTGAGATCAGAGCAGCTTGGCACACCTCCTGCCCGACCTCCCAGCCTGCTGGGAATGGGATGGGTGTCCTGTTTTCCCCCCTGTGACACCCACCCTCCCTGTGTCCTTGTCCCCTTGCCCTGGGTGCTGCTATCCCCTCTGACACACACACAAAAGCCAGGGCCATGTCCCCCCCTCCCTGTCCCTGGCACAACCTCTATCCCAACTGGCATCTGATGGACACCAGCTGCTCCCTGGCCCAGCCAGAAACAATAAAGATGCTTTGCCCTCCCCGTTCCCAAAAAGCAGGGAAAAAAACCCCCAAAACACCAACCCATATAATAAGTCATTAAAAGGGAAGATTCTGCTCCTTATTTGCGGTCTCGCTCTGGCCTCCTCAGTGCTGGCTGGGGGCCAGGCCCGCCGGGGCCCCCGCCTCTTGCTGAGGGAGCGTCCTGGTGCAGATGAATCCTGACCCCCCCTGCTTCCCTGGGGCTGGGCAGGAGCTGGCCTCGCCCCTGCCAGCAGCACTGCCTTGGGGTGCACCCGATGCTGGGCACCCTGGGGTACCCCTGGTGGGTGGCACTGGGATGGGGGCTATGCACAGCATCCCTCCCGGCCTGGGCAGGGGCTTGGGAGCAGGGCAGCTAAGTGCTGCGCTTGGGGGGTGCCTCAGGAACCGCTTCCCACCCTCCTCCAGGCTGTGTCATCCCCCCCCTTTGCTGTGCTGGGGGGATGGGAGCCTCTCATTCAAAGGGGATGGGGACAACTGTCCCGGGATGGTGCTCAGCCACGCGAAAGACCATGCAGGGTTTGGTCCCAGCCCCAGCCACGCTGGCTGGGAGGGGATTCCTCTTCCACGCCGAGGCAGCCGCAAATGAAGTCGGCGGCTTCTCCCGGAAACCTTGGCCCTGCTGTGCTTGGAGCTCTCCTGCTGCCATCAAGGGACAGATCCCAGAGCCTTGGCAGGGAAGAGTGATGTCCCCAGCACCATCTCCCTCCCCTGTCCCCAAACCCCTTTAGGGACAGCCTACACCTGGCAGGGACTTGGGGGTGCCTGCCTCTCCCTACACCCATTCCCGGGTCAAAACGCTGCCTGCCTTGGAGTGCCAGGGAGCAGCTGGGATGGGATGGGGTGTCCTCAGTTTTGCTTGCTGTGTCAGGGGCAGGTTTGGGGCATCTGCAGCACCCACAACAGTGCACAGGTGGGCATCCCCTCTGCTTCACCAGCTGTCTGTCTGTGGGTTTTTTCTGGGGAAAGTAAAGCCCACCAGCTGTTCTGGGGCTGAAAACAGCCATGTTGGTGGAAAGAAGGATGCCTGGTCCAGTGTGTCCTGAGGTGCTCCTTGTTTGGGTCCCTTGGGTGCGAGCACCCAGAGGATGCAGCAGTTGGGAAACCCCACACCAACGTGGCACCATCTGATGTTGCAGTGCCTTGCTCCTGTCCATCCCATTCCCTAGGCATCCTGATGGGCAGGACAAATTGGTGGGATGGGGGTTCTGTTAGCCCTGGCACTGACAGGCCACATCATGGTCCCCTCCACAGCGGGCAGCCGGGTGAGCCAGGAGCTGCGCTACACCAAGGAGAAGCTGGGCGAGGAGTCTGTCTACACCTCCCAGATGTTGATCCAGACCCCGAAGAGGGATGGGGACAATATCCTGACGCAGGAGGCCCTGCAGCTCCACCTCGAGGCGGCCCTGGCAGCCAGCAAGGTCCAAGTCTCGCTGTATGGAAAGTGAGTCCAGCTCCAGATGGGGGACAGGGATCCCCGCTGTGCCCTGCACGTCCCACCAGCCCTTGCCATGTCCCCTATGGGATTTTGCCTGTTCTCAGCTCCTCCTTCTGCCTTTCCAGATCGTGGGATTTGAACAAGATTTGCTACAAGTCAGGTGTCCCCATCATTGAGAATGGCATGATAGAGAGGGTAAGTGCTGGTCATGGCGTGGCCCCCTGGGAGCCCCCCACGGAAGATCAGTCCCTCAGAGAATGGCAGTGGATGGGCTGTGGTGGGGACAGGGCAGGTGCTGCAAAAGCACTGGTGGCTGCACGTGGGAAGGCACAGGTTTAGGAAGCTCAGCAGGGCTGGGGGAGATTGAGAGGTCTAATCCATCCCTGCTGACCCCTCGCATCTCCTTCTCCCACAGATGATAGAGAAGCTGTTCCCCTGCGTGATCCTGACACCCCTGGACTGCTTCTGGGAAGGCTCCAAGCTGCAGGGAGGCTCAGCCTATCTCCCGTGAGTTTGTGTGGGGGACTGTCCTGGGCGTGGGTGGCCACGGGTGAGAGCAGGAGCTGGGGGTGCTGCCAAGGGGCTGTGCTTGACCTTCCTTTGTAGCTTGGCCCTGTCTGCTCCAAGGTGCCACAGTGCTGCTGCAGCTTGTCCTGCTCAGCCCCAGGAGGGTCCCACCAACATTGCTGTCCTGCTGGGTCAACACCCTGGGGACGGGTCCCTGTTCTTGCCTGCCTGGCCTCGGTGGCAGGGCAGGGCTGCACCACCACAGCAGGGGGGCTGCAGCCCACAGGCAGGAACTGGCCTGTCCCTGCCATGCCGTGCTGTCCCCCCAGCCAGGGATGGGGACTCGGGGACAGTAACTGTGCCGCAGGCAGGTCCTTGAGGCTGCTCCACCCCCCACACCCCTTCGTAGGTGCCACGGTGGTGAGGAGGCACCCACACTCCTGAGCTGTGCCAGCGGGCACGGAGGATGCAGAGTCCCCGGGTGGGTGGCAGGTGACTCCCAGCCAGCTCCTCACACCGCGGTGGTGGGGCTGGGGACCCCGGGCTGGGCCGGGGGAGCCCCCCTCCACATTCCTTCTGTTTACGCGTGTGTTTGTCCGGGAGAGCTGGGGCGGCTTGTGCATTGTCAGCAAACGCAGCCCCGTGCTTTCTCATGCTAATGCTGCTCTGAAAGCTGCCCCTTGCCAAACAGATGAAATAGTGGCCTTATTCAGGCTGCTGCGGATGGGAGGAGGGGGAAGGGGCCGCAGCATCCCCAGCCAGGACTAGGGGGCTGGTTTTGGCCCCCCCAGGACCTCAGGTTCTCCCCATCGCAGCCTGGGGAACTGCTGGGAGCAGGAGCGAGTGGGACTGGAGCGGCTGTGTCAAGCAGGATGCTGGTGGCATCACCTGCCAGCGTGGGCAGTATCCTCCCGGGGCTGGGGTACACGGCAGGCAGGGTGGCACCCGCGGCAGCGATGGGACTCATCTCCCCTCGCAGCTGAGTGAGTGGGTGCCCGGGCAGGCACCCCGGCTGAGCGCCGGCCAGGCCAGCCCATGGGGACTCGTCCCCCTTTTTAACGCTGAGGGGTGAGCGGGGCGGGAACTGGGAGAACAAAGAGCAGCAATCTATGGAAAGACAAAAGGATTTGCCCTGGCTCAGTGAAGCAAGCGAAAGCAGATAAAAGGGGCTCTCTTTGGAAGCAGCAGCAGCTCCGGTTGGTATGTGGGAATCTCGAGCGGCCAGCTCTGGCCCAGCCAGCCTTCATGAATTATTAGGCTGTGTTTCTCCCCAGAGCCCACACTTGCTTGGGGCTTTTTCTTCCCCTCTTTGGAGCGCTGGGCTGGGTTATTGGCTTTTTTGTGTGTCCTTTCTGTCTTAAAAAAGAAGCTGAGTGAGGCTGGAAGCTGGCCCCCAGCTCCCCGGGCTGGGGTGGAGGGAGCAGAGCATCTGCAGGCAATGGGAAAAACCCTTTTCCTGGGTACCCAAGTCCCATGGGGTCCTGCTGGACCTCCAAGGACCTGGTCCACGCCCAGCTCCCAGCAGTGTCCTGAGCCTCCAGAACCTCTGCTGAGCCCCAAACTCTCCAGCTTGGGGGGAGATGGCAGGAAGGGCTGTAGGGGATGCTGGGAGCTCTTGCCTGCCTGCTCCCCTCTATCAAGATGTTAGCCCACGGGCAGTAATTGTCCTGACTGCTCACACAAAGCGGGGCCAGGCAGCAGGGCCGGCTCCCCCCGCTTTGTCCCGGACTAACAGGATCAGGCACGCTACTTGACTCAGGGCATGGCCCGCTGCGCCGCACAGGGCACGGGGGATGCCGCAGGCGGCCCCCGGAGGGGGTAAGAGATGTGCTGGGGACTGAGGCTGCTCCTCTGTATCCTCGCACCCTGCCTTTGAGGGCACCCTCAGGACCCATGGGATGGGTTGGCAGTGGTGGTGGTGGTACTGCATGTGGGTTTTGGCATCCCACATCACCCCAGTCCTGCTCTCTGCCCAGGGGCCGCCCCGACATCCAGTGGAGCAACCTGGACCCTCTGCAGCTGATGGAGGAGCTGGGGCAGTTCACATCCCTGGAAGGCTTCAAAGAGCTGCTGGACAAGGCAGAGGTTGGGCAGGCTTACATGGAGCGGCCCTGTCTGGACCCCCGGGACCCCCAATGCCCCCCCAGTGCCCCCAACAAGCAGAGCCAGCAGGTGGGTCACAGTACATGAGAATCAGGAAGGGTGTGGGGGGTTACTGCTCTCCTGCCTGCCTCACGATCCTAACACCTCCCTTCACCTGCAGAGCCCTGACATCCCGGCTGAACTCTCAGGGGGCTGCCACGGCTTCTCCAGGAAGTTCATGCGCTGGCAGCAGGAGCTGATTTTAGGCGGCACAACCAAAGACTCCCAGGGCAAGCTGCTACGGTGAGAGCTGCTGTGGTGCGGGCATCCCCCAGGCACAGTGCAGGAAACCTGCCCTGGCTGCCGGAGGGGCTGCGGGGATGTTGGGAGGCTGGTGACTGTATGGGGCTAGTGAGCAGGGCAGCACTTTGGAGCACGGGGAGGCAGGGGGGCAGGATGCCTGGGTCCTCTCCTGGGTGCCTGCAGTGGGGCTGGGTGCCGTGGGTGGGGGATGGACCCATTCCTGCATCCTGGGGCACTGCAGCCGGTCCCAGCGAGGTGCGTGCCTGTCCCCCAGCGCCGAGGCCCTGCAGACCATGTTCCTCCTCATGAGCCCCCGGCAGCTCTATGAGCACTTCAAGGATGACTACGAGATCCATGACATCAGCTGGAGCGAGGAGAAGGCAGGAGCCATCCTGGAGGCCTGGCAGAGGAAATTTGTGGAGGTGGGTATTGGGAACAGCTCCCACATGGGGCTTGTGCGGGGATGAGCCTATGCATGGCATCCCCCTATGCCCGGCTTTTCTTGTGGCCACGGGTCCTTGAAGTACTCTCTTGTGGTCTGTAGGGACCCTCAGTGGTGGCACTGACACCCTGAATGGCTCTGGGGTGGGTGTACCTTGGAGCGGGGGGCCCTGACTCCTCTAATGGGGTGCACTTCTGGCAGTTGGCACAGGACTCCATCCCTCCCAACGCCACACAGAGCGTCCACGCTTTCTCCACCACCACGCTCAACGACATCATGAAGTCCTTCTCTGACGTCAGCGCCATCCGGGTGGCTGGGGGCTACCTCCTCATGGTGCGTGTGTCCCTTCTCTCTGTCCTCCGCCGTCCCTCTGTTGCCCCCCCTTCCCACTAACCCACTGTGCTCTTCCAGCTGGCCTATGCCTGCGTCACCATGCTGCGGTGGGACTGCTCCAAGTCCCAAGGGGCCGTGGGCCTGGCGGGGGTCCTGCTAGTGGCTCTCTCCGTCGCCTCTGGCCTGGGGCTTTGCTCACTGCTGGGCATCTCCTTCAATGCAGCCACCACCCAGGTATGTGCTGGGGGAAAAGCCAGGTGCTGCAGGGTCGGTGGGACCGTGGGGGCTGTGGGGTGGCTGGGTCCCCTCATGAGTGGTGGCCGTGTCCATCTACTGACACCAACTGCTTTATGGCAGGTCCTGCCCTTCCTGGCCCTCGGCATTGGGGTGGATGACATGTTCCTCTTGGCTCATGCCTTCACCGAGACCAGCCAGCACGTCCCCTTCAAGGTGAGCACCGAGTGCTGCCCGGGGGCTCCTCCGGCCCCTCCCACCTCCCCGTGGCCCCTCTCATCACCTCCTCTCTCTGTCTCTGCAGGAGCGGACGGGTGAGTGTCTGAAGCGCACGGGGACCAGCGTGGCTCTCACCTCTGTCAGCAACATGATTGCCTTCTTCATGGCAGCCCTGGTGCCTATCCCTGCTCTGCGTGCCTTCTCCCTCCAGGTAGGGCCACAGTCCATCTCTGGGGGGTGGGAAGGGCTGGCCAGACCCTGCTCTGATGTATGTCTCCCACTACCTCTGCAGGCTGCAGTGGTTGTGGTGTTCAACTTTGCCATGGTGCTGTTTGTGTTCCCTGCTATCCTGAGCCTGGACCTGCACCGCCGGGAGAAACGCCGGCTCGACATCCTCTGCTGCTTCTACAGGTACTGGTGCTGGGCTGACTGGGCTGGGGCTGACCCTGCAGTTCCCCCAAGAAGCATGGGGTGGCTAAACATCTTCTCATCCTTCCCTGTGTCCTCCTTTACTCTCTTCACAGCCCTTGCTCTTCACGGGTTATCCAGATTCAGCCACAAGAGCTTGCTGACGCCAACGACAACCATGCCTGCCACCCGTCCCCTTATGGGCATCCCGGCATGGCCACCAGCACCCAGATCACCACCACCGTGCAAGCCTTCACCCGGTGCGACCCCTCGGGCCACCACATCGTCACCGTCCTGCCACCCACCTCCCAGGTGTGCACCTCGCCTGCCGTCCTCCTGCCCCCCAGCGACCCCCTGGGCTCTCAGGTCTTCGCCCCATCCAGCTCCACCCGGGATCTGCTGGCGCAGCTGGATGAGGCCAAGGGGAGGCGGGAGTGCGTCCCCCTGCCCTTCTGCCGCTGGAGCCTCGCTGACTTCGCCCGAGAGAAGTATGCCCCGCTCCTCCTGCGGACCCGGACCAAGGTGAGGTGGAGGCAGCCCTGGTGGTGCCACCCAAGGTGGGTGGGTGGCACGGGACCCTGCCTGACCCCCTTCCTGTCCCCGCAGGCGGTAGTGGTGGTGCTGTTCCTGGCATTGCTGGGGCTGAGCCTCTACGGCACCACCATGGTGCATGACGGCCTCTACCTGACGGACATCGTGCCACGGGACACCAAGGCACACGCCTTCATCTCGGCCCAGTTCAAGTACTTCTCCTTCTACAACATGTTCATTGTCACCAAGGGTGGCTTCCACTACCCGGGTGCCCAAGCTGCCCTGCTGAGCCTGCACCAGGCCTTCAGCACCGTCAAATATGTGGTGCGGGAGGGAAATCGCGACCTGCCCAAGATGTGGCTCCATTACTTCCAGGACTGGCTGCGAGGTGAGGGACATGCCTCTTTTCCGTGATCTCCCCTGTCCAACAACCCTCTCCCCAGCCTTCGTGCTCCCTGTTGACCTGGGAATGCCTTTTCTGGTGTGCATCACCCTGGGGAGGGTAGTCCCAAAGTGCCCAGCACTGGAAGCTGAGCCCTGGGGTTTCTGTGCACCCATCCCGCTGGCACCATGTTCCCTGGGTCACATGGGGTGGTGTGCAGGATGGTGTGTCCCCAGGGATGCTCAGTCCCCGTGCTGCATCCCCAGGGCTTCAGGCCACCTTCGACAGGGACTGGCAGGCCGGGCGCATCACCCATGACAGCTACCGCAATGGCTCCGAGGACGGGGCGCTGGCATACAAACTCCTAATCCAGACCGGCAACAAGAAGGAGCCCTTCAACTTCAATCAGGTGCGTGGGGACAGGGCTGGAGTGACTGGGCTGGAGACAATTCTGTGCCTGCTGCCCAGCTCATGCCCTCTCCTGTCTCTCCCGTAGCTGACCACGCGGCGGCTGGTGGACGAGAACGGCATCATCCCCCCTGACACCTTCTATATCTGCCTCACGGTGTGGGCCAGCAACGACCCCCTGGGCTTTGCTGCCTCCCAGGCCAACTTCTACCCACCACCACCTGAGTGGATTCATGACAAGTACGACACCACGGGCGAGAACCTGCGAAGTGAGTGAGCACAAAGGGCTCTCTGTGGCATCTTCCTGCAGAGTACCCTACTCCCCACACCTTTTAGCCCCGAAGGAAAACCCCCCACATCTCCCATCCCATCTGATAAACTGCCTTGTTTCTCAGTGCCCCACCCGTGTCTCCCTGCACTCCACACCCTGAGCAGCCCTCTGTACACTCCCTGTGCCCTTAGCACACAGCAATGCACCCCTGCTCCAGCTCATGAGCATCTCAGTGCAAAGAAGCCCCTCTATTTCCCGTCTGCTCCATGTGACCCACTACCCCACAAGCATCCTGCTGGCAGGGAAAACCCCTCCTCCTTGCCCTCAGTCTTCTCCCCACACACTCCAAAGAGCCATGGTACCCAGCCAGGCATCAGGCTGCCCAGGCTGCACTCAGACTGGTGTGACCGTGGTGCTCTCATGCTGCCTGTACCCCCACACTGCCTGTACCCTCACACTGCCCGTTCTCTCCCCAGTTCCAGCAGCCCAGCCGCTGGAGTTCGCCCAGTTCCCTTTCTACCTGAGTGGGCTGCGTCGCACGTCCGACTTCGTGGAGGCGATTGAGAGCGTGCGGGCCATCTGCCGGGAGGCCGCCCAGCGCCACGGCGTGCTGAGCTACCCCAGCGGATACCCCTTCCTCTTCTGGGAGCAGTACATCGGCCTGCGGCACTGGTTCCTGCTGGCCATCAGCATCCTGCTGGCCTGCACCTTCCTCGTCTGCGCCCTGCTGCTGCTCAACCCCTGGACAGCTGGCATCATCGTGAGTACGCACCCTGATGCATGGGGATGATCCTGAGGGGTGGGGTCAGGGGCATCCAGCCTTTCTCCCGTCCTGCTAAGTGGCCCTGGGTACCTGTGTCATGGGAATTGGGCGATGGGGTGGCCAGGGGCACCCTGGGGAGGAAGGGACACCCATATAGGGGTGGCAGTGGGTGGGGGACTCCTGTATGGAGGGGTCAGTTATATCACTGATGAAGGGAACATATGGAGGTACAGGGGGACCTAGGGACATCCATGAAGAAGGGGGTGATGGAAACACCCATATGGAGGTGGCAGTGAGGGGGGGACTAATATGGAGGGATTAGGGACACCTCTTAGGAAGGGAACGTGTGTAGTGGGCAGGAGTTTGAGGACATTTATGCAGAGTACGGTGAGGGCCACCCCCAATAGGTGGGACAGAGGGACACTCCAAATAGGGACTGGCTGGGATAGAAATATAGGGGGAACCCAAATAGAGGGAAAAGGGTCAGTGAGGTGAGGCTGTCCTATATGGAAAAGTAGCACCAAGCTTGCCAGGCAGAGGGGACAGCCAGTCAGAGCCACCCCTGACTGACAACATCACCCCTCAGGTGTCCATCCTGGCCATGATGGCTGTGGAGCTGTTTGGCATCATGGGGCTGATGGGCATCAAGCTGAGCGCCATCCCAGTGGTCATCCTCATCGCCTCGGTGGGCATCGGTGTGGAGTTCACTGTTCACGTGGCCCTGGTGAGCCCAGTTCCCACTCCCTGGCACCCTCACTCCCTTGGCCATATGCCAATGGGTGGCACACCATGGGTGGCACACAGGGACAAGCCCTGTGTGACATCCCCATCCCACTCAGGGCTTCCTGACAGCTGTGGGGAGCAGGAACGTGCGCTCGGCCGCGGCGCTGGAGCACACCTTTGCCCCCGTGATGGATGGTGCTGTCTCCACCCTCCTGGGTGTCCTCATGCTGGCCGGCTCCGAGTTTGACTTCATCATGAGGTGAGCACTGAAGGAGGGTAAACCAGCCACTTGCTGCCCTCCAAAAGCTTTGGTAAAGGGAGCTGGTGAGTGTGGCAGTTCCTCAGGCTGGTGGTGGGGATGTGTGGCAGCTGCTGAGGATGTGTCTTGCTGGGGACACCCGTTCCATCTTGCATGGAGACTGGGGAGACACCGCGGGGCCAGGGCATGTGGCATGGAAAGCCATGTTTGGGGTGGGACGTGATTCATGATGCCTGTGCCTGCTTACCCCTTCTGCCTGTGACCCCCAGGTACTTCTTTGCGGTGCTGACCATCCTGACGCTGCTGGGGCTGCTCAACGGGCTGGTGCTGCTGCCCGTCCTGCTCTCTGTCGTCGGGCCACCCCCTGAGGTACAAAACCCCCCATCCTGCCTATCTTTGGCCCTCCCCAACCCCGTACCCACCCCTCTCCATCCCCCATTGCTCCTCACCCTGTCCCCCTTTCACCCTGTCCCCATGCTTGCCTTTTTCAGTCCCAGCCTTGTCTCATATTCACTTGAGTCCTTCCATCACCCTGTACCATCCTTTCTCTGACCCATATCCAATTTGCCTCTACCTGACCCTATTCCTCCCTCACCCCACACTCAACTTCCCCCATCTCTCCCTGACCCATTTGATCCCATCCCTGCTTCACCTGGAATCACCTGTGTCCCCATCCTCACATCACCTCTACTTCTCCACATTCTTCCATCTTTGTATATCTCCAGCTCCTCCAACACTGTCTTCTCTCCCCAGGCATCCCTAGTGGATAATGGCCCCTGCCTAACCCCATCAGAGTCGGTGCCCCCATGCCTGGGCCCTGGAGGGCTGTATGTCCGGCGTGCTCCAGCCTGGCCTGCCACCTTCACTGAGCCCTCGGACACGGAGCACTACACAGACGGTGTGGGGCCAGGCAACCCCCGGGGACCCTTCATTGTGCCCCCCACCCCAGCACACATCCTACTGGAGGCTGGCAAGGACCCCAGCTTCCCCCGCATCACCGTGAGTGTCTCTGCCCGCTGTGGCATCGCCAGCTCCCCTGCATCCCCTGGGAGAGGGTCTGGGGCATGGGTGCCCATGTTGGTGCTGGTGGTGTTGCTGGAGGAATGCTCAGTATGACTGGGGACCCTCATGCTTCATGTTCCCCCTCCAGGTGCTGAAGCCCTACAAGGACAGCCTGGAGGTTCAGGGGAAGAAGGAGGCTTCTGGCCCGCAGCCTGCACCCACCCTGCCCTTTGGGGAGCCGTGCCCCACACTGCCCCGAGAACACCTACAGCCCTGCCCGCCAGGCACCCGGCCAGCCCCCACCGCAGCCCTGCCCACCTACAGCACCCACCTGCAGGGTCCTGCTGGCAGCTACACCACCGTCACAGCCACTGCGTCGGTGACGGTGGCCCTGCACCCCACACTGCCTGGCTCCTACCCCACCTTCAGCCCTGAGGGCTTCGCCAGCAGCGAGCGGGACTGCCTGGACGAGCCCAGTGTGCCCAGTACCAGCGGCACCGCCGTGCCCGATGCCTTTGAGATGCAGAGCATGGGACACCACGGGGCAGGTGCCCAGCGCTAGGTGAGCGTGGGGACACCCCACCCTGGGACTGATGCACGGCAGAGTGGGGGTGTGAGGTGTGTGTGGAGGGACCCAGCTGACCCTCCAAATCTCTCTCTCTCTCTCTGCAGGTTGCTGGTTCCTGGGCAGAGCATCTCCCCAGCACCCGGTGGGCACAGGAGGGTGCAGAGCGGGGTCGCCCGCGTTGTGCTGCTAATGGCCAGAGCGATCTCGGCCGAGGAGGACCGGCCCCCCTGCACCCTGCAACAGGGCTTGGTAGGGCAGGCTGGCACTTCTATGCAAGCTGTGTGCAGGCCACGCCGTGCCCGCGTGTCCCTCACCCGAGGCTGTGCCGTTGGTGCCATGTCCTGTCACCCAGGGTTTGGGGTTATCCCGCCCTGGACTTGTTGCCCCCCAGAAATGGAAGCACTAACTCCCCCCTCTGTTTCTGGAGCTGCTGGCAAGGTGGACTTGGTGCCATGCCAGCTCCCCCTCTGTGGGGTCACTGCTTGCTCCCTATCACCTCCTCCTGGGACCACCCATCCCAGGCCATGAGCTGGGGTACCCCAACAGGGTGCCCTGATGCCCCCCGTCCTGATAAAGGGGCAGTCCCAGAGCCAGCTGTGCCCTGGCATGCCACAGGCAAGGCCTGGGGCGGGCACCCCCCACCTTTATTTATTGCAAAGGGAAACTATCTATAGAGAGATATATATTTTTAAGCTTATTTTAAAAGATTTATTTCTCAGCCTACGGCCTTGCCCCGCTGCCCAGAGTGCAGGCAGGGAGCGGGCAGACCCTTTGCCAGTGCAGGGCTGCCCACTGGAGGCAGCAGGAGCCCAGGGGTGCAGACCTGGTTCATGCCCCCATTCCGTGGGCAGCTCACCGCCTCCGATGCGCTACTCCGTGCCTCAGTTTCCCCAGTGGCAAGCATGGAAGGGCTGGACATCATGGATGTGCCATGGTGGAGACAGGGAGACTGTTGCTCCCCACTGCACAGGCAGGATTTTGGAAGGGGGAGATCCTTGGAATGGTCCTTGCTGGGCCAAGCCCCTGAGCTGTCCCAGGGTCACGGCCCCTCGTGCCACACCCGTGCTCTGCCCAGGTGATGGCACGTGCTGGAGCACGCACAGGACAGTGCATGCTGACAGGACAGTGGGCTCCCGCGGTGCCACCGGGCACATCTTGCTGGGAAACCGTATTTCTCACCATGTCCCCGTGCAACG
>NW_021939546.1:13086771-13093504 GCF_001715985.3 Manacus vitellinus
GAGCCTGTGGTGTTGTGCAGAGATGCCCGTGCCGCCTTTCCCACTTGTCCCCCTCCCAAGCCCCCGGGGGTCCGTGTCCCTGCCCGGGCAGGTGCTGGAGCTCTCCCGCTGCACCATGGCCCCGCTGCCGTGGGAGGGCAGCACGGCCCCGGGGAAGGGAGAGCTCATCCTGTGTCCCCATCCCGCAGGGACCCCTGCAGCCCTGCCACCCCTCGGCCACTGTATGGGCTGCCTGCCGTGCCCTCGTACCCATCCCATAGCCCAGCTCTACCCTGCCCCCAGTCCCTGCATCCCTTTTTGGGGTGACCTTGGCATCCTGCCCTGGCCCTGACACCGTGGCATAGGACAAAGCACCTTATCGATGCTCCCAGCCGTGGCAGCATCAGTGCCAGCCCCACAGCCTGCCCTGCTGCAGAGCCCCTGGCTGGGCTGGACAAAACTCGTTGCCCAGCCCCTACTTGGTGTGTGGCTCGAGGTGCCGGTGATGGTCACGGGGCCGTGTGCCGCGGCGGGGCCGGCAGAGGCGGGAGGGCACCCCACTGCCCTTTCTCAGAGCGTGGGCACGCCAGGCCGCTGCGATGCTCTCCACCTGTGGGGATGGGGAGAGGAATGGGGGCGTTAAAACCCAAACCCCGCCCTGCAGCGTCCTCCAGCCCTCGAGTTGAGCCAGGATACCCCAAGAACTGGCAGCAGCTCACCGGGATGAGCAGATCCCGCTGGTTGTGGCTCTCCAGTGTCACCAGTTCGCTGGGTGCCAGCAAGGGCAGGCGCAGCTCCCGCACGGGCAGAGCAGCCACCTCAGGCACCGGCCGCTCCAGGACAGCCTGACAACAGCAGTGTGTGAGGGATAGGGCTGGTGATGCCCTGGGCACTGGGGAAGGCAGAGGCTTAGGGGCAGTGACACAGCTCCTGTGTCCATCACACAGCCCTGGGACAGGGTGCCTGGGTTCCCAGCGTGGGCACCCCTGGGTGGTTGCTGCTGCGTTACACTCACCGAGCTGACGTGTGCCCACTCCCGCACAGCCTGCACCAGGTCCAGCTCATCCACGGCCAGGCGGTCGCTGCGCAGCACCCGCGCCAGCACCACATCCGAGAGCTCACGGAAGCCCTGTGTCTGCACCACTGCCTGCCAGCACAGCACAGCACCAGGGCACTGGAACCACGACCCCACACAACCACCACCCCGGCAATGAGCCATCCGACCCATCCTGGTGCCATCCCTGCCTGGCACCCCAGCATCTCCCCCCCCCCAGACCTCAATCCTCTGGCACCCCAGTACCCCCAGCCTGCCTCTGCCTGACACCCAGCATCTTCTCTCCAAATACCATTTGCTCCTTTTCTCATCCTCCAGGCACCCCATTCTTAGGGGCCCAGCTCCCTTGCCTCATGCTGTGACCCACAATGTTCCCCATGCCAGGTGCCCCCCAAGCCCTGGGGTACCCTGCACCATGCTCCCCCATCACCTGGTGCCGTACCGCAGTGCAGCCCTCGATGAAGGCCAGGCAGTGCTGCTGGAGGTCTGTCTGCCCATAGGCCACCGCAGCCTGTGGGACAACACAGACACCTGCAAGTCTGGGGTCTGGGGCAGGAGGGACCCCCCATCAAAGCCCTACACAGACATGGGCACTCTCAGGGACCCAGGTGAGGTGAACATCCCTGTGTGTGGGTACCATGGTGAGGGTGTGGGGAGGAAGGGGACCTTCTGGCCTGCCCCAAGACAAAGGGTTTTTTTGGTCATCCAGCCTCACCATCAGACGTTATTTTCCACTGCTGCTCAGAAAGATCACCCAGCCCACAGTGGGGGAGAAGCCCTGGTGTTTCTCTCACAAGGTCACTCTGTGGGCACGTGGGACCACCAGTCCCCAGTGCTCCTTGTGCGGGCACAGGGCCAGCTTAAAGCCCCCCCACAAGTGCCCTATGCCCTGGTGCCAGCTCCAGCCTGACCCATAGCTGCCATCCCCCACTGCAGCAGGAATTTGGGGTGCTCTCATTTCCCCCAGCCCTACTGAGCAATGCTTGTCCCAGGGCTGGCACTGCCCTGGGCACCAGGAGGGCATGTCCCCGTCCCCCCGTGGTGGCAGCCCCTGTGTGCAGGGTATTTGGGACCAGCACAGGCAGGGTGAACATCACCTCCCCCTCCACCACAGCAGGGGACCAGCACTGACGCAAGTGGAGATGGAAGATGAGCTGGTTTTTTCAGGTTTGTTTTGTTCTGGGGTTTTGGGGTTTCTTGTTTTGTTTCCTCCAGGCCAGTTTTAGCTCTGTTTATGCCACGGTGGTCTGGCGTCACATCTGGCTGGAGCTCTGTGCTCTGGGGCAGGCACCTCACTCCAAGAGGATCCCTTCAGCTTGTGGGAGATGAAACAAATCCCCTTTTTCTGGGGAACAGCCTTGGTCCTACCAAGGAGCATGGCAGAGCCATTAGGACCTCCCTAAGGCTGTTTTTAGGTGCCCCAACTCTCAGTAGGGGTTTTGGGAGTGGCTCCCAGAAACCCAGTGACTCCCCATTTCATGCAGATGATGGCAAGGCCCTGGCACTGGGCAGTTCTGGCCAGCCCTGCTCAGGGCAGTGTGAGGACATTTCTCTGACAGGCTCTGGTGGCCCCAGTGTCTCTTGTAGCCCTGGTAAAATGTGCCTGAGAGCTGGCAGGGCAGCTTATGGGCCAAAGCTGGGGAGACAGCCACCATCCAGCCAACAGCAGGAGGGTCAGGCCTGCTCCTGCCTCAAATTCTATGGTTATTTTTAAGCTTTTTTGACACTACTGGTGTCACTCTTACCTGCAGGGCCTCGCAGACCTGCTCCACGCTCAGAGTGTCCTTGATGAACCTGACGCAGAGCTGGAAGGCAGACAGGGAAAGGGTTGGCAGAGCAGGGACCCAACCCTGCCATCCCCACGTGCAACTCTCAGCATCCCATGAGTCCTCAGGACATGGGACATGGGGCAGAGGCACTTCCAGCCCCCCCAGGGTTTCATAAGATAGCAGTAGGCTGTGGGATGAGGTCTTGCAGCATGGCTGTGGGCAGACAACTCGGCCACTGATTAAGCCAGGACCAAGCTTGATTTGACCAAACCCAGCCAACCTGATAGCCCCAGGTGGGTCCCATCACCCTGTCGACAAACAGCAGTCATGTTCTGTCACAGGGGACAATCCTGGTGCCAGATGCAGTGCATTAGGTGTTCCCAGCTTTAACTCAGCCCTGCCTGTCAGCTGTGCTCTGCCTGTGACTCCTGGGGGACTCCTCCGGTATTCCACATGAGTGATGCAGGTTGGATGCAGCCAGACCTGCACATTTACCAGCAAGTGGGACCTCACTCCTGCCCATCTCAGCTGCCTGGTAGAGAGAGTCCCTGGGAAACCCAAGGGGATGTCACATGGAGGGAGAAGTCAGCTGGGGCAGAAGGGCCCTGAGTCATTGGCAGGAGGGACATGATGTCATCCTGCATCTAGAGACACAGTCACGGGCTTCCCCAGCTGTCCTTGGTCAGCCCCCTTTCCCCTCCTCATGGCTCTCCCCACTGCAGGTCATCCCCCCTGAGGATGCATTTGCTGGGTGATGGGGTGTGAATTGTGTGGCTGGAGCACTGGGTCCCCCTTTTTTTCAACACCCCTTAAGCTGTTTGACAGCTCCGTGCCACATCGGAACTTTGCCCCCACAGGGCGATGGGGCAGGTCCCATCCCACCACCCTGGCACACAGCAGCCCGCAGTTCCTAAGCTCCTGAGGTCCTTCCACAGCGTGGTGGGAAGGGAGGGGAAGTCCTGGCCTGAGGCAGCAGGTCACGCGTTCAGCCCGCTGTAATTCAGGAATCAGCCTGATGACGTGGCCTGGCCACCCTCCCCTACACCGAGCTGCTCCAGCTCCCTGCCCCCTCCTCATCCGGCTCACACCCCTCCTCTTTGCTCCCTGCTGTCCTCCCAGAACTTTCCCACCCAAAGCAGCATCCCCCTGGCAGCACCACAGCCGGGGTGCTGACTGCTCCCAAGGGTCGGGGCTTTCTTTACTGCATCACTCTGTCAGATGACCAGAGAGAAATCGTGGGCAACGGCACAGGGGCTTTCCTGCTGCCCTTTGCTGTGTGGGAGATGTGAAACCCCACAGTCTTCCCCATGATTTCCCAGGATTCCCCTGCGGGATTTCTGGACAGTGGTGCACCCCCTCAAGGGGGATCCCCTTCCAGGATCAAAAAGCAGGACTGAGCCTGCATTGGACCTGAGTGATGCACCACAGTGCTTTCCTCAGAGCCACCTCCAGCCACCAGCCATGCAGGGACCATCCTGGGGTGCTCCCCAGCACGGGGACACTCAGACACCACCACCCCCACTCTAAACAGGGCTGTACCTTGCACAGGTCCTGCAAGCCATATTCCACCGATGAGGTCAGCACCTCCAGTGCCTGCAGGCAAAAGGATCTTGTGAGAATCAGCATGCAGGGCCATGAATGGGCACAGCAACCCAAGGGTTTGTGTGCTCCTGCCCCCATGGGAGCTCCCAGGTGGGGCATGGGGGGTAAGGCTGCCACATGCAGGCAAATTTAAGTCTCCTGCTGTAGTGTCCCCACTCCCAGCATCCAGGCTGTGCACAGCCAGCTGTTCCAAGGCTGGGACAAGGTGCTCTGGACACCCCACTCTGCTGGGCTGAGACCTCACACACTCATTGCACTGCTAGCCAGCCAGAAAGTACCATGCAGAACATCCTCCAACTTTGGCACACCAAGATCTGCAAAGCACCCCCTACTCCTGCATCCTCCCGTTGTCCCTCCCGTGCCCACAGTCCCCACCAGCCCCATCCCCACTCACGATGTGGTTGTTGAGGGTGACACTGTTGGTGTAGAGGAACTCGATGACAGCCAGGAAGACCTCAGGCTGCACGTTGCCCAGGATGAAGGGGCCCTGGGCTGGGACACTGCTGGAGGAGTCCTGGTTGCCCACTGGCACCTGGGCGAGCATCCCCTGGAAAGCCTGACAGCGGCACGCCAGCACACAGCGGTGAGCAAACACCTTCTGCTGCTCCGGGCCCACCACAAACGTCACATCACTGCAGGGAGAGGGGACCGTGAGGGATGGGGTGCCTGGAAAGCAAGGGCACGGGATGCCCTGGGCTGGGACAGGGCACACATGAAGGGACCTGCTGAGTGCCCATCCCAGCAGGGCAGCACCCTTTAATTTTAATTCAGGTGCTTTTAATGCTGTGTCCCAGCAGGGGTACAGAGGGGACCTTGTTGGCGGCTCCTTGCAGCCACCTGAATGCTGCAGGCAAGGTGAGACAGGTCCTCTGGAAAGCACAGAGAGCCACAGGTACTGGCAGAGACAGCCCTGAGTGCCAGCACTGAGCAGGGCAGAGAAGGGCCAGAGACAGCTGGAGAAAGTGACTTTCTCCTTTGGCACAGCAGAGCCGAGGAAAGTGTGGCTGTCACCAGGATCAGCCTCCTTGACTCATGGGAACTGACTCATTGTTCCAGGAATGTGAAGCCTCCAGCATTGCTGCCGGCGGGGCTGGCACTGGCCCTCCCCAGGCCTGTGGGACACACTGGGGTACAAGGAACATCTTGTTGTCCTGGTCCCCTTCAACTCCCTAGAAAGGTTCCCCAGCTCCATGGCCCCAGGAAAGGGGGGCAAGATCAGGGGAAAGGGAACTGGCAAAGGGTACGGAGTCTCCAGCCTGTGAGCACCTGTGGCCACAGCCCATCCATCCCCTTGTTCCTCCCTCCGTCCCAGCAGGCCAGTGAGGAGAAGACATGCCACCCAAACTCTAGCTGCCGTGAGGACATGCACAAACCCATGGCCCAACCCTCAGAGTGTCCCACGGGGAAGTGGATGTGCCAACCATCCTCAGGTCATTCCAAGTGTCCATCAGGAGACACACAGCTGGGGCATGCTGGGTGATGTGACCAGAGCCCAACAGGTCCTCCATGACTGTTACTGCAAGGGAGACCACGATAAACCAAGTAGGCCAAGAAGGGTGCAGGATGCAGGCTGTGACATGTGGGATGCAAGCTGCAATTATGGCATGCAAGGTCTGGGACGCAGGACAGGCTGCAGGATGTAGAACGAAGGTGCAGGGCGCAGGCTGAAGGAGGAAGGATGCAGGATGAAGTAGATGTATGCAGAGCACAGATTACAGGCTACAGGATGCAGAATGAAGGAAGGCTGCAGGATGCAGGATGAGGGGTGTGATATGCAAGACGTGAGCAGCAGGACACGGGCTGGGGATGACCAGGCACTGACGGCTGCTTCCCCACTGCCCGACGCTGTGGCTGGGGAGTTTTCACTGGGATTTCTATTCTAAGTGGTCAAAACTTTCAGCAGAGATGGGGGTTTCCTCAGATAGCTCTGGAATTTGTGCCAGACCTCAGCAGGAAGTAGGTGAAGATGACCACAACCAGGCAGGACATACCATGGAGGTAAGGGACAGCCAAGGCAGCAGCTCTCCACGCTGGAAGGAGGTGGTAGGGACAGCCAGGCTGTGACTTGCCCCCTGGGGTGTGGGGAAGTTGGAAGTAAAGCACCAGGGTGGGAAAGGAGCTGAGCACAGGATGCTGCCCCTGGGGAGCACAGCGAATACCCCCACTCCTGGCAAGGGCAGGAGCCCCAGCATGGGATTTATGCTGGGACACTGCCACACCCTGTTGGCACCACGGCTGGGGATAGAGGGGGTCTGGGCACACGTGGAGACTTTCCCTCCTCCAGGCAGACCGTGGCTGTCCCGGGGGAAGAGGCTATACCGGGGCAGCC
>NW_021939546.1:13094108-13104164 GCF_001715985.3 Manacus vitellinus
GGGGCAGCTCTGCGTGGCGTTTGCCGGATGGGGAGAGCAGGGCTGCGGCTTGCTCTGAGTGGAATTCCCTGCTGTGTTTCGTGGTACGGCTCTAGCACGCCTGGCACGGGGGCCCTGCCCCTTCCAGCCGGTGGGTTTGGTGCACAAGGAGCCTGTGGATGGGGCAGATGGGGGTGAAGGGAGGCAGGCAGCTGGGGTTTTGGAAGAGGCAGCACAGGCGCAGGTTAAATGCACAGAGATCACCTCCACCTGCAGAGCCTCCATGGAAAGCCGCGGAGCATGGCTGGGCCCCCAGCACTGGAGCCCAGCAAGGAGAACTGCTCCCTGAAATGGCAAAAGCCTTCTCTCCTCTGATGTTCATGGCCAGAGCCCTGCAGCTCTCATGTCTGCTTAGGACACAAGGGATCGATCACAGGCAGAAAAAAGCATCACCAGTCTCATAGAAAGGCTTGGATTGGAAGGGACCACCCATCTAGTTTCAACCCCCCTGCCACAGGCAGGGATGCCACCCACTAGATCAGGTTGCTTACATAAGCCAAACTGAGTGCCATGCCAGGGGATGGCCTGTCCCCTTCCTTCCAAGTCTGGCTGGCCCCAAGCAGCCCAAGGAGAGGAATGCAGAGGGATTGCCCATGGAGGAATCCACCTTTGTCAGCAGGTGGTGTGAGGGAGAGGCAGGAGAGGGGCCTGGAGCAGTACCCCAAGGGAGCAGGGTCCAGCTGGCAACGTGCTTGGCAGCACTAGTCAGCGGCAGGCTATAAATACCTCTGACAGGAGATAGAAACACAAAAGCCGTCTCCACTTTCCTCAAATAGCTCGGCAGCCGGGCCAGACAAAGGCACATTGATGGAGCAGCCGTGGCATACCAGCTGGGCTGGGCTCCGCTGGCGGAGAGAAACCCTGCTCAGGGTTGGGAGCCCCCAGTGACCTGCCCCCAGACATTACAGCAGCAGAGTCCCTAGCACGTGGCAGGGCTGGGCTCCCTCCCATCCCTGGAACTGTTCAAGGCCAGATTGGATGGGGCCCTGAGCAACCTGGTCTAGTGGGCGGCATCCTTGCCCATGGCAGTGAAGTTGGGATTAGATGATCTTTAAGGCCCCTTCCAACACAGCCCATTCTGTGATTCTATGATTCAATGTGTGACCACTCACCCACACATTCTCCTTTGGTGCCATGGGGGTAGGCACCCGAAGGATGCAAATCTTTGGGTAAAATCAAGCTGTTGGAGGTCCCAGCCCCAGTGCATCCCATAGCTGGGGCACAAAGTGGTGATTACAATGGCTATTCTCCACCCCCTGTCTTTTCTTGCACATCCAACACCAGCCAGCATTTTTCAGGGCTGGCAAGGAGAGATGAAGTTGGAGAGCACCTGCCTGTCCCTGTGCTAGCATAGCTGAAAATGCAGAGAGGGCAGGAGCAAAGTGGGACAGGGCTGTCCAGGGACCAGGAAACAAGGAGTTACAGAAGCCGCACCCCAGAGCAGCCCTGGAGAGCTACAGTGTCACATAGCAACACTTCATGATCCAGGAGCACAACAGGTTTAGCCCTCCTCTCAGCAACTTGCAAGATAAAGGTTGGTCCTGGGCAGCGACATCGACCAGAGACAAGTCCCCTGGGTTTACTCCAGCAGGTCAGAAGTAGGGCTAAGGGTAAGTGTGGGATCAGATGCAGACAGGAGAGCTGGGGAAGGAGCTGCTCACCTGTGCCAGGAGGAAAAGCAGAGGGGTGGGTGGACTGTTCATGGCTGTGCTGAATCAGCCCCAGCTGGCCAAAGCTGATGGGCATGGAGGTGTGGAGATGGGAAGGCAGCTGCCGTGGACCTCCCAGCCTCTCTGCATCTTGCCCCACAGGGACTCACATGCCAGGAGGTGTGAGATTTGCAGAAGGCAGGGAGAAGCGAAGCAGAGAGGCAGTGGGATGGCAGAGAGGCTATGGGACACCTGCCTCCCCCTGACACTCAGAGCCTCTCCTTTCCAGGCCACTCACATGGCTGAGCAGCCTTGCCCAGAGATGGCCCTGCCAGCCCAGGTGATGGCTGCAGACAACACTGAAGCCTCTCCACTCCATGCCACACGCCGTGGCTCCCAGCCCCCAGCCCGGGGCTCCGAGGAAGGCAAACCACCACTCCTGCTCTCCCGCCGCAACTCGGTCCTCAGCCGCCGCAGCTCATTCGGGGTGGTCCCGGGCAGCAGGCGCCCGTCCATTGGCCCTTGGATGTTCCACAGACGTGTTAGCTTCTCTGGGCTCCCCCTTTTCCAGCCCATCCTCAAGACCTGCCTCAAAAACACTTATAGGATGGGGCCAGAGGAAGGCTGCAAGTTCAACGTGGGGCAGGTGCAGCGGATGCTGGAGGGGGCCCTGGCCAGTGCCCTGGGGACCACTGTCTACAGCCCTCAGGGCAGTGCCCCACTAGCCCAGAGCGTGGTTGAGCTGCTGCAGCACCGGGCTAAGGAGGTAGTGCCACCCCGCTACAAGCTGGTCTGCCATGTGGTGCTGGGCCAGCAGGGCCAGCAGAGCCTGTTGGTGGCCAGCCGGGCACTGTGGGACCCTGACACTGACAGCTTTGCCTCCGCCACCTTCTCCAACGCCTCCCTCTTCGCTGTGGCCACAGTGCATGGGGTCTACTTTGAGTAGCATGTGCCTTTCCCTCCACCCAGTCTTGTAGAGCTATAGGGAAAGAGCAGCTGAAATAAAGAGGTTTTGTCCATCTGTGGCTCATACCTGGAATCTTTGGCCATGATATGTGCGTGGAGCAAGAGAGGGATGCTCACTCCAACCTCAGCTCACACCCACACTATAGCTCCCACTACTGTGGTTTGCAAAAAGACCCAAGCGGCAGCAAACACAACCCAAAAAAACAGGCAATGGCCCAAGGCTGTTGGAGCAGCCCAGGCTGCTTCCCACAGCACAAGCTGCTCCCAGGCAGATTGATTACACAGATCACCTTCAAAGCAAGCTCACAGGGCTCTTTCCTGGCTTCATGCCCAGCTCATATCCCATCACACAAGGTGTCATAGTGCAAGGACCCAGGCAACTCCTGCACCACCTAAGTCATAACTCCTCTGCCTTCTGCAGCTCAGCAGAATGAGAAGGGCAGATGGGTTGGTCCAAGTGCTGAGGGAATTGGAATGAGTTTGGCAGCAGCAAGAACCAGCTGAGGCAGCTCCAGGTCTCCAACTGGCAACAGCAAGAGTTAACTTTGCCCTTCCTGCCAGCCCCCCAAAAGCAGTGGAGGTACCACATGGACTCCTTGCACCCTTCCTCCCTGCATCCCTGACCTTGTCCCCCAGCAGCGAGTGGCAAGAAAGGTTATCCCTGGCAGACAAAAGCAGCCCTAGAGCAAGGATGATGCTGAAGCCTTTTGTGACTCCAGGTTCAGACAAGGCAGACACAGTTTGCCCTTAAACAAGTTTTTATTGAGGTGAGTCAGGGAGAGGGTAGCTGCACACAGACAGACCAACAGGAAAATAAATAATTCCATATAAATAAGATACATAAATAGTCCCACATGGCAGAGACTGCCTTGAAATAAGAAACTACCCTGGGTCCCAACAAGATGAGGGCTTCTCCAGGAAAGTCCTCAGATCCCATCCCCCCCTTTAATCAAACCTCAAGTTGTACCAGACAATTCACAATTTGGAAACAGACAGGACACAGTTGGGCCCAGCACAACACCCTCCTTAGTGTAGCAGTTGTGGAGTGGCACACACCAGCCCACAGAGCCCCTGGCAGGGCAGGCATCACCCTTCACCCCTTGTCCACGCCAGAAAGGGGCTTTTTCTTCCCCACAGCACCCAAGGCTTGAAGTCAAGGCTGTGCCAGTCCTCTCCAGGCTATGCAGAGGGTCTGTGCAACTGGTGCATCACCCTGGGCAGGCCAGGGCAGCCTGAGCTCCCACCACAGGCAGTTGCCAGCCCCAAACAAGACACAACCAGCCCCAAACCTGGCTGCAGGACACTCACCCACCACCACCTCCCTGTACCACCCCAGTCCACTCCATCAAGATCAGCACAATGAGAGCGGGAGCTGGAGATGGAAAGACAGAGATTGCCCAGAGCCAGGGAACAGCAAGGATATCCAGACCTGCTGCTGGAACCACATCCACATCTTAGTCCAGAGTCCAGCTGAACACCAGGATACAGAGTGCCCAGCTGGGCAGCCAGCACCACAACATACCTCCCATCCCATGGGAGGGCAGGGGGGAGACCTCTATGTGCAGAGAAGGTCCCCCAGGGTCCCATGCTAAGCCTCAGCCCATTCTTGGAGGAGCTTGAGGATGTATCTGAGGCGGTGGTGGAGCTCAGGAGAGCAGCCCAGCTCCTGGATACTGCACAGCTTGTAAGTGTAGGAGTTGCGCTCCCGGTTGATGTAGGTGACAAGGCAGGAGTGGTCAGGCTTGCTAATGATCACCTTGGTGTGGTCGTTATAGAAATTCACCTAGAAGACAGGTTGGGCTTGGTTTAACCTGTGCTTCCCACAGCATGTCGGGAGCCAAGAGGCAGCCACACTTCCTGCCTCAACCCGTTCCTCCTCCCCAACCTGCCTGGGAGCATCCCTGCTCCGTGCCCCGTGCCAGGAATGCGCCAGCTCCAGCACTGGGGCAGACAGAAGCACCCAGCTGAAGCATCATGCCCCCCAGGAGCTGGGGAAGCTGCAACCAGCATCTCCAGGCACTGGAGAAGCGTCTTGCACCCACAGCTGTTTTCACAGCTGGATTTTGCATTTGGGCTGTGGTAGACAAGACCTAATACAGGTCAGGAGACACCATCTGGCCTCTTCCTCACAAGGGTCTAGGCTTCTCCACTGTGCCCCACACATACCTGGAGGGTGCCATTGCTGAAGAGCATGAGCAAGGCTTGGTCAGTCTTCACCCACTGCAGGAGGAGCAGGGCCGGCTGCCCAAGGTCATCTATGCTGGGCAAGTCACCTCCCTTGGAGAGAAGGGTCTGCATAAACCACTAGTCCCATACACAGAAGCACTTCCACCAGCACACACAGCACCACACCTGGACACCCTCTCGGGGGGGTCCTCACTCCCAGGACACAACTCTGAGGCCACAGCCTGCAAGGAGGGAGTCCAACCAGCCCAAGCAGTGCGGTCAAGCCAAGACGCAACATCCAGCCCAGGGCCCCAGCACCCACCTTCATGAGATGCTGCTCCATGTAGGATGCAAAGTAGCGCAGGACAGTCATCTGTCCCTGCAGCTGCTCGGGGATGGCGGACACAGAGAACACCAGGTGTTTGCTGTTGGTCGGGTTGTAATGCACAGTCCTGAAGGGAGCACACCGTGAGCCTTGAGGACGTCCAGCACCAAGCCCACCCTGGCACGGCCTCCCCATGGCCCCTTCCCACCAGCCCCACTCCCACTGCTCACCTGCGGTTGGGGGAGAGCGTCATGTGCGTCCCGTTGTTGAAGAGGACCCCGATGCTGCGGTTGGAGAGCTGGTAGCCAAAGCCATACTTGTTGGAATAGTCCACCCACTTGCTCACCCAGACAAAGTGCTCGTGGCGGGCCAGGGAAGCCGGGTTTTTCTCCGCTGGTGGAGAGGAGAGGAGGAGGTGAGCAGAGCAGGCAACCAGTCCCTCCCCACTTCACCTCCCCCAGAGGGGAGCAGACCCTTGCAGCAGGCTCTGGCACCATTTAAGGTGCTATTTGTACCCCAAATAGCAGCCATGCCTTCATCCCAGGGGGAAAAGGATGCACAGCACCCTATCCCATCCCAGAGCAGTCCAACCAGTTTACCTGGGGGCATGGAGGAGAGGCAGTTCCGCAGGAGCCGGACGGCTGACTCAATGATAGCAGAGGCAGTGATGCAGTCTTCAAAGGCTGCAGGGAGAAGATGACAGGCTGAGTCAGCCGGCCCCGCTATCAGCCAGGCAGGACAGGAAACCCAGGGCAGGCTGGGGTGGTCGGGGCAGGTGTTGCTCACCCTCACAGCTGCTGGCCATCGTTCCTCGGATGGAGGGGGATGCAGACTTGTGAGATGTCTCCTCCACCACTGTCTCCACGGGGCTGGAGCTGGCACTGCGGCAGGATACAGGAGTGGCCTGCAGAGAGACCTGGCTTTACCACTGTCCTGCCTGCTCCCCAAAAGAGGGGCACGCGTGGCCTCGGAGATGTTCTCACCTCATTCCCTTCCACAGTTTTATAGCTCATTTGCCGACAGATCGAGGTCTTCATCAGCCCAGTGACCAGCTTGGAGATGTCATCCTTGTCCTCCAAAGAGCCCTTCTTGGCTAAGAGAAGAGCAAGTGATGAGCACACTGCTGAGCATAGGGGATGGGGACATCTGGGACACCCCTCCCAGTAGTTCAGCTCTCCCTTATCTGATCCCATGCCCACGGTGGCAAGGATGGTCTCAAACAGCTGCCTCCCACTTTCACTTCCCAGTTCTCATGCTACACAGGGCTTTCAGGAGGAACTGCCCGTGGGTTGCCACGCAGCATCCGCTCTCCAGGCACACACCCATGCCAGGCCACCAGCACAAGAAGGGCTGGGCAAGCCCAGCTTGTGCTGTCCCCAGGCAGGGGGTCCACAGAGACCCATCAGGTCTCTGCAGGAGACAGAACACACTTCTCCCTGGGAAGAAGGGTCACCCAGAGCCTCCTTGGCAACTGCATGAACTTACCCTTGGGTTTCTTCTTCCCAAAGAGTGTCTTTGTGACTTTAGCAAACAGAGTCTTTGCAGGGTTTGGGGGACTCAGCTCTGGAGCCATCACGCAGCTGCTGGGAGGGAGCTTCTCAGGCGTGTAGCCCTGCAGAGAGGTCAAGGAAAAGGTTTGGTTTCCATAGGCCACATGCTCCAGGCAGAGCAGCTGCCCTTGGCTGACCGCAGTCATTCACATCCCTCCTGACAGCCAGCTTGTGTTTCCGTCAAGCCTTGGAAGCATGACTGGCATCAGTACAGGAAACAACCCCCTGCTATAGCAACAAGGCAGCAGGAACACATCAAATCCCTCAGTTCCCCTGGCTGGCATTTGGGCAGGACAGCGGCTGCATCCTTTGAAGGACTGAGACTTGGGCTCCAAGGACAGCACCCTGCACAGCCCAAAAAGCCTCATCTGCCTCATCCCACGTGGAGAAAGGTCCCTTGACCCAGATCCCCACACACTCACCTTGAAGAACTCATGGTCCAAAATCTCCTCAAGGGTGAGGCGGTCCTGGGGGTTACGTCTGAGGATGCCAGCGATGAGATGCTTTGCAGGCAGGGAGAGGAAGGCAGGGAGGGTGTATTCCACCTGCTTGATGCACCTGTAGGTCTCCTTGAGGTCAGAGGTCTCGAAGGGAGGGTTCCCACACAGCAGGGTGTACCTGGGAGGGGACATGCATGCCACTGTCACATCCCCACCAGGCCTGTGACTCAGCAGCACTTAAAGCAAGGAAGTTATTGGCATTTGGTTGGCCACACCTGGCTGAGAGCACCACTTCCAGCCTGGACAGCCACGCTCACATCCGGCCACACTTCCTCCTAGCAACTGCTCAGAGCAACAGGCAGGGAGCCTCAGGGAAGGACAGAGGGCTGATAAGCAAAGGCTACCGTCTGCCACTGTTGCTCCCACCCCCGTGTGGCTGCCGGGGGGGGGGAAACGGAGCAGGAAGCTTACAGGCAGCAACCAGGCAAGGGGCTGGATGTGCCGAGGCAGCACAGCAATCGCTCTCTGAGCAAACAGAGCAGCAGCCACAGAGATTTTCCGTTGTTTATCAGGTTCACGGTGCGGTCAAGCCTGGTTTGAATTGGAGCCGAGTGCGGCACGAGCGCGCCTGCCCCGTGCAGGTCCTGCTTGCACAGTCCCCACGCAGCATCCCGGGATGGCTGGCAGCACCTGCTCCAAAGCAGGGCCAGGCAGGATCCAGCCAGTCGCTCCCCTCCCCCTGCCTTGCAGCAGCCACTGTGGAGCCACAAGGCAAAGCACAAGAAAACTTCCTCATCGGGCTGCCCACAGCCTGGCTGTGCCCCCACCCCAGGCAGGGTGCCCAGACCCCTCCCCACACAGCAGCACAGACTTACATGACACAGCCCAGAGACCACACGTCCGACTCTGGCCCGTGGCCCTGCCTCAGCAGCACTTCTGGGGCCAGGTAGTTGGGGGTCCCACATATTGTCCTGTGGGGCAGAGCACCAGATCAGTGCATGCTCTGCATCCCCTCACAGACAGCCTCCCCCCACTCCAAGCCCTGGGATTTAGCTTGCAGCCTGTCCTCCCCGATCCATTTTGCTCTTTGTGGCCCAGAGTCCCCCTCTATCTACAAGGAGTCCCATACAGACTCCCTCCTCTCCAGCTCCCGGGGGTCAGGAACAGCTGCTCCTGGGGAGCCGTTGGGAAGAGGCTGTCCCAGAGCCGAGGAGGAACAGAGCCTTTGTGTCCCAGCCTGTGCAGCCGGCACGGCAGCCGGGCAGGCACAATAGTAATAGTCAACACATTGTTCTCCCCGACGGCTGCAAGCTCACTCCTCGAGGAGCCACAAAGCCCCCAGCCCCCTCGCCTTGCCTGCAGCTGGAGCAGGAATAGCTCCCTCACTCCAGGAAGGGTGCCCTAAGGCTTCCTCTCCCCAGGCCAGGAGGGACCACTCAACCCTCCACTCTCCCGGGAAGCCACAAGAGAAAGAAGAGTGAAGCCCCAGAGGACGCTGTAATAGGAAAATCTCAAACTTACTTTTTCTTCTGGTCAGAGACATCCTGGCAAGCAGCCAGCCCAAAGTCCCCCACTTTCAGCTCCATGTTTTCATTGATGAAGAAGTTGCCTGCAAGTCAAGGGCGATGCGTCACCACAAGTCCCTCAGGGACAGCTTGCTCCCCACACAGCACTGTGCCCCAACCACAGCACTCACCAAGCTTCAGGTCTCTGTGCAGGATGCCCTTGAGGTGAAGATATTTCAAGCCTGAGATGATCTGTTTGAGGTAATATCGCACTTCGGGCTCCAGCAGAGTATGGCGGGCCTTCCAGATATGGGCCAGGGACTGCAGAGGGAGAGAAGGCAGCTTGTGATTGCAGGCAGCGAGAACAAGCAGCCCTGCTGACTAGGCATGGGGCAGGCAGGGTCAAAGCCAGTTCTTCCAGAAGGTGCACATTCACAAATAATCCTTCTTTCACAGCCATGACCTCAGCAAACTCCCCGCACAAGGCTGAGGTTGCTCAGCAAAGCCAGGGAACCACTGGATTTATGGTGGCCCCAGCATGAGCAGGCAGTCCAAGTAGGACAGGCAGCTGATGGAGTGCCCAGTGCTGTGCAAAATCTCATGGCTTATGGTGAGCTCAGAGGGTGTGACAGAGCACACAGCTTAGGAGCAGGGGAGTGCTACAAAAACACCTCAGATAAGACCTGCTCCAACCAGCTATAGCTGTTTAAGGGATCCTTTGACAAGGAGGCCACACCAGCACTGACCTTCCTACTGCAGTGCTCCAGGAAGATGTAGATGCTCTCCGAGTCCTCAAAGTAGTGGGAGAACTTGACGATGTGCTTATGGTGCAAGTCTCGGTGCAGCTCAATCTCATTGGTGATCTGAAAGAGAGCAGCAGCACCAGTTGAAAATTGTGAGCAGGTGAGCACAGAGCCCCTGCTGCCCCCCCACCTGCCCAGCACCCCACCAGCCCCACGGCACCCACCTTCTCCCTCTGGTGGGGTTTCGCCACCCGGCTGTGTGGAATGACCTTCACGGCATAGGTTTTGTTGCTGGAGAGGTCCGTCATTTCATAGCATCGTGCAAACCCGCCCTGCAAGGGGAGACGTGGTTATGGATGGGTGAGAGATAGCTCTTTACCCCTGCCTGCTTGCAAGCCTCCTCCTCCCCCATTCCCTGGCAGCACAGCCCGGCAAGCGTCACACGCTCCCTCCTGCTGCGTCGCCCACTAAGATCTGAACTGTGATGCTCTCAACCGGGCATTTTCTTCACCCAGTTCTTGTAAAACCTCCAGGGCATTTTTCCTCCCTCCCACTATGGCCGGACTTTGCATCTTTCCACATGACGGATCAACCTGGAAAGTCCTGCGCAGGGCAGGAAGCCCGGGGACCGGAGGCCACCGAAAGGCAGCCCCATGGAGACAGGTTTTTCCTG
>NW_021939546.1:13105219-13119562 GCF_001715985.3 Manacus vitellinus
CCCCTATACACACTGACACCCCTCATACACACACACAGTAACACCCCCTCCATCCACACACAGTGACACCCCCCAGCACAGAGTCCCCCCCGTAGATGCATCCTCCCTCCTACATACAGAGACACCCACAGACAGACAACCCCCACCTTGACTCAGGGTTCCCCTACAATCACACCGAGACCCCACAGACACACAGAGCCCCCTCCTCAGCTCCTTCCCCTGTTCTGCCAGGACACACAGAGCCCCCTCCTCGTGCACATCTATAAATACACACACACACACATTACCTGCTCACAGGATGTTTCCCCTCACGGGAGTGAGCAGCTTGTGTCACACAACCCCCTGGGGACTGAGGACCCCTCACCTACTCCCCGTAGAACAGCCGTGGCCAGGGTGGGATTTCAAAGCCCATGTGTTCACTGTGGGCCCTGACCTGCTCCCTCTTGTGACAAACCTGGATGCAGGCAAACACCCCCTAAGAGCCTTTCACTCTGTACCAGGGGCCAGGGAGGAGGGGGTCAGAGCCCACCTCAGGTGGGGTGGTGGGGACACAGGGAAGATGAAGGGGAGCTCCCTGGCCAGGCTGTCCTTGGGTAGATGACCCTGTCCACACACAGGGCTCCAGCCCAGCCCTGTGCCCCAGTGCCCCTCAAACAGCCCTGAAAGGTCAGTCCCCTGCGGCTGCCTACGGTGGCCAGTCCAGGACTGTCCCACTGGGGACCACCATCCTTGCCCCTCAGTGCCTGGGTACCCTGTCCTGGGGGCTCTGGCTGTGCTGGGTGTGCAGTGGTGGCCGGGCAAGGTGCCAGAGCGGTGCTGCTCTCTAATGGTCGTGACGGGGACACGCCTCTGTGTCACTCGAAACAGGTCATGAAAGGATTCTTGGCATTTCTCCTTCCCCACGGGCGTGGGAGCTGGCAGAGATGGCTGCAAACATACAGCTCCCACGAATCTGAAGCAGCAGCACTGCAAGAGCCCCTCAAAAGCAGATCCTGCTGCCCTTCCCCTGCTCATACCACACACAGGGTGACCGTCCCTTGCTTTGTTGCCTCCATTTCCCCTCACTGCAGCTCAGGGCTCTTGCCACTGATGCTCACTGTGTTCCTGAATATGCTGAGGGTTTTCCATGGGCACCTCTGAAAAACAGCCCCGTTTTTCCGAGCACATCCCCTTTCACCCCAGGGTACTGGGGAGGAATTAGCTCCCTGTGTTTTTCTGCAGAAAAGCTGATCAGACCTGCCTGCAGAGAGACAGGAAACAATCCATATCTGTCTGGTTTTTTCTCAGGTTTCCAGCTTTTGTAGGTGAAGCACGTTCAAACCCACCACCTGTCAGCAAACATGGTCCAGGAACAGGCAGGGATGCTGCTGCCCTTGGGGGAAGCTGCCTGTTTCCACCAGGGCCCCGGGGCTCCCTGGGGCGTGGGTGGCATCACAGGTTTTCCGACTGAGGCTCCAGCTCAGGGCTGCTGGAGCTGAGTCAACATCTGAAGGCAACATGTGGGTGGAAGCACCCAGGGGTGCAGGGAGGCCCCAGGGGACCTGCCTGAGGATGATGTGACCACCTGCATGGGGCTGCCCTGGGGTCCCCTGCAGAGGCACAGCAGGGACCAGCGAGGACTGAGAGCTGCCATCTCTGCTTCTGCCTCTGAGTGAGCCCTTGGGCAGGGGCTGGGGGGCGTGGATGGACCCCACAGCCCATGTCCTACCAAGGCTGAGGCACCTCCTCTCCAAAAGGAATGGAGCCCAGGAACAGCCCCCCCCTCCATCCGCAGCTGGGTCTCCAGTGATGCAGAGCATCTCAGCCAGGGGTTTTCCCACTGCTGATGTGGGGCGGTGGGAGGAACTGTGGTTTAACATCACTAACCTGTTGGGCTTGGAGAAAGGGAAGCTCTGGTGTGAACTCTCAGCTGCCTGCAGCTATTTGGATGTGGAATTACAGGAAAAGGGATCCCGGCTCTTTCGGGAGGTGTTCAGCGAAACCAGGACAGGCACCTGATGCAAGTTATCTCAGGGAAATTCCACTGAGATATTAAGAAACTTTTTTTTCCCCTGTGCATAAATATCACAGGGTAAAATATCCCCTGTGGTAAAATATCAGAGGAGCCCAGAGAGGCTGTGGGATCTCTGTCCTCCATACCTGGTGCCCCACAAGGTCCTCCCACCTTCACAGCATTCAGTGATGCTCAGCAGCACCAGGAGTAGCCAACTCTGCTCTGCACCAGAGCTGCCTTCCCAGGGTGGCTGTACGGCACTGCTGTGTGCTCTGCACACAGTGCCTGGGCTGCAAGAGCAACACCAGCCAAGCACCAGAGTGCAGGCAAGTTCCCCAGGGTTGGGGTGACAGCGCTGACCCCCTCGGAGCAGGGTTTTCCCATCCCTCAGTACAGCTCCTGCAGCCAACAAGGAGGAGGATGGAGAGGGTGGCTGGTTCCTTGGGTGAGCCAAGGAAAGAAGAACCAGCACCAGCACCTGCAGAGGCAAATGCACCCCAGGAGTTGCAAATGCACCCCAGGAGTTGCTTGGGCATGTGCAGAGGGGATGTTGCAAATCTGGGCAAAAGTGCCTGGAGGGAGATGTCAAAGGACACTGATTAAGGAATCCATCTGCATTAAGGAAGCGCCTGAATCTGGGGTAGTATGTAAAATGCCAGTGCTGGAAGGTGCCACCTGGGAGGCAGGATTGGCCCAGGAAGGCGCACGGAGCCTCAAATCTCCTTCACTGGGGTTCTTGTCTCAGCTGCTGTCCTGGAGCAGGGGGAGGAGGGGGGCCAGGGAGGCTTTATCCCAAGTAGGATGTTAGCAGGCTCCAGCCCATGGGTGCCAGCTTTGGGCTGTATGGCTGTGTTCAGGGCACTCCAGGAGGCAACTCTCATCCTTTTCAAGCCAGTGTGATGCCTGCACCTCCCTTCCTGCAAGGCCCCAGATGGTCATTTCCTGCATCCCACCCCAGCAGCCAGGATTTGGCTGGCCCTGCTTCCTTTCCCACTTCATCCCATCCCATCTTATCCCATCCCTGTCCCCCAGCAGGAACACCTGGTGCCTGCAGGAACACCTCGTTGCTGCAGTAGTTGCTGCACAGTGTGAGGTGCCAGCACTACAAACCCACTGCTCAGGAGGCAACGCCCACAGTAGGATGGGGCAGGTCCCGCTGCCAGAAACCCACCCTCTGCCAAGGTTTGTGGGTCTGAGAGAGACCCAGGCTGGATACATCGGTCTGTGCCAAGGGGAGCTGCTTTTCTCCCACTGGGGGCTGGAGCATCCCCAAGCTGACACATGAGAGCAACACCTGAGGTGCCAGTTTTGAGCCATGAGTGAGGTGTGGAATTGAGTGAAGAAGCTCTTGAAGCCCGATGCCTTCTCAAACATTGCAGCACCCCTCGGGATAGCATGGGTGGCCCAGAGAAGCCTGAGACAACCCAGCACTTTTTTTACTGGTATAGTGAGCTTGCCAGGCCTAAGAGTAACTCAGCAAAGCCCAGCCCCTCTCCAGGAGCTTGGGGGCTGATGATGGAGTACGGAGGGGTCTGGAGGGATACGTGGCTGGTAGGGGGCCAGAGGGGGGTGGATAGGGGGCAGATGGAAAGGGATGTTGTTTCTGGGGGATGGGAGAGGGTAAGGATGAAGGGATGGGGGCTGTGGTTTATTGGTGGGGGAGGGCAGAGGAAGGGGTGGCATCGGGTGGATTGGCTTTAAGAAACCTGGGTCAAACACATTTCGGGGGCTATCGCTGCACAGTGCGGCTGGAGGGTCCACGGCTGGCGCGACCCAGCGAGGGACGGAGCACGGGGAGCTGAAGGAGAGACCATGGCCCGGGACGGGACGGGGCGGGCGGCGGCGGGTTCGGCCCCCGGCGAGGCGGAGCCGGCGGCGCGCCCGGCGGGAGCGCGGGAGGGACGGGAGCGGCCCGGAGGATGGGCGTGCGGCGGCTGGTGAGGCGCCGGCGCAGGGCACGGGGGCACGGGGGGAACTGGCAGGGCACGGGGGGAACGGGCACAGCCCCGGGGGTCGCTCGCTGCCCGCGGACACCCGGCCGGAGCAGCGGGACGTCGGGCGGGAGGCAGCCCCGGGCTGGAGAGGGGTGGTAGCACTGGGAGACGGCTCCGGGAGAATCTGCGGGGACCGGGTCCCTTTCCTAGGTGGGAGGAAAAGCGGGGTTCAAACACACACACACACGCACACCCGCCGGGAGGGCTGGAGCAAGGGGAGCGGGAGGGCAGGTCGCACAAGGAGTCACCGTCCCCTCTGCTCTCCCCGCAGGCACCGGGCTGGGAATCGTGTCCCTCTGGGGCAGCCTCCTGCTCACTGCCGGCCTTGCCTTCGACCCAGCATCGCCAATCTGCAACTGCTCAGAGCCCATGGACTTCCAAGCTTTCCGGGAGGCTCCACTCCCTGAGAGCTGCTGCCTCAACTTCACCAGCTCCAACATCACCCACCTCGACTGGGGTGCACTGGTGGGGGTGCGGGGGCTGCGGGAGCTCTACCTCTCTCACTGTGGTATCACAGCCATCAGCAACGCACAGGGAGTCCCCCCGGCCTTGGAGATCTTGCACTTAAGTCACAACCTGCTGGAAAGTCTCCCTGGAAGCTTTCTGGAAAATGCCCCTAATTTGAGGGTTCTTTATCTGGACAGCAACCAGCTCCAGGATCTACCCAGGTCCTTCCTGAAAGCATCATCCCAGGTCCAGGAGGTCTACCTGGGCTTCAATGCCCTGACCTTCCTTCCTGCCAGCCTCCTGAAGCCGACTCTGCTCCAGCTTCAGCTCTCCAACAACAGCTGGGACTGCAGCTGTGCTTTGCTCACCAACTTGGCGGGTTGGCCCAGCCTGGCTGCTGATGTTATCTGCCACACGCCGGAACGGTACCACGGCGTGGACCTCCAGAGCATCCCCCAGGATGAGCTGTGCCGCTCACACGGCCTCACTGCCCTCTTCATCTGCCTGCCCCCTCTCCTCATCCTCGCCAGCGTCACTTGGTGCTTCTACAGGCAGAAGAAAAAGACCAACTACAACCTTCAGAACAGGTCCCAGAACCACCGGGCCACAGCAGAGAGGGGCAATGTGCCGGTGTCTGCAGAGCCCCACCACTACAACCCCTATGAGCTGCCTGCTGCTCCCGCTGAGACTGAGAAAAAGGTGCTACTGGGGAGACAGGTCCTGCTCCAACCCTTTGCAGAACCACTGGAGAGTGGGAGAGACCTCTATGAGGAGGTGGAGATTCAGGTGGGATCCCCCAGCAGTTCCCAGGTGTCAGCCTATGAAGGGCAGCTGGGCACCTCGGCACCAAGGGCAGAGGAGGTGGGGGGCAGCGAGCCAGAGGTGGATGCTGTCAGTGTGAGCGAAGTCCTGAAGGACTCTGCCGACCGGGAGAAGATCTACATGAGTCAGTCAACCAACTATTACAACCTGGTACCTGGCATCGAGTTGGAGGACTCGGACAACCTGGAGTATGAGACCATCGACCTGCACTGATGCCAGGACTCGGGCTGTGTCTGGGACACACCAGCAGGGTGGCAGGGGCTGGGCAGGAGCGAAAGCTGGCAGAGCAGGAAAGGCATGAACTGTCCTGCCATGGCTTACAGTGGCTGTCTGCAAAGCTGCACCCCCAAATACCCATCCCTTCCCCAGCGCTACCATTGCACCCATCACTTGCCATGTGCTGCAGCTGGGCAGGGGGTCTGAGGGTGCTTCAGGCCCTGGGGACCCTGCCTCAGGCTGGTGGTGTCTAGAGACATGTGGGTTGTCAGTGCCCAAGGAAGGACATGGAGAGGAGGTGGGGGCTGGTTTTGGGGAGCAGGCGACAATACTGTGTGTGCCAGATCCACTGACAAGAGCCTCCATCCTCTCTTGCTGAAGCCAGATGGCATCTAGCATGGACCTTTTACTCCCCAGCCTACAAAGAACAGGGTCTGGGGACGTGAAACGGGGCTGGCCCTGCCTATGTGGTCTGCAGGGGCTGTCACATATGAATGTGGTGCCCTGGGCTTGGCAGAGGGAGCCTGGGGTGGCCCTGCCTGCTGCCCACCCCACATCCCACCGTGGCATGGGGACTTGAAACAGCTAGTGCAGGTGTGCTGCTCTATGTACAAGTGTGTGCAGGGACTGTGCACAGGTGAGTGTGAGGTGTTTGAGGTGCCCACACACACCAGGAGGCACCAGAAAGAGCCCCTTGCTTGCAGCCTCCCGTGCCCAACGTGCTGCCCAGCCCTGTAGGATCCAGCCCTCCATAAAAAATAAATCATTGTACTCCTAGCAATGTGGCTCCATGTCTGTGTCTGTATGGTTTAGGAAGGTGGGAAGCCAACCATAGGGATGTGGGGAGTGCAGGGATGGTGGGCTTCACTCATACTCCATCCATCTCCCCTCCCACGCCCTGGGTAATACTCCATTGTGGGTCTCACCCAGCATCCTGGGAGCTGCTTTGTCAGTCTGGTGCAGCAGAGCTGGGCACTGGCTGCAGACCAGCAGAACCTCTGCCTTGCACCAGGATTTACAGCCCAGCTGGGGAAGGTGTCAGCCTGCTACAAATGCCGCAGTTCCTGAACAGGGCAGGGATTTGTAGAGCTCCTGGGAACAGGGCAAAGGCTGAGGGTGCTGTAAATCATCCCCCAGCACAGGTACCCCTGGCAAGTCTCACTCATGGGTGCTCCAGCCCTTCTCTGTGGAGGGGTGCAGGCACCCTTGAGCTCTGCTCCCTCTGCCCAGGGGGATATTCTCCAGGCTGGAAGCCCCAAAAGCAGCCTGCCTGCTCTGGAGCCGTCTGGGCCTGGTGCCCAGGCAGGAAGGGAGGGAGCCGGGCAGGGCAGGACGCAGCACTCCGGCCGGCAAAGGAAGTGGCGTTTCCTGCGGAGCACGGTGTGGCTTCCAACAGCCCATGGTGGGACAAGCCGTGGAACCTGGGCAGAGCTCAGTCCCAGCCCCAGCATGGATTGGGGATGATGATGGGCTAATTTCCCTGCATGTCTCCTGTCGCTCATGGATGTTTCCCACTGTTTTATATCCTGCTGGAGTTTTTCCTTTCCTTTTTCCTCCTGGGCTCTGGGAAAGCGTTCTGATGCCAGCTTTTAATATGTCTCCATCACCCCCTGCCAGGTCCTACAGCCAGGGCATACCACTGTGCCCCGGCTCATGCTGTCCCCAAGTCCCCCCAGGGACATGGAGGAACCAGGAGCTGCCCTGGGGCAGAGGCAGGACAGGCAGGGCCAGCAGCTGTCCCCAGGGGCTGCAGCCCAGCCCACAGCTTCAGACTTGGACTTGGGCGGCAACAGCCGCATTTTTCACTTGCGCTCCAGAAATATCCTACCCTGGGTGCCCCCTCTGCCCACATCCCCTGGGGTCCCATTCCCAAGGCTGCTGGGAGTGATGCAATACCCTGTCCTTCCCCCTCCTTCTCATGAAGCCTAAATTCAGCTGCCACGGCTGCAAAGGGTAGCAACCCAAACCACTCCACTGGGTCTTGCCCAGCCCCAGCTCCAGTACCTGCAGCCCCCACCCAAATCTCTGTGACCAGTGGCAGGAAGGTGTGACCAACCTGGAGTTCCCTGTTCCCTGCCTGTAACAGCCCCAGCCCATCATGGAGAGGGCTCAGCTGCACAGGCCCATGCCGGGTCAATTAGGGGGAAGAGGCACTGGTGGGATGGGGGGGTGCAGGCAGGGAGCAGGTAGTGGCTGTAGCAGGCATGGGAAAGGCAGGGCAATCCTGCTGATGGGCCATAGTGCCTGGCATGGGAGAGAGTCTGTGTCCCCAGGCCCCACAGCCTGGATGGTGGCTGGACCCCCGTTCTCCTCAGTTTAGCCACCAACCAGTGATAAGGACTCTTCCACTGAGGTGCAGGGCTGAGCCATTATGACTATTTCCTAAACACTGAAAGTCACCAACTCCCACTTTGGAGGTTTCTCTGAGCTGCTCTTCCCCTGGAAAAGCAACATCTTCAAGCTGCTCTAGAGGTTTATTGCCTTCATGGTGCTGTGCATTGTGCTCAGTGAGACAGCAGGGACATTACATTACATTTATCCAAAAAGTGGGTAAATTTGGATTTTGTCAAAGGGTCCCCCCTTTTTCCTGGGGCAAAAAGGGCACAGCCCAAGGACCAACACCACTGATGGTTGTGAGGTATTAGACTGGGTGATACAGCCAGGAAAAAAATCCAGGAATGTGTTTCCGGCCCTTGTAGGATTCTTGCACTCAGATTTGTGTTTTTCCCCCTAAGAATATTAGTTAAAAAGTTCCCTTTCCTGAAAGCACCTCTTCCCTTAAAGCTCTCGAATTCCCCCAATAAACAAGCCCTGCCTCCTCTCCAGGTCACTGCTGAACGTGTTAAAGTGCAAAGTCATTTTCTGGGTTGGACCATGTCCTGTGAAAATATCCCAAAGTTAATACTGCGTGGAACTAAGAGAGCCACTCAACAGCAAGGAGCAGGACACAGGACAAGTGACCTCATGTGGGTTATGCTGCCAGCTGCTCATCCTAAGAAAGTAGCTTTTTAAAATTCAGACCCTGCACCTATCTGTAGAGGCAGGTAAGGTCCTTAGCCCAGGCTTTGGCACCTCCTAAGTCTAGCCAGGCTAAAGCTGTGCTTAACCCCAGCCCCTGCCCATCCCTTTCTGGCTCAGCACATGGCAGGTTTGCCCCCTTCCAGGCAGGTGAATCCCTGTGCCATCCACAGGGCTGTGCCAAGGCCAGACCAAAAGCTACGCATCCCACAGTCAAGCCATATGAAGTCCCCCAGCCTGTGCCACCTTGGGAGCCAGCTGCCACCATCCTGTTTCCATGCCACACCTCCGTTGGGCCACTGAGTGCCGCTTTCGTTCCCATGGGCGGTTGCCCTTGGCAGCTGTTTCTCACGGCAGCACCTTTGTAAGCATTGTGTGCATTGATGAGCCATAATCCTACTCATCGGGGGCCAGGATTACAGCTCCTGCTCTCATACCAAGCTGGCATTTGATCTGTGAGCCTCAGTTTCTCCATCTGTACAAAGTCCCCCAGAAACACCCTGAATGCTGCTTGCACTCTGTGGAGGAGAGAGAAGAAACACGCTCAGAGGAAGCAGCCGTGACCCATCCCTGCCAAGTGCCCTTATCGCCTTCACTCCACCTCTCTGGAAAGCAGGCGTTGCTGGAGAGCAGGGAAAGTTTACGCTGGATTACTATGGAGAAGGAATGTGCTTGTGCAAACATCCCGCCCAGCCCAGGTCCCACTGCCAGGGACTCCTGAAGCGCAGCCAGTGGCACCAAGCTGGGCACACAGTGCCCACGAGCACACACACAACCTGCGAGGCGGTGCCAACACACACCACACCACAACGTGCTGCTGCAGCCATGGGAACAGGTGCAACTCCCCAGTGTGGTTGGTCTGTCCCTAGATCTGTCCCACAGACTGATCCTCAGCTCCCTGACAGGGCAGGATGAACCCACACTGCCCAGGTCATCCGAGCCCACTAGCACCTCCTGCTGTCACACACGGCAGCCAGGGCACAGCATTACAGCAAAAAACCTCAAAGAACCCCAAACCCAAGCTATTTATGGGACAGTTGCATTTTAAGGCACTAGAGACTTGGGTCTGACACCACAGCTGTGCTTGGGGCAGGGTGATCACAGACCACCTCCTTCAGTTCAGAGCTAAAAATCACAAGGCGGGGGCTGCAGGCAGGCTGACTCACCAGAGTGATCCTATGGATAACCAAGGTTTTTATAAAGATACAGAAATGGGGTGGAGAGTGTGATGTGTCCACCTGGCAGGCACAAGGTGTGTGAGCCTGGCCTGCCCCACGGCACAGGACCAGCCCTCAGATGGGCTCCTGATTTCACCCTAATATCTGCACAAAGCACTCCCCAACTACTTGCAGAGATCACTGTGCTGGCTTTCCCGAAGGACAGCAGCCCCAAGGAATCACCATCACCTGACCAAAACACCCAGAAAAGCTTTTGTTCACCACAGCTTTCCAATTCTACCCCAAGCAACGGGGCAGAACACTGGAGTTTGTATCCAGCTTTCGAAAGGGACAGACCGTGATGTGAGCCTGGCCCTTCTGCTAGAAGGAATTGATCTTGCACTGGAATGAGACCAAGGAGGCCAAGGAAAGGCCAGCTGGTAACTGAATAGTGCAGCCAAATTTGGTCAAAAGATACTGGATCCTGCAGGCAATTGTACAACCAGGCAGGAAATACAACACAACAGCAAGAGAGGCTGCTGGCCCGAACCAGGGGATGGGGGCACATCCCATGGGGAAAGTAGAGGAAGGAGTCAGAGCTCCCAGGAAGCCAGAACTTGTAGTGGGGGGTGGGCACTCCACCTTCCTCCTGCCCACTGGTTTCCAGTATTGGACAATCTCCATTTCAGCCAAGTCTGAAAACTCTTTTCCACACCCACCTGGTCCTAGAACCAGGGAGATGTTTTAGTCAACAGCACACAGGGTCATGTTTTGTCTGAAGACACTGAAGTACTCAGGGATTACTAGAGATCCATCTTCTTTCACATTTTACTGGCGGGCAGAGCCACACAAGCCCTTTCCACTCTGTACACATAAATGAGCACACAACCTTTAACTGTAGTAAACTCTTGGGTTTTATTCGTCCTCTCAGCACAGTTTGACTGTGAATAAACAGTTTTTATTCATTTGCCTTTTCTGGCCTTGATCTTCCTCAGGTAGAACTCCAATTCCTTGCCTTCCAACACGTAGCCATCGGCTCGGCCACACTGTCCAGGTCTGGAGGCAATGCAGGCTGCAAGGAGAAGTCATGCAGTTAAAGTTTAGCAATTCACCCCCCAGTGCACACAGCAATGAACAGACACTGCACAGCCTCTGCAAGAGCACGCATGAGCAACTCATCAGTAACCAGTCAGCAGGTTACGTGCCAGCTTCAGCCCCTCTGCTGAGGTACCGTGCTCTGGAACCCGCCCTGCTGCAGATCCCTAATGAAGTCCTCCTCAGATCTCCAAACTGTCATCGCTCAGGTTCAGCAGCAGAACTGGACAAAGGTTTCATCACCAGAAGACTTCAGAACACTCAACTATTTGCCAGAGCTTGAAACATCAAAGCTGTCAGATGCCTGCAGGGCATTTTCCTGACAGACACTTGCTTATTTTGTTTTGCAAGTCTTGACCCCATTTTTTTCACAAAGGCCAACCAGGAATAATCAACTTCAGGAGCCTGGCTGGGACATGCAGTAATTCAAGGTCCAGAAGCAGATTTCCCCCCTCTGCCACAAGTGGGGTATCTCCAGAGAAGACAAAAGAACAAGTTACATTTAAGACCCAGAAGACACTCCTGCAGACACGGAGAACACCCCACTGCAGTTATTTGTATCACGGTGAGTAGAACTTTAAATGATCCCAAAACAAGATTAAGATTTGCTCTGCCACCCTGTTTGTGCCCTGACTCCTTTAGCCCCTCCCACATTAATGCTGCCAGGGACTCACCAAGCAGCTTTCCTTGCTGGAACTGCTCCTCAAGAATATTTGCTATTTTGGCATGCTTCTTTCGCTCATCATATTTTTTCTGGATCTTCTTTGAACGTTTCTTGTTCAGTATTTCCTCCTCTTCAGGAGTCTAAAAACACGACCGTAAGCAAAACAAGGAGTTAAACAAATGGGCACCTTCCACACTAGCACAGGTAGCTCTCACTAACATGGAGACCCTTGCATTCTCAGCACTGTACTGTTTCCCAAGTCATACCTGGCTGAGGTACAAATACTTTAAACTCACAGAACCAGGTGCTGTGTTTCACTTGTGAGACCAAGAAATGCCGTGCTGCTAACCAGTCACTCATGAAACAGAGCACAGTACCCCAGGGAAGGCTGCTCTCAGGTAAATGGAACTGCAAAGGCTTCCTTGGTCAATTAATTCTCCTCCAAAAAAAACCTCTTTCCCTCTGCACACATAATGAGAGCACTTGGGTCTGGTGCAAGTCCACGCAGACAGGTTACAAGCTCTTTCCCTGCTCCTGCACCACACAGCACTCAAATGAGAAGTGCTTTGTTTTCAATGCAAGGAGACAACCTACACCTGAATGCTACACATGGCAGTCCAAGTACCTTCTACCAGTCTGGGGTTTGGATCTTTAACAAATTTATGGTTCTGGATAATTTCAAGACACTTAAAAACACACTGAAGTTCAGTTAGTAATCCATAAGCTCCTCACCAAAGCAATCACTCCCCACCACAAGAACCCGACCTGCAAAGTCTTCCTCAGCACCATAAAATGTCATCGCTGTCCCTTCAGTAGCAGAACTGGACAAGAGTATCATCATTAGAAGACAAAGAGATCGACAGGCGGGTCCTTGTGCACAAAGGGGTGCAATGCCTCAGAGAGGGCTTCACTAACAGAGCCAGACTTGTCCTGGGGACCCATGGGAGCACAGCCCAGATAACCAATGCCATCACTGCTGGGTACCCAACCCCATTCCGGCAGGCACTGTCCGTCCAGGATGGAGAAATGCCTCTGGCAAGGCAGACTCTGCTCTGCAGGGAGTCAAAACGGCGGTCCCAGACGTACCAGTTTAGCACCCTTCTTGCGTCCCAGGGGCAAAGCATAGTGGGCCTCGTACCACTGCCGGTACGGGGTGCTGTCGATGAGCACGATGCAGTTCTTCACCAGGGTCTTTGTCCGCACCAGCTCGTTGTTGGAAGCGTTGTACACGACATCGATGATTCGGGTCTTGCGAGTGCAGCCTTTCAAAAGAAGAGCATGAATTCAGACCTACAGGGATCAGACAACTGAGAGCACAGCCCACAGCATCTCACACGTACCCTTCAAACCGCCTCACGCTCATCACCCCATCCACTGCCCCCCGGCTTGCCTGGCACTAAATTAAAAACTGTGACTGGAGGCCTTGCTGGAGCTCATCTCAAATATATCTAAGCAATGACAGAAAATAAATTTGCAGATGGCAAGATGCCTCAGAATCATTTAATGTTCAGTCACCGTGTTCATCAATAAGCAAAAGTTGCATTCATGAAGAACTTAGGCGTTTTGCCCCTCTCTGGTCCCCCTACCCCGTTAAAAGGTAACACAAGCATGCCACTCAGTGTAACTATGACACTCCCATCACAGTGAACTTAGCAGACATCCAAGTCCCCCAAGGCCACATAAGGTCAAAGTTATCATCACTATGCATGCTGCAACAGAGCCAGCACTGCGAAGCTCCAGGATGCTCAACGCCAGCCCACAAATCCATGCTTGCACCATCAGCCCTCTGCTCCGGAGGAGTTCAGAAGACCAGCACAGCTCTCCCTTCCACACACCAGGTTCAGGATGTACTTACATTCCGACCCCCAGGAGAAGTTGCCAACGTCCAACCGAAGGGCTCGGTACTTCTTATTCCCACCACGAACCCTCACTGTGTGGATCCGGCGCGGGCCAATCTGCAGCCAGGAACAAACACCAGGGTGCCATTGGTGCTGGAACGCTGCACGGCTCACACAGGAGCCCAGAACATTCCCAGTCTCCAAGGCAATGTGGTCAGTGTAACTATGACAAGCCCCAGCACCGGCAGACACAGAAAACGACCAGAACGGTCTGATGCATCTGCCTAAGGTGAAAGTTTCATCACTCCAATTGCCTCTCATCGCAAAAACCTATCTCTGCTTTCCATTTGCACAGGGGAAAGCACCACCTTTTGAAGAAGCAGCACCAGAAACTCAACCCCTCACAAAACAGGAGGTATTTAAACCTCTAACAGCACGTGACCAGCAACCTGAGTTTGAAAACACCCTCCCCACACCACTCACCTTAGTGTTGGCGGGAGGTCGCCCCAACTCATACTTCCTCTTCTTGTGGTAGGGCTTCCTCTTGCCCCCAGTCTTGCGGCGCTTATGCCAGTTGTCCCTGGAGATACCTGGATGAGAGCAGCGTGGTCAGAGGGTGGCAGGAGCACACCTGGCTGCAGCAGGGCACACTCCTCAGTTCTGAGTCCTCAGCTCTCCAAGGTTGGTATCCGCACAGTGCACTCGGCCTTATGCAGCAGTTAGAGAAGCTTCATCATTGATACTCAGACCTGCCTTGAGCACATCCCTTCCAGCAGAACTGCACAAAGCAGACAAGATTCCCTCCTTTGTGTCCTCTTTGGGAAGCACCTCCCAACTTACCTCATGTGCCAGGCACTCTAAGGGAAGTGCCTGATCCCGAGCTGCCAGGCACACTACAGCAGTCACCCCGTGCTACCAGCGGGGTGTGGCAGGTCCGCTATAGGAAGGGACCCCCATGCCACCTGCTGGCTGAGCCCCTATGAGAGACACCCCAAATCAACTCGACCTGCTGGGTCCCCAGCAGGGACCATCTCTGCGCCGCACGGCACCTCCCGCAGGGCGCAAGTCCCCGCCACCCAGCCCAGTGTTCCACAAGGCC
>NW_021939546.1:13120512-13143379 GCF_001715985.3 Manacus vitellinus
ATGGGTCGCCATGACCGAGACAGGAACAATTGGGAGTGGGTATGTGCAGGGGAAAGTTCCACGGCATACTCTGGTTTCTCTTCAGATCGTATAAATCTTTCGCCTTTTACTAAAGATTTCCGTGGAGAGGAACAAGTACGAGTGCTGAAAAATTTTTTGAGGCTCCATTTCGGTGGAGCTGACCCTATTCTGGTTAAAAATAGAACCAAACAAAGATTATTGATTGAGCCAAGCATCCATAGGACTCCATGAGGCAGAGCAGTGTGTCCTGCCCAGGTAAAGTCCAACTCCCGCTATATCATTTCTAGATTTAGAGGGTAGAGTACTGGGATTGGTTGGATAGGTGCAGTCTGAGATCTGAGGTCAATTTGATCTGATGTCTAGGAAGAAAAAATTCTCCAATTATTAGTGTAGATAAGGTAGACAGCAGTTCTTTAATGAAAGTTTTCAGGTACATGGAGCACACAGGCACGCACACTCACACAGAATTCTCACTCTTTTATCACTTTAATGAATTACCATATCTAGTGGGCACATCCAACCTGAAAACCATTTTGCCCCTGGTACATTCCTCAGAACTGCCCCGTTGGAGGCCCCTCCAAGGGTTCAGGGCCCTCTATCTTGTTTTGACTAAAATATATCTTATTATTCCGGTCCAGGTGCACGTCCCAAACAGGATGTCCTTGCTAAAAATCTTTCCTTGGAAAAATTGCTAAACAGTAATTCATTGGAATGTTGCACAAACCCTGAGAAACCCTGACAGTTACTTTAGTAACTGTCTAAAGTGTCTAAGGTGAAAGAAAACTATAAGCTATATTAAAATCTACAAAATGCCTAAAAGTCTTTAGGCATCAGTTCCACACTGAGTGTGGATGACACACTTGAAGGACAGGGTGCCATCCAAGGGGACCTGGGCAAACTTGGGCCCACGAGAACCTCGTGAAGTTCATCAACCTCAAGTGCAAGATGCTGTCTCTGGGTCGGGGCAATCCCAGAGAGGAGAACTGGAGAACACAGACGGGAGAACTCCTTGAGAGCAGTCCTGCAGAAAAGGGCTTGGGGGTTCCTGTGGATGGAAAGCTGGACATGAGCCAACCGTGCACAGTTGCAGCCCAGAAATCCAACTGCATCCTGGGCATTGGCTTTGGTGAGACCCCACCTGCAGTGCTGCATCCAGCTCTGGGGTCCTCAGCACAGGAAAGACATGGACTTGTTGGAGCAAGCCCAGAGGAGGCCACAAAGATGCTCAGAAGGCTGCAGTCCCTTGCCTGGGAAGCCAGGCTGAGGGAGCTGGAGTTGTCAGGCCTGGAAAAGGCTCCAGGGAGACACTACTGAGGCCTCACACTACTTAAAGAGGGATTGAGAGATAATGGCTTTCTACGAAGGCATGTAGTGCTAGGACAAGAGGAAATAGTTTTAAACGAAAAGAGGGTAGATTTAGATTAGATATTGGGAAGAAATTCTTCCCTGTGAGGGTGGTGAGGCCCTGGCACAGGTTGCCCAGAGAAGCTGTGGCTGCATCATCCCTGGCAGTGTTCCAGGCCAGGCTGGATGGGGCTTTGAGCAGCCTAGTTCTATAGAAGGTGTGGCAGTGTCCCCGCCCCTCGGCTAGCGCATGGCCACGAGGTGATCCCCTTCTCACGTCACCATACGCACACACAACCCAAAACGCAATGGCGCAGATTCTGTTCCGTTTCCTTAGATATTTTAATTCTAACCTACTTCTCCCGGTTTACCGTTATCTCCAACTACACAACGATTTCAACCCCCATCGAGTTCTCCTTTCAAACCCTTTCCCGGGGGCTCAGCACGGGGTTACACCCCACGGCGGGACCTGTCGGGACTGACGAAGCGGGATCTGTCCCGGGCGGAAGAGGCCGATTCCGCCCGTTCCGGGTGATTTGCATACACCAGCGGTGCCCCCGCGCCCCGCCGTGTTCCGGCGCCTGCGGCCGCTGCCTCCGCCCAGGGCTGTCGGGCCGCCGGTGTTTTGCGCCCTTGCGCGCGCGGGCCGGGCCGGGCCGAGGGGCTCTGTCGGGCCGTGGAGAGCCGTGGCGGCCCGTGTCACCCTGACGTGTGGGGCGTGGGGCAGGCGGCGGCAGCGTCGGGGAGGGAGGGAGGGGCATACTCTGGTTTCTCTTCAGATCGTATAAATCTTTCGCCTTTTACTAAAGATTTCCGTGGAGAGGAACAAGTACGAGTGTCGAATAATTTTTTGAGGCTCCATTTCGGTGGAGCTAACCCTTTACGTGTGAAAAAAAGAACTCAAAACACAGTTCACTGATTCTCTAAATGTGCATCTTGCCCTTCAGTTTGTCTACGTGTAATTTATGAGAATTTAGGATTTGCCCTGTCTGCCAGGTAGACTATAGTCTTGCTGATAATTCTGCCATGTTGATTCAGTACAGTCCGCTCAGTACAGACAGGGTGAAGATTTCTCGGGCAGCTACCCCAAGATGTGCGCCAGAAACTAGGGACCCTGTGCAGAAACTTGCCCCAGGGGCTGGGGAACTGCCCAACAGCCTGCTCCAGTCACGAACCACCCCGGATGGGGACTGGGAAGAGATGGGCCGAGTGTTAAAGGAATATTCTGCCCAAATAGCTTGGTAGCTTTCCCCCGACCGAACCCAGACCTCCTGGTAAGATAGCAGAACGCTGGAGGGAAAACCGCTCCATCAGTCCCAGAGAGGGCCAAATCGGCGCAACCTGCTGGAATCTCTTACGCTCGCCTTCAGACCGACAGTGCCCGGGGCGGCCCCGGCGCCCCCGCCCACCCCAAGCCGCGCTCCGACTTCCGCCCCCAGGAGCCGCAGTGCTGCCGGCCTCGAGACTACATCTCCCAGCAGCCCCGCGTCCGACGGCGACAGTTCCCAGAGTGCCGCGGGGGGGCCTGCCGGGAGATTAGTCCCGCGGCGGCTCCCGGCAGCCCCCGCGGCACGCCGGCGCGCGGGGTTTAAACCGGCGGCGGTTGCCGGGCGGGTGTTTCGCTGCTGGGGCGGGACGCGGGTCCTGTCCCGGTGCCTGTGCCATGGACTCCCGCCTGTGCCGCAATGTCTACCCCGGCCTCGTCGTTAACATCCAGCGGAGCAATGGTGAGGGGTGGGGAGCAGGGAGTCTGCGGGGTCCCGTCTGCCTCCGCCCGCGGGGCTCCCGGCGGCGTGGGGCGGTCGGGCTGGGACTCAACGCCGGCCTTTTCCAGGTTTAATCCATAAGGCGACGGTGAGCGCGGTGAAAGAGGAGCAGTGCTCCGTGCTGGTGGAGTGGTCTGAGGCCGGCATCACCAAGGGCAAGGAGGTGAGTGGCAGCTGCCCGCGGCCCCTTCCTTCCCGGGGCGCTCCAGCGCTCCCGGCGGGATGTGCCTCGGAAAGCCCGGGCTCATGCACGGCCCAGCTCGGCTCTGCCCTTCTCCCCGCTGGGTGGGCAGCGCTTGTCCTACGCTGCTACCGCTGGCTCCGTGGTGTGCTCGTTCTATACGTAATTAAAGCCATGACACTGATGTGCCAAGGTGGGACGCGAAAGCTGCGGTGCCCAAGCCTTTCAGAGGGAGCAAGGGGGTGTTCGGCCTCTCGCTCGTTTTGAATGTCCCGAAATGCCAGTTTTTCAGCTCTGTGGGCTATTTGTTGGCTTTCTGTGCTTTCCGACTTCCCTTAAAATGTGCCACTGCTAAAGTACTACGTTAAGAGGGCTGGGTTTGATTCCCTGAATCTCTGCACTGATATGGAATAAATACTATGTGAGATGAGCTGGGGTTGGGGCATTTGAGGCTGATGTAGCTGAAGTACTGACACTGAACAAAATCTCCCCTTGTCACTGAGCAAATGTACTTTTCCTCCTGGTTCCCCTGGAAATGTGCACTCTGGAGTTTAGTGAAAATCTTAAAAGCTGTTATTGGTTGGTTCTTTGAAATCAAAGGTATGCATATGCCTGCTGCATTCAAATATAAACAATGTGAAAAATCAGATATAATCGCTGGCTGAATTTCATGTATGTGTTAGGATATTAAATCTTTATGAAGGCTCTTCGAAATCCAGTGATTTTCTTATGTGCCTATGAATATACACTGTGTATGTGCTTACAGACACTTAGAAATTATTTTGTCCATGTACATGTTTCTGAGCTAATTCACTTTCAAATTAGCTGCTAACCACTTCCACATAAACCAAATTTTGTAGATTGCTTCACTTATGCTAAAAGTAGTTTCTTTGCACTTTACAGAGCCTACTTGATTTTTTTCTCTTTTTATGGACTCTTATTTAAGTAATTTGGAAGTTGATTAGCTAAGAACTTCCTGGAGTGGTGCTTGTGTTACCTCGTTAGGCCAATTCCAGTCATAGCTGCTGCAATACCAGAACTTTTTGTGCACGAGTGCTTTCAAGCTCTTCAGTGGAGAAAGGTTTGAAAAACGGAATGGGGAGTGACTTGCTGCATTTGTCATGAGCCTGCCCTTGGCTGCCTGCCCCTTCTCTGCCTGTGCCAGGGTACCCTGGTGAAGGCAGGATTATTATTTCAGGGGAGGGTTAGTCAGGAGGTGATAATTGGCCCCAGGTCCAATTGCTTGCAACAGCAAGTGAAGATGCAGGTGAATTAAGTTACGGATTAAATGCTGAAACCTTCTTTTCCTAAAGTCTAAGCAGCTCTTTGACGTTTATTTCAGTAAGTGCAATCGCACAGTAAACACTTAATGCTCTCCTAGCACAGAAGTCACAGAGCTGCTGAGATTTACTAAGATTAGCAGTGAGAGATTAGACCAGTGGATACCAAATGGGCTTTGCCCATTTCTTCAGAAGTGCTCTATGGCACCTGCAGAGGTGTGTGGTGTTTGGCAGACGAGGGTAAATGGCTTAACTAGCACATTTCACTGGCATATTTGCATGTACCAGACTATTCAAACAGAATAGGAACAGAACTACTGTCTTGCCCTTCCAGGCAACTTTAACTTAACATTTAAAGGATGGTGGGTAAGGTTTGTTTGCCTGTACTGAAAGCCAGGATTAGGAAAAAACCATGTACTGAGTGCTAGCAGCAATATTTCACTCTGTAAAACCCTGCCTTTGCTCTTGTAGATTGGTATTAATGATGTGATAGCAGTAAATCCTGAATTATCAGAACTACCTGCTGCTGATGTGAAGGAGAACGTCCCTTTGCAAGACAATGTAACTGTACAGGTAAGTGCTTTAAAATAATTTAGTCTCTCCTAAGGTACTACAGCATCAACAGCATAGGTCTTGTTATTTATAATACCCTCAGTCTTATAGTCTGAGGTGTCTAACGTGCCTTTTCTGTCTCATAGTTAGGCTTTGGTCAGAAATTCTTGTTGTATCAATGTTGCTCTGTAGAGCTGTGCTAGGTGTTTGCTGCTTACTCTGATTGCTTACAGTATTCATTGTTTTTCAGAAACAGAAGCGTAGAACAACCCTTTCAAAAATTCCTGCTCCACGGGAAGGTGAGCAAGTGCGGTTTTTTTTTTTTTTTCTTTCCTCTGCTATATCCCTGTGGAACAGTGCTGGTCTTTCACAACATTCTACTTTAGTGCATCATAAGGCTTCTCATTCAGTGCTAACAAAGAGGATACCACTTCATACCAATGTTTTGGACTCCTGTGGGCAGCGACTTTGCTGGCAGGTTGCTGTCCTGTTCCCACAAGCTGGGGTTTGTTGACGTGTTGTCCTTTTCTGCAGCATTGCTGTAGTTAACCCGTGCTTTAAATGCCACTAGACAATTACTGCTGCAGGGAATTTTAAAGTTCCTTATGGAGTTTTGCAAATGCCACAAACAACAGAAGTTAAGTGGCAGTTATTAAGATTAAAGGTGTCAAAAGGAGAGTGGAAAGGACACAAAAGAAATAGCGTGACAAATTGATGTCTCATCTTCACACGGTCTCCCTAGACAATAACTAGAGCTTTATGCTTGGAGACGTTTCAGAGCAGGCAGCCAAAGTGCCAGCTGGTGTGCCCCAGCTCAGAGATTGCATGTCAGTACAATGTGGTGAGCAAAGCCAGAAGAGAAAATAGAGATGTCAGTGTGGGATTGCTAAGGAATTGTTCTTCCTGAGGTGTCAGGAATCAGAAAACTCCCATGTTTTCTACCTTCTTTTAACTTATTAGTTGACTCTTTTGGCGTTTTGAACTGCAAGTGGCAGCATTTACAGGTCTATTTGTAATACACTACCTGATGCTGAGGTTGAATGTTTACTAATTTAATTATTCTCTTAAAGTGCATAGTTAGCCAAAACTTGTGCTTCTCCATACAACTGAGCTGTAAACAAAACATCTGGGCTTGTCTGGCCTTTTCTGTTGCATGCAATGCAAGACAGGGAAGCTGGTCCCAGAAGAAAACCGTATAAATCCCCTGGCATGGGAGAGGCAGGAGTAGTCCAAAAAGCTTAATGTGTAAAGAGCTGTTCTGTACCAGAGTATCCTGACTTTCCTCAAATTCAGAGAACTCCATAAATTTTGTGAACTGACAAGTAAAATGATGCAGTAAAGTCGTGACTGTCTATAGTCAGGTCAGTAAATGGAGCTGGGTAGCCAGCTGGGAAAACAAAGGTGTGTTAATCCAGTCACTGACTGATGGAAAGATGTCCTTGCAAAGGTCACAGCTCTCCTGAAGTACAGAATCTGAAATACCTGTTGCCTGTCCTACTGGAGGTCCCTGAAGAGCTGCTCAGAGCACAGGAGAGAAGCAGTGTTTTCAGTATTCCTGAAATAATTTTTGTTGTTATAACTAGCTAATGCCCACCAGTGTCAGAGTATCTGTCCTGTTGCAAACCCTGCACTGCACCAATTAGAAAGCTAACACTGGCTTCAGACTTGCTCTTAGACTAAACAAATTAAAGAAGATCAGGAGGTGTCTGCCTCCATCTGACCCAGGAAATGAGAGAAGTAGAAGCACTGCTTTCAGAATCCATTAAGAAATAGGTATTGCCTCAGTCCTACAAATCAATAGGAATTTTGGAGGATGCTGAATATCCACACATACCAGAATCACTCAAATCAGACCCGTTTAGATGCAGCAAATCCTCCAGTTAATCTGCCTGTCCAGGAGCACCAGCATTTACAGAAACAGTGCTGCTGTGTATCTGATGAGAACAGGTCTGGGCATGTGTGACAAGACCAAATGGAATAGAAATGCCATTCTTGAGTATAATGAAACTGATGCTTTTTGTTTCTAAAATTGTAGCAGTCGCACCTAATGTCTCTGTAGATGAGCAGAAGATTCCAGGTAAAGAGTTAACAGACAGAAGCACTGAATTTTGTGGGTATGGTTCTAAGGAATTTGATTCAAATTTTAAATGAACACTTGGTTTCAAACAGATCTGGTGTCCTTTGACATCATGGTGATTAATTCTGGTAATTGCTAGTCATAACAGGTGAAGGGAGTTCCATCTTGCACATCATGATTTCTTTTTCGTATAAGATTTGCTTTTTGGTTTTTTACATATTTTTTGAGGGGAATGTTCCAATCCTTCTCCTAGGAAGCTTTCCTAGACTTGGTCTCAATGAAAAAAATACCCTGGCATGTGACAATGGAGAATTGCCTACAAAAGGACCTTTTTCAAAGGTTTTATGTCGTGATTATACAGAGTCTTTCAGCTGAATTCAGTGTTATGGGGCTCCCAGTTCACTGTGCACCACACACAGTCTGTGTGTGGGTGCCCTGAAGGTGGGTGGGCACGATGCTGCCCACCCCAGTGCCCTGTCACCATCACAGAGTTAATTCACAAGTGTTAAGTGCCCTGCAAGTGTGAAGCTTCAGAGGCTTTCCCAGTTCTGACTTGTAACTTCCTCCTTCCTAAGTATCAAGATGCTACAACTGCCATAACCTTATGTGAATCCTTAGTGGTATCTGAGAGAAATTCATTGGAATTGCAAACCTGGAATGAACTGTTTGCTTTTCTATAGTGGTGTATTTAATGATCACTTTTCACCCACCTGCACTGCTTTGTCCTGCACTTTGTTATTGGAAAAGGTCCTTTTAACCACACCTTATTCCTCACTGTTCTGCACTTTGTGAGCACTCCATCAATTGCAAGTGTCTGAGTGTCCCTGGATTCCTGTTTCCAAAGCTGTGCGTGGCCGTTCCAGGATGTCTGCTATCACAGAGTCTCAGTGCAGCCTCCAGGAAGATGAGATGATGGTAGATCCCAGCACTTCTGTGCAAGCCAGAAAATATTTGTCAGTTCCTGGTGAGTGGAGAAAAAACGCAGTGAACTCTCACTGTGAAACAAGGTGCTTTGTGTGCATTCAGTTAGGCAAATTGCAAATCCCAGGGGCATGAGCAACCTGTACTCCTTCATAGATAAAACAAGAGACCTAGAGGTCTGCCACTATGCAAATACCCAGAGCTCCTACCTGAAGGGGTTTCCAAAGGACTTTGGAAACAATGCTGTGCATAATGATGTACTTTATCAGCCAGAGAGCTGCAGTTGTGCATGTTGGGTGGATGTGGTATCTGTTCAATGTGGGACTGGAGTGGGAAGAGAAGTGCCTTAATACTGCTGACAACACGCTCTGTGAATATACCAGTCACAGTTTTACCTATATGGGTTGAGTAAAGCAGAAACTTGAGCCTCCTTGAATTATGAAATTCTAGTTATTTTACCAGGCTACCCTATGAATAGCTGAGGGCATGTTAAGTTCTGCAAAAACAATGAAATAAGAGGCTTGATACTAAATTCTTCTCTAATTGGTGAGGCCTTGATTTGCAGCATTGAATAAAAGTTGGTGATTGGCAAAGAAGTTAAAAGCTTACTTGCACATTTGCCACAGGTTTTAGCTAGTTCTCTCTTCTGATCTGGATGTGATTGCAGAATCATTCTTGATCTTTGAGATTTAATTATTGGTTTTGGTCTGGCTTCTTTCTGCAGCTGGCCGAACCAGGGCTAGCAGGCTGGGCTGTGTTCCAGAAGCCTCACTGCCAGGTGTAAATGAAAATACAGAGAATCATCTGCCTGCTGCTAGAACGAGCACTTCAGGGAGCCCAGGTACCAGGGAGCAGTGGATAAAGACTGACTCGTCAGTCAGCAATGAATCACTATGTGATTGCTGCTTTGTATACTCCGAGACTAAAGCTTTGAAAAGGTGACTTTGGCAGCAAGATTGAATATCTTGAGTATTTTTTTAATTAAAAATGTGTAACTCTGTTATACTGGTACTGCCTCAGAAGTGCTGCCTTTGCTGTAGAGTGGTAGCATGACTTCCAGGGCAGTTTCCCTGGTAGGTAGATCTGGTTTGGGAAGGAAGTGCTGCAAAATTCATGACCATCCTTCTGAAGATGATCGTTTCCTGTACAAGTTAGTCTGCCAGCAACCTGGAGGAGCTGAAATATTTGTCTTGTACTTTAAAACCTAGTATGAAAATTTAGTCCAATGAACTGTTTTCATTTTATCTAGTTCGGAGAAGATCTAACATTGTGAAAGAGATGGAGAAAATGAAAAGCAAGAGAGAAGAAAAAAGAGCTCAAATCAGTGAAATCAGGATAAAACGAGCGCAGGTACTCTACAATACACCTGTCAGGGGAAATTCTATGGGACAGTGTACCACAATAGCTGAAACTAAAACAAATGTATTTTGGACGGGCTTTGTTCTTATGAGGTTGTACGTAAGGATGGATTGATTCTAGTTTCAGAAAGTTCAGAATCTTGTGAAATGCTTCTAATTACATACAGCTGACTGCTTAGTAGGTTCTGGGGCTTTTTTGCTGTAACAGGTTAATTACCCTCACATCCATGGTTTTTCCATGCAGGAGTTTGACAGCAGCTGTCCAAACTGGGAGTTTGCACGTATGATCAAGGAATTCAGAGCAACTTTAAACTGCCAGCCAATATCTGTAGATGATCCAGTAAGTAAATACTGAGCCTAATAACTGCAGCCTGTAGACAGACTTCATTTTGTACTGAAAATTTGGTATTGAGCAGCTGGTATATCACTGCACCTTGGAAATCCTCTGAGCATATTGTGAGCTTGAGGCACCTGGTGGTATGTGTGAGGTCACTTGCCTTCCCCTTCTAGGGCTAAGCTGCCTTGCTTTACTGTGCATATGACACTAGTGAAGAACTTGCCCTTCAACAGTTATCACACAATGATTTGTGAGCATCAGTGTCTTTCAGAGTTTGTAAATGGCAGAGCCATTGTAAGTATAGGCATAATTTAAAATGGACCGTTGCCCTATTACAGAAAGTGTTAATATGGGTAAATCATATAATAAGTGATTTTCAAACTAGGTCAAAAAGTGGAGGAGCAAAAGTAGAGGTCAAAAACTAGAAAAACCAGGCTTGGTCAGGATCTTCAGCAATTGAAAAAAAATGTACATATTGCTGTGTGACAGGAGAGGAGCCTGTTACCTTCTGCCTCACCCAATGGCACATGCACTTCCCAGCTCACCTGATGTGTAGCTGTGCTGCACAAATAGCTTAACTTATTGCATCAGTAAAGAACTCTGGGTCAAAAAAGACCTCTGGGGTAAATGAAAGTATTAATTTGCATGAATTTGACCATAGCTGCAGTACTGATATCACAAACTTTTCTGAAAAGCTGACTGGGGTCTAAACTTTCTACTATTTCTGCTACAGAATATTTGAGGCACTTTCTATAGCATAGCAGCACTTCCACTTGATATGTTGGAGAATGCTACATAAAGGTCAATTATTTGCAGTGTTTCTTTTGCATTGAATGCCCTTTAAGACTGACATCCCTTCATGAGAGGGTCTGATCAGTAGCAGAGGCAACACTGATCAGCACACAGAAAAGTAGATGTGAGGGGGGCATTGCATCTCTCTAACATGAAGTAGGTGTGAGTGCAAGTGGGAAATAATTATTTGTTTTCTTACTTTTCTTTTAGATAGAAGAACATAGGATTTGTGTCTGTGTGAGGAAGCGCCCTCTCAATAGGCAAGGTGAGTGTACTGACCAAGCAGCTCTATCTTGGAGCAGTTTGACATTTTTCATTCTTGTTAAAACTGATGGTGTTTTTCTGTCAACAGAACTTCAAAAAAAGGAGTGTGATGTGGTTACTGTTCCAAGCAAGTGTGTCCTGATGGTGCATGAGCCAAAGCAGAAAGTAGACCTAACCAAATACCTCGACACCCAGACATTTAGATTTGACTTTTCATTTGATGAAACCTCTTCTAATGAAATGGTGTACAGGTAATGCTTCCTGCTTATCAGGAACAGCTTTCAGATAAAAGCAGGGAGCTATGGGTAGATAGCATTCTGGCTTAAAGAAACTGCTACCTGAAATAAGTATTAAAATCCCTTTTGGAGGAAGCCAAAGGACTGAAAAGTCTAAAGCTTGTTTTTGGCATGGCCTTGCTGATTTCCTAAGGATTTGCTTTTATTTAATTTTTTTTTAAGAGAAACTGATGACAATGAATTAGGATGTGAAATGTTTGCCTTATTTTTTTCTTTTTTACCTTCTAAATATCCAGATTCACTGCTAGACCTCTTGTAGAGACCATCTTTGAGGGTGGAAAAGCGACATGCTTTGCATATGGCCAGACAGGCAGTGGCAAGACACATGTAAGTTTTTCTCCAAGGTCTCAATTTTTCTAGCTTTGAAGTATTTTAAAGATCCTTGATGTTGATCATGAGTAGGGTTGTTACAAGGCGTTTGGATCTCTTAAAGCTAATACTTTGTTAGATGTTAACTCTTCTTCTGTAGCTTTACATATTAGTAGGTTTCCTTTGAGGTTTTAAGGAAAATTTGTACTAAAGTCCCTCCATAGCTGGCTTTTTAAAGACTTAGGATGTCCTGACATGTCAGTTTTAGTCATGGCTATTCCTTGCTTCAAATGGCTGTTGCTTCTTAACACTTGTCTATAAAGTGGGGCTGTTATCCTACATCTGAGACAAAGGCTAGTGCCTATCCTGTGTTTTGAGCTTGGAGGCATTCCAAAGACTTCAGCAATTATATAAGAATAAGCCTCTTGATGCACATAAACACTTAATTTGTGAAGAGGGCAAATTTAGCGTATTTGCTTTCTAACTACTCCTTCTAGTCTACCAGTTGCAGTTTCAAGAGATGTGAAAGCTGTTTTCTGTCTCAAAGGTGACATGCTCTAAATTTTCAACAGCTGTGTTGTCTTTAACATTCTCCTTCTGGGAACTGTGAGGAAGGATCCTCACAGTATGGTAGTGGAGTCAAATCTGCTGTCCTGTTCTGCAAAATCCCTTTACCTCAAACAACTGTTGATCTTGATTGTACCAGGCTAACCTGCTGCTCAGGTAGTTGCTGTTTTTCTGGTGTTAAAGCCAAGTTTTAGGCCAGGATCTCCTATTGTTAGTGTTACGTAGTGAGCTGTAGATCTCTTCCTGTAATCCAGAAGAAAATTTGGAAGCTTATAGAAGTCTGAACACAGGCTGCCTTCATTGCACTGGAAAGGGCAGACAAACCTGTTCATCTGAGTGTTGTTACAGGAATTCAACTGTGAGGCACTAAAATCATAGGTGATGAAGTTACTTTCCCTTCCCAATCCTAGGGCAGAACTAGTTCAAGGACAGCAGCCCTACCTTGAGACTGGAGTGTTGCACATTAAACTGGCAGATTGAGCTGTGTTTTAAATAATTGACTCCGTCTCATCTACAGGTTGGTAGAGCAGGTCACTAGAACAGCACTAACTGAAAATGTTGTTGGGATTAAAGGTACCTTGGTCAAAGGAGTTAAAGATATTGTCTGCTCTAAATTTGCATTTTGATGTCAAATGTTAACTTTTGCAAGTAGCAGCAAAAATGTTACTCAACTTATGTCCGAAGAAATGAGGCTTTGTCTCTTCTGACCAGAGGCTGTTTGGTTGCACTGTCAAGGCCATACATTTTCCTTGGAGGAACAACTACTTTGACTCTGCAGCCAGAGCCTTACAGATATTCAGCTGTTGCTTTGTGTAGTCCAGATCTTCTTTCCGAACTGATAGGGAAGCAGCAAATTAATTTTATCCTGAGTTGCACTGTGTTCTAATCATCTTGCTGACGTTGGAGCATATCTATGGTAACTTCCTAGTCTGTTCTTGGGGCTGAGATCAGGTAGGCTGACTTGTTGGTACCACACCTGACCTCTGGCCTTTTCTCTTCACAGACTATGGGTGGAGACTTCTCTGGGAAAATACAGAATGCCTCAAAGGGCATATATGCCTTTGCCTGTAAGTTGATTCTTCTATAGATACAAAAATCAAATCAGTGCTTGTTTTTCTTAAATAGATGAGACCTGGTTTTGTATGGTTATTTAAAATGTGCCCAGTAGAAGACACATAAAGTATTTGTGTTTTCAGTAATAAGTGCTGGTGTTTGCAGGAGGTATGGTTAATTTTTTTATTGGTTTCACAAAATATTTTCCCTCCAGCCTTTAAGTTCCACACTTAACTCACCAAAAGATAACTTGTTTTTGAGGCAAGGAGATGACGTGTTCTCTACTTTGGCATTTTCTGGGCTGAACCATTTAATTTTGATTCTTCTGCTTTGCTTGTGTCTCAGACCGAGGGCGGTGTCTGGAAAAAAAACTGACTTGAATGCAACACAACTCCATCCGTTTCTGATATAAAACTTGTTACACAAAAGGAGGTATATGTCAGGTTTCTTCCTGTAAGCCTTAGATGCAAAAAAACTAGCACATACAAAATGATTTCAGAAAACATGCTTAGAAGCCTCTCCTTGATATACTGCCTAGAAAGCACCAAAACCCCTGACCTCTACCTTCCCTTTAGAAAGGCACATTGTGAAAGCAGTCTGTGCAGCAAGGCAGCTGAAACAGAAGCAACTGTTGGCTGATCTCTGAAAAACAGTTATGACTGGCCCTGAAGGAGTCTTTGCTTTTCAGCTGAGTTTCAAAGTCTGAAGCCTAATTGTGAAAAGTTACAGTGGATCCAGCCACAGGCACAACTAATCTGGTACATTGTCTCCAAACCGCAGCAAAGCAGATGCTCAGGAATGCATGTTTCCTAGGCTTTCTGCAAGGAGTGCTTGAAACACAAACACATGACTTTCAGGCCTGTCCAAAACAATAGCAGATCCCAGTGTTCCCCCAGAGCAGTAAGAATTGCTGTCTATGGGTGACATTAGCAGTAGAAACTTCTGTATTCCCCTGTTTTCAGTCTCTGGATAAGGATGTTGCTGAATCTGTTCTCCAGATGGTAGCTCAGCACTGATTTTTTTTCACAAGCATTTGTTTGGATGACTGTCATTCAGCTGCTATAGACACTGCCTTATGGCTGTGCAATATTTGAAAGTAGATCAAATAGCAACTAGAGTGTGTTTTAAACTAGTTAACTTCTGCCCTTCTTCACTAGCACAAGATGTCTTCCTCCTCCTAAGCCAGCCCAGGTACAGGAGTCAGAATCTGGAAGTCTATGTGACTTTCTTTGAAATATACAATGGAAAGGTAAGACTTTATTTTTAAATCTTGACCTGATTTCTTTGGTTGAATATTTCATAAGTAGCTGAGCCAAACTTACTATTTTCTATAGTTCTATGTATTCTATTGATCTTGATGTGTGTGGAATTGAATTGGCAGGCTACGATAAAGGTGCTGTTTCTTTATAGTTTGTATAAAGACACTGCAAAATACTTCCAAGGAGACCTTGTTCAGATTTGCCTCAATCTCGTTGCCTGAAATATAGGTGTTTGACCTCTTGAATAAGAAGGCCAAGCTTCGAGTCCTGGAGGATGGCAAGCAGCAGGTCCAGGTTGTTGGTCTCCAAGAAAGACAAGTTGGCTGTGCTGAGGATGTCATCAGAATGATCGCGACTGGCAGTGCCTGCAGGTTTGGTGCCTTGAAACCACTAAGAGTGGTCACGTCCTCTTGTATCTCCACATCTAGAAAAAACATATGATGTCTGGTGCTGGAGCTTTGAGACTTTAAACAGAACCTTGTTTTTCCCAGTAACAGGCACCTCTGCATGAATTCCAGAACCCACCCCCAATAATGAGGTGGGTTCAGCCTGGCTGCCATAAAGGAAAGTCAGAGCTCATCATTCATATGTCCTCACGTAACTCCAATGAGAGAAACTATTCACATGAGGACATGGCTGCCTTTGTGCTTTCTAGGAGTATCAGCTACTTTACAGGAATACAATTAGCTCCCTATGGGCTTGTCAGATCAAGTAACAGCAGCTGGCATCAACCACAGTTGCAAAAATGCTTTGGCTTAACTGCAGACCAGATGAGCTTATTCCAATGACAACAAAAATGCTGCATGTCATTCAGGAATCTTGTCTAAAGAATCCTTGAGAGCAGGTGCCAAGGGACAGCTGTAGGCTTGGCACATCATCCTGGCAGGAAAGGCTGTGGTTGGGGCAGCTCTGCCTTTGTACTGGTGTTTTTAATTGGGAGCTAAAACCTGTATTACCAAACCTTACCTGTTTCAGTTAAGTTGCAGCAGCTGTGGAAACATTACTAGGCAAATGAGAGCTCCTTGGCTTCTGTACTGCACTGCATGTGCAGATATGCACATCCTGAAAGCTCATTCAGCACTCTGCTGTGCATCCTGTTTTGGCTGGCAATTCAGTCATGGACTCTTTTTTTAGCCTTGCTTTAGGATGACTCCCCTCCCTTTCCCCCATCAGTAGGGATCCAGGTGGGACAGTGAACCTGCCAGCATTCTCAGAGAATAAATTACAATGAAGGTCACAGGCAGGTTTAACTTGAAAAGCCAATCTGTGCCTTGCAGTGATGGGACAGGAGCAGCTGCACAGCAGAGGTGAAGTGCCAAGCCAGCTTGGCTGGAGAAGGGGATTTACCATGACTGTAATGTGCTAGAACAGCTAATGCTGTTTAGTGGGAAGCTTGGCTGAGCTTACTATATAATGGCAGATGCATTAGGAAAATGACAGTGGCTGTGCTGAAGGTGTGACTTCCAGCTCCAAGTGCCTGTGAGGCATTAGCATCAGAAAGGCATTCCAGTGTAGGCTGGCTGAATTGAGCCAAGCAGCTTAAATAGCCTTACATCTCTATAACCAGGGTGCAGGTTCATTTTTTTCACAGCAGTCCCATGCTCTTGTATCAGAAATAACTCCATAATTCACACAAACTTGAAGTATTAATGTGTGGGATAAAACCTGGGAGGTTAAACAATTTAATTGAATGGCTGCAGGCCTTGCCTAGTGCTGTCAGGACCTGTTGTCTCCCGTGACACAGTTCTAATGCTTGTTTGCCATCTTTGCTGTAGGACATCTGGGCAGACTTTTGCAAATGCCAGCTCTTCACGGTCACACGCCTGCTTCCAAATCATACTGCGCCAAAGAGGACAACTGATTGGCAAATTTTCCTTGGTGGATCTGGCAGGAAATGAGAGGGGTGCAGACACAGCTAGTGCTGATCGGCAGACACGAATGGAAGGTGCAGAAATCAATAAGAGCTTGCTGGCTTTGAAGGTGAGCTAATAGGTCAGGGAGCAAAGAGTGATAATCCACGTATGGATTCTGTTCAACTCCGGGGTTATCAGGAAAAGAACAGCCAAGAAAATATTTAGTATGTGAGCAAGCCTGAAAATGGGGTATACTTCCATTTACAGTGTTTCCAGGAAAGCAGTGCAGACTTGTCAGGCCAGACACTGGTACAGCCTCATTCAAGTTGTCTTTTTTTTTTTTTTTCACATATGATTTTTTTCACATACCTGCTGTCCTGTGACAGTCAAATATCTGGTGTATATTTTAAAGGCTATGAAGGACTACAGAGCAGTAGATGTGACCATTGTTCAGCCTGTTGGGTTTACCAGCAGCTGGTGGTTGATAGCCTGCAGAGCTGTCTGAGGAGAGATACTGATACTGCATTCACAAGACTTATCTTTTCTTAGGAGTGTATCCGAGCTTTAGGGCAGAACAAGTCTCACACCCCTTTTCGGGAGAGCAAGCTGACCCAGGTGCTAAGAGACTCTTTCATAGGAACAAACTCAAGGACCTGTATGGTGAGTATGCATGTCAAACACACTGCTTATGGGTTCTGCAATTTGACCAGTACCTGCACATTCTCCTAGAATGAGCGGATTTTGAAGTCAGAAAGCTTCAGATCTCTCTCAAAAAAAAAAAAAGTCATACAGTTTCTTCACAGAAACTTGCCCATGGTGACTGAGATAATAGATTGGTGAGCTATGCCCAGTTCCCATAGAAGCAGAGCTGCAGAAGACACTTTCATACAGTGAATCTGTAGGAGAGTCTGGTGTGCTCTCAAAGGACTTTTCTTCCTGTGGAGGGTGAATCACAGTGGGTGTGCACAAATCAAGTGGAAAGTTTGATATAGGGCTCCTGGCATGTCCAACAGAAGATATAAAGAAAAATGGACTTGACAGAGTGCGTCAACTCTGACCCTTTGTCCTAAAATATCCCAGCTGTGTGGTGAGATCTTTAGAACCATCAACATGAACAAAAGTCAGATGTGAGAGTCACTGAGGTTTCTGTTCTGTTTGCAGATAGCAATGATTTCTCCAGGCATGAATTCGTGTGAGTACACCTTAAACACGCTGAGATACGCTGACAGGTAATGGCCTTTCAGACCTGGGGATTCTAATCTTGCTGCAAAAGGTGTTTTGGCTGCTTTTACTCTGACCTTTGGAATCTCAGGTTCTTTTGTATTGTTTGTAATGGCAACCTGGAGGTTGGTTGTTAGGAGCAAATTATCTTAGAGCTGTCATATGAAACTAACCTGGGTGTTTGCTGTGTGAGACACAACAGAGATGTGTAAAACCATGAGTAATGCCTCCTTTCCTCAGAGGAGTCTACTCTCATGGTAGACTTTGGACTACCCTGGTTCCTGTAGGGAGTTTCCCCTGTCCTGAATGGTTACCTCCATGCCCTTTACTTTTTGTAGTACTTGGGGTCCCGTCTGTAAGGATGTGCCAAGAATGTGTGTCACAAATGAGTGTTTAGGTTACTCAAAGAATCACTGGCAAAGGTATCGGCAAAAGCAGGTTTAAAAATAAAGTGAAAGTACAACAGTTTGTTGGCAAGGTTCACTCTACTACTTACTAGGCAGAAGGCAGTTAAAGCACACAGAGAAGAATCAGACTAAAATCAACCTAAAATGATCTACGTGGAGGCTGGGGAATGGAAAAAGGGGTAAGGATGGGAAAACAGTAAGGATAAAAAGGAATAAGGAAGACCCTCCTGCTGAGTCACAAGGTTCAGAGTGGACTCCCTTGCTAAGCTTAGCCCTGGACTTAACCAATGGTTTAAGTCTTAAGATTTAACCACGCTTAATCCATAGCCTAATTGAAACAATTTAACAAAAGATTCTATAAAATTTACTCTAAGCACAACAATAACTCGCAGGCCTAACTTACTTATGAATCTAATGTACTTAAGAATCTAAGAGAGCAACCTTCACAGTATATTTGCCATAGCACACTGGCACACACTCTGACCTGAGGGACTGTGTACAAGGTGTATGTGCCACCTGCTGTGAAGGGGCTTCAGTCCGAGCTCAAGTGGTGTGTGACTGCCAGAGTGGATGGTTGGACAGGGAAGTTTTTCCTTAATGCAAATGTCTCTTGGCTTTCCTTCTCATAGTCTTCGGGGGTATCTGCCCATGTGAGCTTGTTCAGGGGGTGGTAATGTGCAGTGCTTTAAGTGCAGCTGAAAGTCTCTTGCTGAGCACTGACTGATTGGAGCAGCTGCTTTGTGATGCTGTAGCTGAGAAACTGCTGGAAGAAGAATTTGAGTGACAAATCTTCTTGTTGCAGAGTGAAAGAGCTCAGCCCTCATGATGGAGGTAGTGACATGCAGAATCAGATGGAGACTGAGGAAATGGAGACTGGTGGAGAAGGCTTGGGTCTTCAATACAGTGTACGTGTGTGTAGTGGGCTGAAGAGAACTCAAAGCTGGGAACAACTTGCTGTTCTTACGTGTACTGTTTCTTTCAGTTCTCCAAGGATGAGGAGGAAGATCTCTCTCCCCACATGTTCAACTATCGTGAGGCTATGACTCAAGTTAGTGAACGGGAGGAGAAGGTTGTAGAACAGCTTAGAGAACTGAGACAGGTATGTGGAAGTGGCAAGCCCAGCCCAGGCTGCCTTCTACATGTTGATAGCAGCTTGCCTTGTCTGAGCCAAGTGCTGCTGGGGAGGCTCTAGGCTGTAATGTACAGTGGTGTTACTTTTTCCTCACCACTAACTTTTTCCTCTGGTTTCCTGCCCAACTGGTTAAACTGGGGTGTTTCAGTGCTTTTTGGCCTGCTGGATCCTCTTCCTCTCCAACTAGCAACTTCTACTTGTTGCTAATGAGCACTGACTGCTCCTGCTCTGCAGAAGCTCAGCTCTGTTGGCTGGAGTGCCAGATGTGAAGCAACTAATTGAATTTCCAGAAAGTCAACTTCTCATTACTGTTATCCCTGTAAATATAGAGAATGATGACAATGCTGAGTGAAGTTGACTACCTCCTGGGAATCACAGAGAAACCTGACTATGATCTCGAGACCTTTGTGAGCAGAGCTAAGTACTTCGTAGAGGACGGCTCAAGAAATTTCCTCAGCGTTAGAGGTATGTGAGTGCCTCTCTCTGACGAGCACTGTCACTAATGCTTTTCCAAAGACCTGAAAGTAACCCCAGCATACCTGTGGGGGTTTGAGCACCCAGTCCTTCTGCATAGCTCTCAGCTCTGCTGAGAGGGATAGCTGGGCTGGGAAACTCAGCTTCCAGGTCAGTCACCCTGTCACTCCTATCTTCCTTTACAGAAACACTGGATGCCCTGGGGGCTGCCATGCAACTGGAGGAGCAAGCTAGCAAGCAGATAAGAAGGCAGAGGCCTTAGTCATTACAGCAAAATCTGGTTCACAAGCAATCTTTCACGCACTTGTCTTGTCTTGCATGTCTGTCAGTGGTTTGTGTCAGTCGTTTTAAATGTGGTAGAGTGTCTGCAGGCCACGTGTGCCCAAGGGCAGTGAACACGGCAGCCTTTTTCTCCATGGCCTGTATCAGGGGACTCAGCAAAGTGCTAAAATGCACTCACTACAAGGCTTGGGGAGGAAGCCTGAGGGTCTGCAGTCTCTGCCTGAGAGATGCCTGGCATCTGGCCTTTTGCTGGTGACAATGGTGTCCCCTAATAGAACTAAATACACATGTATAGTACATAACCTTTCCAGATGTGCTTGAAGCACTGCAAAAGTGTTGCAAGTTTTGCTTTTCTAGAAACAAAATGGACTATGTGATTGTAAAACTCAGTATTTTAAGAAGTTGAATAAATAAATGTTCTTGGATTTAATTATCTTCTGTCCTATAAAATATATTTCTTGCTGATTTTGGTAAAGTCTAACAGCCCTAAAGACTGGCTGGTTGTATAGAGAGGCTGATTTCTTGGATGAAGTTTTTTTCCAAAGTCTTTATACTTGTAATGTTTACATAAAAATCACTTGAAATAAGTTTTGTCTCTTAATTTTGAGATCTTGCTGGGTAGAACTTGCCTAACATGGGGGAAGCTAGTTTAGAGGGTACCTATCCTCCTATATAGTGAGTGGCTCAGCTATTTTATCAGGTAAGTAGGAAGGGCCCTGTGAGACTCGTTTGTACCACTGGAGCTTATGTAGGTTTTGAAGATAGCCACAGGATCTTATTTTATATTTCTTCATATATTTCCCATTTTATGCCACATAAAATACACAAGGATGTTCAGTAGCCCCCCAAAATCTGTATTTGAGGGCAGAAATGCAAAGCTGGGCCCTGGCCCATGTGCGCAGTCTGGGTACTGGTGGGTGTATACACCCTGTCCTCTGGGAAAGAGCAGGTTGGGGAGATAGGTGTGAGACGTGCTGCTGCCTGCTCTTTCCTATTTGTTCAGCTCAGGCCAGGGGTTGTCTTGGAAAGAACAAAACAGGCCTGTAGGCTCTAGGTTCAGCAACATTGGATGCAGCTATGCAAGCATCAGATTACAAGGGGAGCCTTCTACTACTATTCCCTCTTTGAGCTGTCTTCTCCCTCTGAAAGTTAAGGGTGTAATTTCAGTGACAGTGCATCCAGCTCTGCACTCACCTTCTGTGGACTGCGTCCTTGACATGTCTCTGGGGATGCTGACTAGAGGGGAGGCCAGTTATTCAGTCTGGACTGGATCCATTTTTGTGTGCCAGGTTTCAGGATGGGCCTGGAAAAGACAGCAAAAGATCTTTGTGGGATGTGGGCAAGCAGTAGTCATAAGCAGCTAAAGAAGGAATCCCTCAACCCCAACAGGATCCTTCTCCACAGCTGGGGAACGTTGTGATGAGCAGTTTAGGTACTGGGGGCAGTGTGGGGCTGAGAACTCTGAAGGTTTCTGAACGGTCAAAGCTGACTTGGATCTGGGCTCTGCCTGCATCATGCTCATATGGCACATCCAGAGTAAAAGGGCTGTTATGCCCTACTGAGTCTGGACAAAAGCAAGATGGTCCTGTTCTGCTTCAGGTGTTACTGCTTTTGGATTACCCAGCCTTTCCCTGTGATACCTGGGTGCAAGAAACAAAGTATTGCCCCTTGTTTGTTCTACCTCCCCACCCTGGACTTAATATTGTTTACTAATCTGTATATCAAATGCAGGAGCCAGAGACCTGATTTCTAGGCCATCATCCCCCTACCCTGGACAGGGGAAGAAGCACACAACAAATGGAGTCTGGGCCTCCTGGTGCAACCCTCATTGAAAATGCTGTGTCCAGCCCTAGTGGCACCAACAGATAGGAAGAAGAGTCCCAAAATAAACAAGAAATGTTTGGCTGTGCATGGATTAGCAGTCACCGTTTAATGATTGGCAAGAGCTTCCTCGTGTTTATTAAAGTCTGGCAAGTTTCTTATGTGACCAAAAAGAACACAGGATTCAAACACCACCACTGTTACTTCTGCATAGCCTGGAAGACTCTCCACGAATGTCTCCCTACCTACCAAGAGTTTTCTGTCATCTGCTTTTGCAGGAAAAGTGTTCTGACAGCACTATCTTGTGGACACTATGGGAAATTCATACTGAATGAACGGATTTCAGCATAAATTGCTGACTTTCCTTAAGTATTCTGCAGTCAGTTGTGGACACTAGGTTTTCTAATGGGTGGCCGATGTCAAAAAAGGGTGTTTCACAGGTATGTGGAGAATACAGGGGCCACAAGCAATGCAGCACCATTCAGCCCTGTGTGGGACCTAGATTGCTTCTAGGCCCAGCCATAGGAGGTGACAGCACCCAAGGCCAGAGCAGACTTCACATCTCCCTGTAAGTAAAACTTCAAGCCAGCTCCAGTGTCAGTAGCAGGGAGCATCTGAGCAATACTACCTGCAGGCAGCGACTCTGCCCCATTCCTGAACACACTCACCCCTGAGCAGCTTTGTGCTGGAGAGATGGCACAGCTGGGGTAGTGCCAGAAAGAGGGGTGAACCCTCTCTGGGAGGAACATGTCCCAGTCCTTTCCTACCCAAAGGAAGCCACATGAAGATCCCTTTCACGGTCCTGTAAATTTTTCTCCAATGTCTCACCCAATGACTTTTGTGGCAGCCAGGGTGAGCCCTGCAGAAGATGAGGGACCCTGAGAGAAACACCCTGCTGGTCGTCCTAGCTGGTCACAGATAGCTGTGTGCTTAGGGACCGTGGTGAACTATTGTACCTTTGGCAGTCTCGTCGCAGCAGGTAAACGCTTTCCTCCTGGGAGGGGTTAATAACGAACCAGGACCTGAGCAGGGAGAGAGATGCATAAATGGACAGATATGACACCACCCGGTGACGGATGGCGGAGCAGCAGGAGTAACAACCTCCATCACAAAAGGCAGTCGTCCCACATCACGTACACCTATTACAATCACACTTAGAGCTCTATTTTTAACACATAAAGGGTTAGCTCCACCGAAATGGAGCCTCAAAAAATTATTCGACACTCGTACTTGTTCCTCTCCACGGAAATCTTTAGTAAAAGGCGAAAGATTTATACGATCTGAAGAGAAACCAGAGTAT
>NW_021939546.1:13145672-13150377 GCF_001715985.3 Manacus vitellinus
AGAGGTACAGAGCAGCACAGGTACAAGGCAGACCTGGTTCTGGTACTTGGGACTGCCATGGCCTGAAGAGTCCAGCAGAACCTGTGTGTCTTCTTGACCCTCTGCTTTGTTGGAAGAGGCCAAGAACTTGGCAAGGTTTGGTACCTCTATGCAGAGAAAGAGATGCCAACTCATGTGCCTGGAGGAGAATAAGTCACCCATCTCAGCTGTTTCACTGCTACCCCAACAGAATCCAGTATCACATCCCACTTGGAGTGTGGCTCAAAGAGCCAGGAAATAAATTCTCTGCCCTTGTCAGGAGCCATGCCATAAACTGGAAAACCAGCTGGCAAAATTCTCAGCTGGTTTAGGTGGCCAAGGAAGGCCCTTCTGCGCGTGTTTACGGAAGCAGAGTCTGGTGCTGGAATGCCAAAAAGAGCTGCTAAGGATCCTGCTGCTGATCCTGCTGCTTCGTCTCTCTTGGAGGAAGCTGTGACAGCATGTATCACCCCATGGCCTCTGACAACATCCTCCAGCTACAGAACTAACAGGGTTTGGTTTCCACTGGCAAGGAGAAAAAACGGGGAAAAAAATGTTGTAATGCTCTTTCAAAGATACGAGCTGCAAAACCCTCCCACCCCAGAGGGGAACTCTGGGAAAGTTTGCAGTAGGTGAATGCTGCAGGTAAGAATAGAAACTGTTTTGTGGTTTTAACGGGAGGAATTGCAGCCAGTAGGGCAGCAATATTGTGCCAATATGACTGTGAAGAAAGTGAGCTTGTTAAAAAATGAGAGGGGATGAAATGCAGGCACTCAACAATAGCTGAGACTCTGAACTCCTTCCAGCCAGACCAGCGCTGCAGTGATCTGCCATCTGCAGGTGGAGGGGTGGGAGTGGCTCAGCATAGCAAGGAACCCCGGGGGTCAGAGGTCAGGGAGAACATCCTTGCCTGAATTAAAACAATTCCTATATAGATGGATGCTGCCTACTGTAGCTTTTGCAAATGAGCTCCTTATATTCCCTACCAGCATCTGCAGTGAGTGGCAGCAGCTTTACAGACTCCCTTTTGTCCTCTTCTTTCAGGTGGTACAGCCCCGGTATTTCCAGGGGAATTGAGGCACCTCCGATCTCCAGAAATTCATTAAGGTATCTGTGGCTTCAAGGATAGAGGGAACAAAGCCAGAAGCATCTCCTGCCTTGGAGCCCATCTTCCTCTGCCAGCAGGCCGTGCTCCTGGGAGCCATCACCTCCTGCCTCGCTGCAGCAGATGGAGGTCTGAACTGGGTACTGTCTCTTGCAAGAGAGCATGGATCTTCCTCTCACAGGCAGGCAGAGGCAGCATGCTCATCCCACTGCAAGAAAAACACTAATTCTACATTCCTCAGAGACAGGTTACATGGCTTTCCCTTCAGTTTCATCTTTAGATAGCCAGGTTGTTTTTCAGACCTGCAGAACACGGCTGGATATGAATGTCTCCGTGTCTCTTCTCCATCTCACTACCACACAGCACCTCCAGCTGTCTGAGGAAACAGATATGCCATCCTGAGCCATGCTGTTAGGTGAGCCAGGAACAAGCTGGCTCCCTGGGAGAACTCCAGCTCCAGCTCTTGTTCTGCCTTGCTTTTAATGAAACTGTCCAGGATGCAGCTTTGAGCAACTTTGTGGGCACCATCCCATTCATGCAAGAAAACCATGAGCTTCCTGATGGCTTCTTGCTCTTTGACAGAAGTCAGGATCTCTTCTGCCTAGAGAAAAATAAGAAAGAAGTTTAAAAAGGGCTGTGAAGATAGAGGAAGGCCGTACTAAGGAATTACTATCAAAATCACATTTAAAATCTCTGGCAAATAATACTAAAGCTCTTACTAACCATTAATTTAATCTCATTTTCCCTTATACTCATGTCATAGATAGGAAAACTGAGGCAAAAGGAGAGTTCCAGGTATGTCTGAAGCTGCACAATGAATCCGTGACAGACTTGATATTATTTTCCGGGCCAGGTTTCACTACAGGAGCTCTCTTCTCTGCTCTGTTAATAAAGTCATTTTGATGTTTCCCATTACCCCAGCCCTGGTTTCTCACTAGCCTCATGATATGAACACTGCATCTCATATCTGACCTGCCAGGGAATAAATAGGGTGAAATGAGAGCAGAAATAGGTATGGATTTATGGGGAGTGACAGGGTCAAGGGGGCTATAAATGCCTCTTAGTGAAGCAGTGCAGCCCTCACTCACGTGCTGGAGTGACAGTCATCTGGACTGGGCCCACATCCACCCCAGGAATATGTGCCTGGCCTTGGCAGTGGAAGAGTGCTTTGGTACCCTTTGATGTGACAGACATTTGCTCAGGTTTTTTCCTGTCTAATTTCCCAGGCATGTTTTTAAACAATCTAAGAAAAGCTAAAATGATAAGAGCTATAGGCAAGAAGGCAGAAACCCCAGAAACATCCTGTGTCAGCACTTCCTTCCATCCATCCCTTCACACAGGTGTTAAATAAAGCAACCCGCATCTTGCCAAATTTCTTTGGCACACTTTCGGCTCAGTAAGATAATCCCTATTCCAGCTTGACACATGTGAAGGTGTACTTTGTAGGGAGGTGAAATGTCAGGGATCAAGCTCTCCATTTGCTCAGGTAGGTGGCAATCCCACCGCTGTGTATGTGTTTGGCTGGAGGACACTGACCAGTCCCAAGGAGTCAGACACCAGGATCTGTGTCCATACACAGATACAGAAGGAGGGATAAGGCTGCAAACAGCTGCATTGACACAGGTGCCTTGTCCTCCACCAATCTCTATCAACATGCCTAAGGATAAGAAAGGAGTTCTCACCTTGTCTAATGCACTTCTTGGACTTCCTGCCCAAGAAAAGCACCATTTTAGGTTTAAGTGTGGTTTGGGAGAAAAAAAGTTAGAACAACACACAATCTTTGGATTTCAGAACAAGGAGTTTCTTTCAATGTAATACAAATCACCACGATTACCAGTTCCCTAGCTACAAAATTCTTAAGTCCTTTCTCCTGGAATCTGGAGCAAAATTCCAAAGCAGTTCCAGAATATCCCCAAGATACTTGCTCAAAAGTAACTTTTTATTCCTATTATCAGAGCCAGACTGAAAACAGTGACTAAGAGGTGAACATGTATCTCAGGACCTGAAAACAAACAAACAAACAAACAAAGTCTTTAAGGAACAATGTTTAAGAATTGAGATGAAATTTCATTTGGGAATTTACGGTCTGTGCTCTGTAAGGAGTCTGTGTCCTTGGCAGGGCGTTTTCAGGACCTCCTTTGAGGGGAAGGAGGTTTAAAATAAATCCATTTTCCCAAAATAGTTGTGATTGAAAATGTTATTAGCCATAACAAATGTTAGTGCTGACAGGAGAATGGCCTGTTAGGGGCCTCGGCTGAAACAGTCAAGTGAAAGTCATATTTCACATTATTGCAAGCATTTTCCTGTGATTTACAGAATATTTGTGAAACATTACTTACAAGGCATATGATTGATATTGAGGGAACAGCTCATGTGTGGGGGGAATCTGTATTTCACAGAGACTGTTTGCATGAAATTTACAGTCCCATAAAGTGCTCCTCTGTCCTCAACAGAGATCTAGTTAAAAGAACTTTACAGTCTGAAACATCCCAAAATTGATTCTAAATTAACATTTCTGTATTTATGTTTAAGATGCTGGTGGTGTACTGCTATCCCATTTTTATTATAAAGCTGCAGTAACCCTCCCACTCTTCAGAAATACCAGCACCAGCTTCTGGACGTGAGGATTTTAGTGATACAAAGGGCTTGCCTGTGGATCAATGGAAAAAAAAAGAGGAGTTTGAAACAGTGATGACATGGGGCTTCAGAGGATACAGTGGTTACTCTGGCTGCTGTAATCACAGCATCTGCTGACACAGTAGTCTTTAAGCCAACGTTGCAAAGTACCCTGAAAATGTGCATTAATATTGTTATTATGATCATTTTACATATGGGAACATACAGACACAGGGAAGTTAAATGGCTTGCCTGAGTCGATTGTCAGTGCTAGCATCAGCACGTAACTCCTGTTTGTTGGCTTCAAACTCTGCTCTCCACAGTGCTGGGCTGCCACCCAGTCCATTGGACCTAATAATCAAAACAAGGCTGGGTCAGGGCAGGGCTTTATTCCTGCCAAGAAAAACACCAGTGATTTAGGAACTGGCCCTGGCAATTCAGCAGTTCTTTACATCCAGAGTGCTGCTAAATCATCAGTTTTGAGATCAAAAGGCAGGCCGATGCTGCGTCAGCCTCAGTCCGAGTGCGAGGTGCCAGCGACTGATTGCCTTGGACTCGTGGAACGATGGAGTGACAGTGATTTGGTGTTGCAACATCGAGGTTGTGCCCAGCCTCAAGCAGAACTTAGAGCTTCTGTTTCCCCTGCAGGTTTCACCCTCTCCTGGCACACCTCAAGTCCCCCACCACCCTCCTCATGCACAATGCACCTTCCTCAGCGTACCCCACTGTACCCAGCCCCTACCACCCCACAGTCCCGCCGGCCCCTCTCTCACTGTCCGTCCTGGCCCCCAGCCCCACTGCTAATGCAGCCAAAGCCCCAAACGGAGCCCTGCACGGCCTCACACCGCTGCCCTGACCCTGCTTCCATCCCGCCCCTGCCCCGCCTGACCCATGGCAGCCCCAGCATTCCCCGCCCCAGCCCACCATCCCACAGGCCCGATCCAGCCCAACCACAGGCCCTGCGCT
>NW_021939546.1:13151067-13378166 GCF_001715985.3 Manacus vitellinus
GGACCCTGAGGGGAGGTGCCGTAGCAGGTGTGTGGCAGTGAGAGCAGGGCAGGGCAGGGCAGGACGCTTCGCTTTCCCCCTTGGAACAGCGGGGCACGACAGCCCCTGGTGCCCCCGGGAGGAGGGCTTTCGCCTCCCCGTAGGGATCTGCTCGGCGCTGGCTGTGCGTCACTGGGGAGCGGTGGGAGCTGCGGGGGCTGAAGCGGCGCTGTCCTGCCGAGCAGGGCCCCGCGGGGACACCGGGCGGAGGCCGCGGTCGCGGCCAGCGGGCAGATCGAGCTAATGCCTGCTCCCACATTGCATTTAAACTGCATTGGCCAGGCAGTCTGCCGTGAGCTCCGGCTCGGGCAGGCTGGAGGGGCGTTATGTTAAAACTTGTGATTAGTTTCAGAAAGCAGCGCGGAGAGAGGGCACGCAGAGCGCCAGCCTGTGGTGATCCTGCTGGGCTGGGCGGGCTGCCAGGACAAATACCTGGCCAAATACAGCGCAATCTACAGCCAGAAGGTGAGTAGCTTGTCTGTGTTTTTGTGGCACTGCCTCTTTTCTGCATGTTGGTAAAGTTGCTCTGAATCCTCTCTCGATCTGCAGAGTCATGGGGAGGGAGTGGCGAGTTCTCCTGTCGTTGAAAGCTCCTTATCTCCCGGAGCCCAGGCAGTGTTATCTAACAGCTGCTGATGTCACCTTCCTGTGTGCAACTGAGACAAAAATACTTACTTGGAGAAACTTTCAGCTGCTCTGTGAATCACTGAAGTATTTTAAGGCTTTTAAAGTTCTGGGATTATTCAGGAATGACGTGACCTGTGTTAGTTTTCCAGGCAGGTAAACATGCAGGGAAAGATCCTGCATTTGCTGCTTGCTGTTAGGCCACAGCAAGGCTGGGCACTGACAGAGCACATTGGCATCTGTTGCCCCTTTGGCTCTTCCTTCCTGTGAAAATGATTCATGTAAATGTTGTAATCTAAATTAATTTTATCCTGCCTCTGAAACAGGCATCCTGTGATAGTCATAGCTTTTCACTGGGAGCTCCTGGTGTTTGAACTAGGGAGGTCCATCCTACTGCCAGTTCCCTAAGTTTTGATATTTTCCTTTCTAATGCTGTATTTTACTGGAATGACCCCAACTCATAGTGTGAGGACCCAGTGAAACACTTGATTTTTTTTTCTTGATCAGCATACAAGGAATCCTGTATCTATCCAAATCTGTTTCAGCTATAGGTGGTAAAGTTTGTACATAAACAAGTCTGTTGTTGATGTGTGGAGTGCAGGAGTCATTAATTGGCTCGATCTAGTGAAGAGTTAATTGTTAAGTGGCTGCTATGACTAAGAGATGCTGCAGAGCAGATGAGAAGTACATTTCAGGGCAGCGTGACAACTTCTTGGAAGATCAGAAAGGTCATAGAAAGGGGAAAGGAGAGAAAGGGTTTTCATAGCTCCCTAAGAGGTAGTGACAGTAACCATGGCAAGATGGTTGAGAAGACTTTGATTTAAGAACTTGGTATTCTCCTCTTCCTTCTGCACTGCTTAGGGAGCTCTGGGAGGGAGGGCTGTCTGGGTGGCTTCACCTTGTGTTTGTCAGTGTGTAATGTCAGTGAGCTTAGGTGACAGAAAAGACCTAAAGCATTTATAGATGTGGTTCCATCTGTTCTATTTAGAAAATCCTCCATGATCCTGTTTGCTGTGTAAGGCTTTCAGTGTAAAGGCAGCTGCTCAGGAGTTCTGAGTCCCTGAGCCAGAGCTCTTCTTTTGCACAGCTGGAACGTTTCAGGAAGGTTTACAAAAATCCTGTCAGTGGTGGCTGTGGGTGAGTCTCAGAGACAGCTGAAAACAAGTGCTACCCAAGGATAGGATGAAATTCCTCCTCCTCCTTGTATTTGTTTCAATGTCATGAGCTGGATGTGCACCACATTCTTACCAAAATGGCTGATACTGAAGGTCTGTGAATCAGAGAGATGGTTTTCTCCTCCTGAGTGAGGACTAACACTCATGTAAGTGGGTGGCAGTATCCTCAGGGGCCGTGCCATTAGTGCAAGATTTGAAAGGATCTCAGACATCAGCAAAGCCAGGCTTCTGCCTCCGCAGAGACCTTTTCATAACAGTGTTATAATTATGTAATGTTGTGATTAATGTAATCCTGTTCATATCAGTGCCTTGCTGCTGACTCTAAAGACTTTCTTCTGGCCCTGTGGTTTCTGTTGGAAACCTGTCCCAAATTTTTGCATTCTTTGTACTGATGCTTGCCTACATCATGTAATTTACAGCACAGCCTAAATGTGTTTGGGGTCTGTTTCTGTTCTTCTTAGGGGTGCACTGTCATCCGCTACACGGCTCCATGGAGGATGATCTTCTTCTCTGAGAGCTTTGGCATCAAATCGCTCCAGACCCCAGCCAGGCGACTCCTGGAGCTACTCTTTCACTACAGGGTTGAAGACAGACCGGTTCTTTTCCATGTTTTCAGCAATGGTGGTGTCATGCTGTACCGTTACATCATCGAGGCGCTCCGCACCCACAAGCCGTTCCAGAACCTCAGAGTAGCAGGCACCATTTTCGACAGCACCCCTGGCAGAAGAAACTTGGTAGGAGCCCTTCGAGCCCTGGCAATTGTCTTGGTCTCCGTGAACGTGCTGCTCAGGTATTTCCTCCTGCTCACCTTTGCCACTGGAGCCGTCGTGCTGCGGGTGCTGCTGTACCCCCTGACCCGCTTCGTCCACGAGAGCCACTACGACGCCCTGCTGAAGGCGCCCTCGCGCTGGCCCGAGCTGTACCTCTACTCCCAGGCCGATGCCATCATCAAGGCCAGCGAGGTGAAGCACATGGCTGACACCAGGCAGCAGCTGGGTGTCCCCGTGAAAGCCGTGGACTTCTCGGACTCGCCCCACGTCAGCCACATGCGGGTGTATCCCACCTACTACAGCAGCCTCTGCGTGACCTTCCTGTCTGACTGTGTGCGGGGCTCTCCTCCCTAGCGCTGCCACGACCTTCACTGTTTGCTTTGCTCAGCTCGTAAGGGAAATCGTCACCCCCTTTACCTTTGTGTCTTTGAAGGGAGGAAAGTAGAGACTTCTGGTTTGGTTTGGTTCTGTTCTTTTCCCCCCCACTGTCTACAAGTCTGGAAGCCTCCAGCCTGGTCTTTGGACCGGCCACATTATAGCAGAAAGTAGATATGGATTAATTTATAGTACTGAAGGTGAAATCCAGTCATGGTTCATGTTGATGTACTTTACCAAGGTGTCACAGACTAGAATTTCACACTGTTATTTGTCTCTTCCTGTCTCTTCTTGTTCTCTGCTTTCCATGTTGTCTCCTTGTCCCTGATGTCCAATGTGCCTGTTCTATGGCTTGTACTGATTTAACAATACAGCTCTTTCATGTCTTTGTTGTTTGCTCTTTTTTCTCTCTGCCGTTTCTTTTAATTGCAGTGAGCAAAGAGAGCCTCAGTCTGCAGATTTTTTGCTCCACTGAATGCGTCCCAACTGTTGTTGTGCTCCTTGATGGAGATCAGGCCCAGAAACCAAGTGTAAGATCTGGAAAAGGTGTGTGCAGGGCATTATGAGCAGCCTGTCACCTGGTTTCATTAAATAGCTGAGATAGAACAGTCAAAGCTCTGATCCTGGGTGGGAGCTCAAATGTTTGTGGTAACTTTTGTGTTCTTCAACCCAAAGGTTTAACTTAACGTTTTTGAATGTGTCTTGTGTTTTGTTTGTGTGTTCCACTGAGTAGTTTTGCTTTCTTGGACGACTGCTTCTTTGTTATTTAGTGTCTTTGAACAGCCCGTATTGTGCATCTGGATATGCAGGGAAACTTTTGGGTTACAGCTGTGCCAAACCTCTGAAATAGAAAGGTGGAACTGCAGAGGAAAATGGAACTGTTTCTTGGAGCTATGATTTATTCTATTCAGATGATCAATCTTTGCAGTCCATGCAGTGTGTAGAAGAAATTAATTCCTTCCACCTAGTGGAAAAGTGGCTTGTTGCACTGAAATTCAGCCATGTTTGGTTTTAGGTTTTGTTGTTTATTTGGGGGAGAAGCGGAGATAAAGACAGAGGAGAGCCTGCTGATATGTTTATGCTATGCCACAGCATTGCCAGCAAGTTAATAACATTGTGAACAGAATTAGCCAACTTTAAATTGCCAGGAGGAGGCTCTGGAGGGCTGTGACATGGGCCCTTTTGAACAGGGAGCTGCCCTTGAGAGGTTGGCACGTGAAAAACATGAGGGTTTCTACTGGTGGTTGCTGCCTGTGGGCTGCAGTGCTGGTCTTGCCCACCCTTGGGGTGCTGTCATCCACAATTACAAAACACTTACTGTTCTGGATCCAAACATAGAGGGGGAGGTCCCCTAGGAGGCACTACAAAAATTTGGAAGTTTAAAACAAGAACTGTAACACCTCACAGAAGCGCAGGGTGAGTGGCCAGTGGTGACCAGCACAGCTGTTTTTGGCAGACTAGTGTGGCAGCCCTCATTTACAGCAGAATAACCCCGTTTTGGGTGTGGTTTTAGAGGGAGGACTGGGGTGTATAAAAGGTGAGGATTAACTGAGAGGGGGCTGATGGCCTGGTTTGTCTTTGATTTTTTTTTTAAGTGAAAGCTGTCTCCAGGCACAGGAGCCCTTGTTGCTTGGGATCCCATCTTCCATAGGTGTGATCCCAGTTTCAGCTTCCACTGTGATGATGGGCTGTGAGGGCTGCACTGTGTAAGAACATTCAGCCTTCCCCTTTTCATGGAGAAATTCTTGTTCCTAGGGTTTGGACCTGTAAAGTCCAGGCATGGTCCCCTATCCCCAGAAAGCCCATCAGCAATCTCCACCTTTTTAAAGCAGGCCCCTGTGGAACTGTGAACACTCCTAGGGAGCAGAGGTGATAAAGGCTATTTAACTAGCACTTGCCCTCATGCTGGTTTCTATGGGTTTGGTATTTACAGAACAGTTAAACACTCCATAATATGCGCCTCTGAATTAATATGTTTGTTCCTGGGAATCTGCTGTTCCTGTTTATTGCACTGGGTGTTGTTGAACTTCTCCTGTTTAAGGACTCGGGCTGTTGCAGAACGTGGCTGGCAGGAGCTGGAGGTAAACCCTCTGACCTTGTGTGACAGGGTGGCAAAGCTTCCTCTGGGGAGAGCCTCACATGTCAGCTACACCTTCCATCCCCACCTTCACCTCCCCACCATGGGATTGCCACTTCCCCAGCTCAGTCCAGCTCTGCCCTTCTTCCCCCACTTTCCAGGGCAGCAAGCAGGGAGTGGGTGCTGCCTGATGGAGCTCCACAGCCAGAGCTGCCCTGGGTTTTGCAAACAGGAACCTGCTCACAGGCCTTTTCCACTGCTGCAAAAGTGACCCGAAATTCGGGGGTAATTTGTGTACACACCTCTCTGTGGGAGCACGATGGTCTCGGGCAAGTCAGTGATTTACAGCACCAGTGTTCCAGGTGGGTCTTGTTTTCTGAGTCCCAGCAAAAGTTTTAATTCCGATTGTGAGCAGTGTGTGACATGCACTGTGTGATACGTTGCCCTGTGCTGCGTGTGCCCCCGCCTTCTTGCCCTCTATATGCCTGTGGCTTGTTATTTGAAACAGAAGGTTAATAACTTGGAGCCCGAAGGCACACGGCTGAGAACTACTGATCCAAGTGCTACTGGATTTACAAAAACCCAGCCTCAGACCCTTAATCCTTGCTAAACTGTCACGGTTTGGCGCAGCTGGTAGTCCTAAAGAGCTTCAGCCTCAACACTGAAAGCCCAAAGGTTGTGATATCTTGGCAAATCCAGGTAAATCTCTGACACGAGCTATGGGGAGGAGGGGTACTGCAGATCTCTTCTTTGGGAGGAAAAATGCAGCGTCCCTGGGCTTGCCTCGTGGGTAGGGAGTGGGATGTGGCCCAGAGCTTTTTTCCCTGCAGCCCAGCCCTCCTGTGCAGACTATGAAGCAGTGTGGGTGAAACACCAGCAGTGGTGGGAGAGAAGGATGCCCAGGGGCTGGCTGCCACTGTTGTGGAAAAACAAAACTAACTTTCCCTCAGCAACAAAATCAATTTGAGGGTGTTTTCTGTGAGAGAGCTGGCTCCTGGCTCGCTCCCCTGTGCTGGCTTCTCTCCCCAGGCAGTGATGATGTTACAGGAAGGTTTTGAAAAAGAAAAAAAGCCACTTAGTGGTCATGTGTCCAGGCTGGAGGGTGCTCAGCTGCTGCTCACAGGGGTGGGAAGGTGCCTGTGCAGCCAGGGTGCCCCAGGGCACTGGGAGAGGCTGTGATGGGGAACTGGGCAGGCCAGGAACAGGATCCAGCCCAGCCAGGGGGCAGATTTTGGAGGTGGGGGGAGCATCTTGCAGCACAAGTAATTCAAACCAGGCCCCTGGGTGAAGACAGACCTGTGCCCACACCTCACAAAGATGTTCTATTAAAAGTGTGTGGGCTGAGGTCCCATCTTGGCACATGTTGGGATGTTCCAGGATTATGGGTGAAGCTCTGCCAGTGATGGCAAAGTGTGAATGGCCCGAGATGGAACCAAACGACCCAACCCCGTGTGCATCTTCCTAGAAGGAGAAGGAGGGAGGTGTGAGGCTGGTCTCCGTCGACGGCGGAGGTGATGGAGGAGGAGCTGGCAGGGGGCGGCTGTGCCGACCTCCGTGGGAGCTCCGTGCCGGGTGGGAACAGCCTCCACGAGGTGGCAGCAGGCCCCCTCTTTCCTGCGTGGAGGGATTTCTAGTCTGGGAGACAGCGGAGAAGATCCCAACAAGAAGACCCCAACAGGGCTCAACCCAGCGCTTCTGCATGCCTGAGAGTGTCTCCTGCGAAAAGTCTCCTCTTGGGGCAAGGGAGAAAGACCAGCAGGAACTAACTCCAGCAACAATAAGGAGAGATCATGAGTTAATACAGGACAACGTCTATCCCTCGAGCTGCCTGGGATTTGTACTAGATCCTATTTTGCAGTTTTAACTGAGTGTTGAAACAAACAGTCTAACAGCAAAACCAGCTTTACTGCCCTTCCCTCCCTGGCAGGACAGGTCACACCATTTCCCTTTTCATCACCCAGGGAAGGCTATCTGGTTTTTAAGTGACTCTGTGATACTGTGATTAGCAGACCGTGGCCCAGCTCTGGAAACTCCACATATTGTGACTGTGGCACTCCCTTGGGTTCCCCGTAGTCCCCAAGCCCTGGGGAAGATGAGCTTAGTCCTGCTCTTCTGAAAAGGCTGGCAAGACTCCCCAGCACACAGGGCTGGGGACTTAGGGGACAGTTAGGAAACAGGACAGCACAAATGGGGGCCACAGCTACTACCTGAGCAGCCCCTCTGCCAAGCCCCCAGCTCCTGCTCTCAGGCAAGGGAGACAGGGGCTCACCATCCAGGTGCTTGCTCTGCCTGCCTGCCATCAACTTCCCTTTGAACTTGACTCCTCATCCCCTCATTTCTGCCTCCTCACATGGCTGCAAACCCACCCCAGCACCACCAGCCAGGGACAGGCTGGGTGGGCAGAGGTGTGCACGGCCTCCTTCAGTCACCCTCCCAAACCCTTGGGGGCTGGGGCAGGGAGAGCTTGGGCAGCCCCTGCCAAGTGATGAATGAGCTGACAATAGGGTATTGATAAGGAATTAACCTTGAGCCCTTCTTGCTTCAGTGTCAATAGAGCAGGAGCCAAGTACACACGTTTGATTGGAAATCTGTGTTTGGCCTCTGTGCCCATTGACGTCCTGGAAAGATGAGAGGGGGATGTGAACTGCTCTACTGCCCCCTCCCCAGCTGGGACCCCCCCCAGTGGGTCCCCCTCAGCTTTCCCAACCCGCTGCTGCTGGAGTTGGCCATGGGGACCCAGCTCTAGGGGGCTGCAGCAGCCTCTGTGCCCCTGACCTGGCATGTGGGGGGCTGGGTACTAGGGCCCCTCTTGTTCCCCAAAGGGCCTGTGCCCATCCTGCACTGGCCTACACTCCGAGCAGTTTGTTTAATTAAGTGTTTTGCCTAATGGGATTGCCTCATTTCCATAACAAACTGGCGGGCTGTCATTAGGTGGGCTCCCTCATTCATTACTGTTAATTAGATATGGATCCCCCAGAAGGCGGCGCGGGGTGATGAACGAGGCCCCTGACACACGCTATTACACATTAGCATTTTCTCAATATATCCGATACATCACGGGCCTCCGCTTCCTAAAGATATTTTAAATAAAATATTAGCAGCCTGCTGCGGGGTGGGTGGAGAGCCCCTCACCCTGGCCTCAGGCTTCCTTTGGGCTGAAAGCAGATTGGAGAGTGGCTGAGATGCTCTGCTGCTCCTCGCCAGCCAAAAAAGCAGCTGAATTCCACCCCCCACCTTTCCCTACCCTTGCCCCAGCAGATGGAAAGAGGTCCCTGAAATCCCCACTGCCTCCTCCCACCGTCCTGGGGTGGCAGCCATGGGGAGGGGGTTGGAAACACCCCATCGACCCATCTGCAAAATGTTTGTAAACCGAAAGCGTCGGCGCCAGCCGCGTGCGGGGGGGAACCCGACCTCTGCCCCCCCGGCCCGTCCCTGTGCCAGGGGTAACCCTACACTGCACTGGGGGCCCCTAATGCAGGATGTATGGATCTGTTGGGGCTGGGTGCCTCCTGCCCCCAGCTAATGCAGCTGAGGAGACTTCATTATGGGGGTGTCCCCCGAGGGGTGCCCTTCGCCCTGCCCTCCTGGCTCTACGAGGGGGGACCAGTTGGGGCAACCCATCCGTGGTGGGGTCTGGCGAGTGTCCCTGCATCCCCCTGCATCTGTCCCTGCATCACCAACAGGACCAGGACTCCCCTTTGGGACATTACCCACATCCAGGGGCTGTGGCATGAGGTGGGGGTGTCTCCTCCGCTGCCTCTCCCTGCAAAGGGAAACACAGAGAGGCAGAAAGCGCCTGAGAAGATTTATACTTGTTTAATTAATGTCAAATGTAGTTTACAAACGGGAGTGACAAGTACCTCTTTGTATAATATACACTGACACACAATCATCGACACACCAGAATATCGCTTTGTGCAACTGGGATTCTTTGGGCAAAGATAGGTAACTCTGATATTTCAGGTTTTTTTTTTTTTTTTAAATCATTTAAACTCATTACAGAAGAGGGGAAGTGGCGGATGCCTGTTACAAACCGGGGTGCCACTCTCCCCAGCCTTCCCCCAGCAGCTCCCCCCCTTGAAAACAGGGGATGGCTTTACAATTTAAACAAACAAACAAAAAAAAAAACCAAACAAAAAATAACCCCCAAAACAAAAAACAATGACTAGTTACATATGGTTTTACACATACGTACATAGAGAACACGGCTGGTCCACAACACCTGCCAGAAATCCTGGCTCCCTCCCAGGGCCTATTTCCAAGGAAGGGCTGGTTTGGGATGTCCTGCCCTGTCCTGCCTTCCTGTCTGTCTCTCAAACCCACCTGCTGCACTCTGTCCAAATCTGAGACGTCTGCACCAGCACACTCCCAGCTCGGCCATGTCCCCCCCAGGTTTTTCTCCCTTCACAAACCCAGCCCGAGCTGTGTGTGCCTGTCCTTCCCCTGCCCGAGTGCTGCTGGGTGCAGGGTCACCCAGCAGTGACAGCCCCCTGGGCAGGCCCTGCCTGCAGTCTCCTCATGGGGTCAGGACCCTCCAGGGTCCCTCGGCTTCCTCTGGTCCCTGGGAGCTCTGCAGGTACAAGTCCCTGAGCAGAGGAGGCTGCAGCTCTCTGGTCTCAGAGGCCACACACTGCTATGAGCTTGGAGACCCGGGAAAATCTCAATTAGGAATTGTCACCTTTTGATGAGATGCTTATCAAATAACAGCTCCTTCAATTTGGTTTGGGGTTTTTTTTTTGGATGCAGTGGGATCCTTCTGAAATCACTCAGGAGATGCCAAGGCCAGCAGCTGTTCTCTGCAAAACAGCACCAAGCTCAGGGCAGGGAACACATCCTGCCCTCCACATCCTGCCTCCCCAGCCTTTCCCTCTCTGGAAATACCCCAGCGGCCCAGTTCCAAACCCCTCATCCACCGCTGTTCCCAGACTGTCTTAAAACGCCCCAGCCACGTTTTGCTGCCAGGTGGGATCTGCTTGGAAAGACCCTGCAGGAGCAGGGGAGATGAGCTTCCCCATCTCCCTGTCTTCTGGCTGTGGGGAGCTAGGGCAGGGATGCACAGTGTGGAGCTGGGAGAATTCAGCACACGAGGTCTTGGGAAATGGATCGTTACCTCTTTCTTGGGTCCTGACAATAAAAGAAACAAAAACAAAAGAACAGGCCAGATGGCAGCTTTGGTTAAGGCTGAGGATATGGGAGACAGGGACAAGCATGAGAGACTGTGTGGAAGAAGCTGGGGCTGTGGGGAACCTCTGGATTCAGCTGGAAATGTCTCTGCTGGACACTCTGGGGGTGGTGGTGTGGATGAGACAGGGCTGGCTTAGCTCTCTGCCCTAGTGCCAAAACCTCTTGGGCAAAATGCAGGCTGTAGGAGGGTGGGAGCTGCGGGATGTGGGTGCAGGGCAGGGCTGGCTCTGCAGGGTTTGCACAGCTCTGCTGGGCAGCACCGGGCCCACTGCAGCCACACCCGTGAGGGAACTGGCCCAGCTCTCTGGGCAAAGCCACCAGCACGACCACCCTGTCCCCTGCCATCCCCACCTCCCCACTGTCCTGAGCAGCCCAGGCATCCTCAGCCAGCAAATGCTGCCTGGAGGAGAGGAAAGCAAAGCCGGGCAGGGGAGGGGAAGGTGCCACAGCCTTGGAGGAGGCAGAGGGGATCAGCCGGACCCCTTGAGCAGGCACTCCCAGCCCGAGGAGGAGGCAGGGCTCCAGCTGACTCCCTCCTTCCGGCTCCACACCGTTTGCCCCTTCCCCAGCTGGAAAAGGCAAAGGGGCTGAGCCACATTCCTCCATCCTGCCTGGCCCCCGGTGAGGAGTTAAAAGCTGTGTCTTTCCGGGGATAACGATTCTATTATAAATAGCCCCATTAGCTACAACTAATGACAAAAATCCACCTCCTCTACTCCCCATAAGTTCTGTAAGTTATGGGCAATGCTACAGCCATTACTAAAAGCTGTTAACTTCATATCTGAATGAGGAAATATACACCACAGAACATTAAACCATTTATATTATATATATGTATATATATACTTTTTTTAAACTAATGACTTTAATGCCAAAACTTTGCTGAACCAAGAAAAATATGGGTTTAATGTTCTCTGCTCATTTTTTTTTTCTTCTTTAAAAAAAATACAACCCAAAGAAAAGAAAGGGAAACTTATTAGTATGTAATGTTTGAGTCTATCCCATTTATACACAACATTGTAAACATATATAATCTATATTACATGTGCTTCATTTCTGTCTGGGTGTGTTTTTTTTTTTCTTTAAACCTTTTTGTTATCACTAGAACACCACAAAAAACCAAAACAGAACCAAACCAAAAACCAAACCAAAACAAATAAAAACAAAACAAAAACAAAACTGAACAAAGAACACAAGTTACAGGTTATTTAACATCTTTCTGTCAAGGGTCCCTTCCCCAGTCTCCTGGGGGCAGAGTGGTCAACAACACAGTCCAAAGGATGGCTCACGAGCCATCCACAATGCAAAGCCAGCTCCAGGGAACGGGTGATGGGGAACACTGGTTTTAAAAAAGGGGGCTTCACAACAAAGGGTTTGGTTTTGCCCGCTGCAGATGCTGAAGGAGGTCTCAACTTGCGGGACCTGGCAGCCGAGGCTCCCCACTGCTCCTGTATCCTCGAGTCCATGTCTGGAGTCTCTGGTTTGTTGTTTTTTTTTTCTTTTTTCTCTTTAAATTTTAAAACGTCTTTTTTTTTGTTGCGGTCGTTCTTCTCCCCCTGGGTGTGATGAGCTGAGCCGATCGCTGGGTCCCGCCCCACCGCCGGGTCCTTCATAAGTAGATGCGCCGAAGGTCTCCAGGAGATGTGATGGTGTTGCACTGGGGACAGAGCTTCTTGGCACCCTGCAAGCAGCAGACGAGACACAAAGTGTGAGAGCACGAAGGACGACCCACACGGCCCTGCCCTGGGCCTGCAACCTCACGGGAGCAGCAATGTCGCCCTCCTTCCCCTCCAGCAAGGGCTGTCCCCTCCCAGCAGTGGGCACAGGCTGTGAGAAAGGGAAGCCCCAACCAGCACCTTTCTTGCGTGCCCTGCAAGCCCCTTGTCCTGTTCCAGTCCCCAGCATGAGGCTGCTGGGCAAGCAGGAGCTCTGGGGGGCTGAAACCCAGAGCCAATGTGTGTCACCAAACTTGGCACCGCTGGCTGCCAAGGAGATCTGCTCCTTTCTGTTTCTCTCGCTCACCTGCAGCCCTCAATGAGCCAATTCAGGTGCCTGAACAGGCAGAAAATCAACCCAGCTGGAACAAGTTAAGTTTTCAGCAGGTTCTCATGCCTGAGCTCGTTCATGGTGGGCTTGGACCATCCCTTTCAGGGCAGCACGATGGGGCAGTGCCTTGGCCATCCTGCAAAAGCCCACGAGCTGCCAGCACGAAGGAAACCCTGGTCCTGTCCCCCCAGCTCACACAGATGCTGCAGAGATGAGTCTCTTCTGCCAAGGTGAGCTGAAAACAGCAAACTGTGATGTGAGCTGGGGTGGAGTAATGGGTGGCCGACATGAGCACTACATGAAATAAAACAAGGGCTGATGTGCCATCTATTACAGAGCCTGACAGCCAAGAGGTGTTAACAAGCCTCAGAATCGGGGTCAACCTAAGCCAGTCATCATTAGATTGGCAGATGTGACAGACAACTGATGGGAAAAACGACAGAAAGATGGCTCTGCTGTGAGGCAGCCTCCACCTACAGCACTAGCAGCACAGGAAATAGGGATGCCCTCCGTGAGCAGGGCTTCTTGCAGTGCCTGCAGCAGTGAGTGCGGCAGCAGGGCAGGGCACTGCTTCGGTACTGCTGCCTGCACTTGGGTACATCCCCAGCAGAGGAGGTGGCACTGCTGCTTACAAAAGGCAAGTACCCTTAGAACAGGCCCTCTCTGCTCTGTGACAACACCTGCAAAGGCAGGACAGGGGCCTTTTCCCCTGGAAGTTCTTTAGGCTAAGGAGAATCTAGAGGAGAGAGTCCCAGGTACAGAAAATTTATATGAGTGCGAGTAATTCACAAGGGTGCACCTCCAAAGAGGTGCAAGTCATGTTTGCTCTGCAGTACTGAGTACTACTGCAGACTAGTTTGGAACCAGCCCCCTCCCTGCTCCCAGTGCATGTTATTCCTGGCAGACATGGACTTCACACACTTGCTATTCCCTGAGCTTTGGACTTCTGAACAATCAGGCTGCCATTTGACAGCCCTTGCTGCTCAACAGCTCAACAGCTGCCCAGACACACGAGGGGACCATGGGCCTTTGCACCTGAGATTTGAACCAGGCACACACAAAGTCTTGTTGAGATAGAGTTGAATGAAACACATGATGGACACTCAAAATACCTTAGGCATCACTCTCGGGGTGAGTGACAGACTGGCAGTGGGACAGACCATTGGTAGTCTGGATGTTGCACCTAACTCTGATGCTGATCCTTTTAGTTATCTGGGACAACTACTGTGTCTGTTTAGATTTTCAGCCTTCTGGGGCAGGGACCATCCCACTGTGCCTGCACAGAAAGGGCAAGCTCTAACCCTGCATGTCCTAGTAAAAACTTGCTGCAGTGCCAACAATATGAAGGAGAGAAAAATGTAAACATCTGCCCTTTCTGACACTGTGGGCCAGGATATACAGCAGCACCTCCATGGAGGGGCTCACTAATCTGGATGCAAATGTCACAAAATAGCCTGTTTCAACTGAGTCCCTGCTTAGTTCCATGCAGTTCCCTGGTCCTTCATCAAGGCACCTGTTGTACCTGGTTGCCCTCTTGGCATCATCTTTGTAGCCAGAGGGTCCCAAAGGAAGTGGCAGGGAGGTGTTGAGGAATTAATTCACAGCATGTTGTCCAAGGGACAGCAGTTGGCAGCTGCCTGTTTGAGCTTTCCTGTGTGCCCTGACAAGCAGAAGTAAGTGTGCATGGGGATGTTAATCATTCCAGATGGAACTACTGGCCACATCTGTGTCCATGCTCTCTTTCCCAAGACAGGCACAGCTTACACACAAAAGGCAGCAAAGCATCCAACCAAGCAGCTGGAGCTCCTGCCTCTCTGGACAATGCACCAGGATACAATGTACCTTCTGCAGGACCAGTGCTCTGACCCATTGAATGCCTCAGCCTGCCTTCAGTCTGGGGCAAAGGATGGACAGTGCTTGCTGCCACCTCAGACCACGGCCCCTGCTCCTCAATGCCCCTGTGCAATGCTCAACAGCACTTCAGCTGCTCTTTCAGCTCCAAGGAAGTCAGAGACATTTGCCTGCAGGTGGGTGGGGAGGAGCACTGAACCTCCTTGAGTTTTCTTCTGCTAAAAGCCAACCTCAGCTGCTGCCACCTCACCCTCCTGCACCTTGTGCTCCATTCTGGGATGTGAAGCTGGACTGCGACAGTTGAGGGCAGGTGTGTGTGACCCTTAGCAAGGGCAACCTCCCTAACACAGACTAGACAGCTCACTGCAGGAAAATTCAGAAGTTTGGGTTCCTGGAAAGCCACTCTGACCAGGTCTGCAGCAGCCCTCCACCATCAGCCCACAGGGATGGCAGAACAAGCCTGATTAAACCAACTGCAGCTTTGCTGCTCTCTTCCATGGCAAAGCAAGGTCAGGTATGTAGTTTCTTTACACCACAGGGAAAGGGAAGTTGGGTGGATTTATCTTGGAATATCCTGGGATCTCTGACCCTGAGATCTATTTTCTGTACCACATGCTGATGGCTTGATCCACTCTCCCACCTAAGGCTGAGCTGCACACGGGCACCTCAAGTTTCTTCAACCACGCCACAAAGCAGAACCCAAACACACGGAGCTTGACCTATTTTCTGCAAAAGCTACATGACCACAGACTGATTTAGGGCAGTGGTGGATGTTGCTTCACCTGCACATGGGAAGTGGAGCTCATGCTGGAGCTCTGAAGCCTGGGTACATTGGAGGGAACAACAGCATGCTGGAGACCTTCAGCAGCCAGGCCTGAACGCTGCACAGGCTGCACATGGCACGCTGGGCTCAGGGTCTCTCTAGTACTTATGCTTGGTATTAACAGTTCAGGCAAAAATAATTACTTTGGACCCTTGGGGATGCATTTTTCTTTCTTTTTATGAAATAAAACCGTCCTCCTCTGCACACATAAAGCATGTGTGTTAAATTCAGAACTAAGTCCTGATTTTTTTCTTTTCAGATTGAAATTGCTCAGAACCTTGCTCCTTACATCTGACTTCAGGAGTAGGTGTACAACGTTTATCAGCACCAGAGTTTAGGCTCTCCTCTCTTGTGGAGAGGCACATAAGCTTGTACACACACATGCTGGCACAGGCACAATGAAAAAGCGTTTGCTCCCCCACTGCTCACCTGCCAGCTGGGGTTACTAAACTTTTCCCTTGAAATAAAAATGCTGTGGAATAATAAGTCCCACCTGTCGGCCATTTCTTTCTTTCTTTTTTTCCAGGTCCTTCTGCTCCTTTCATCATAGCTACATGGAAAAGCCTTGATGTGTTATAGCTGTGTGTGCTAGAGTAAAGGCCACCTCAGCTTTTCCATTATAAACCCCAGTTTTGAGGGGTTTATAAAACTCTGCTGCAAGAAGTTTGCTCCAGGGCTGTTACAAAGCAAAGAAACGGAGCTGGAACCAGGATGGAGTTTATTTTTTCTCCTCCTTTCTTAATTAAAATTTGGCAAGTGATTGATCCACAATACAGGCTAATCACTTGGGGTAGTAGTTTGAAAAATACATTAACGAGAGCTGAGATGTTGAAAAGTCGTTAGGGCTTACATGGTGCCAGGAAGGATTGGAGGAGTTTGTCTTAAAGTTGCCTCTTAAAAAAAAATGGTGTGACGTCTGCTATAAATTGGCTAAAGCAGGGAAACTCAAAAGGAAGGATTTTAGGCACTTCCTGCTGTCCTGTGGGTCTAAAAATGGGCAATTTCCAAGCACAATATGCTACCAGGCACAGAGAATAAAGACACACACACACACAGAGCAAGTAGAGGAAGTAAAATCAAAACAGAGAGATGCAAGAGGGACCCAAACCAAGAGCCAGCTTCTGCCAGGAGAGGAATAGAATGCCAAGATCCAATCCTCAACCAAGGTGACAGCCCTCTCTCCCACCCATGCCTTCACATGAAGTGGCAGCTTCTTCTCTGCAAATGCTAATTCCCAGAGAAGCAGCTGCTCCCCACTGCTGTTGTGGGGTACCCTCCAGCTGTCAGGTATTGGGGTTAAACCACCAGGAGAACAACTTTTTTCACAGAGCCTCCTCCAAGGGTGGAGCTCACCCCCACAGGCCAGAGCTGAAAAAATGTTAATAAATGACCAAAGAACCTCACTGTACACAGGAGCATCATGAATGATCATCATGCAGCATCCTCCATGCAGCTGCTGACTCAGGAGGTCCCTGTGCTGCTGGAAGCACCCAGGAATCACCCAGAAAGATTGCTCTGTATCTATGCTGTTCTGTACAAAACTACTCCAGCCTGCATGGGTATTGAAGTGGCAAAGCTAAGAACACGGTAAACCAGCAAAGGTGTAAGTGTGTCAACTGCAGAGCACACATATCTATTGATGGATCCCCTGGAAGCATTCTATGATGAAGAAGGCTTTTTAGAAGTGGTTTTTTTCCTGCTCTTGCAGTTGTCATTTTCAAATAAGCCCAAGGCAAGCAAGCACAAGCCTAGAGTCAGCAAACACCCATGGGAAATGCTGGCTCTGGCTGTAGAGGTGATGGGGGAAACTTAGTAAACTGCATCTGCTCAAATAAACCCGTCTTCTTTCAGCCCCTGCACCCACAAAACAGCTCCATCACTGGCAAACAACAGCCTGACTTAGCTTCTAACTACATTTACTTTGTAAAGAAAGATACCAGGGTTTGGGAGATCACAGAATTACAGCTCAGAGGGACATGAAGAACTCACCAACCCACTCCCCTGGCAAATATCACCTCAACTTGAATTACTGCAGACAGACACACATCAAACCTGTTCTCACAAACCTCCCCAGCAAAGCAGATGGCCAGTCTCTACTGTTAGAGCACCCTTCCCAAGAGAAGGAAAATAGAAATCCCACACACTAGTAGCTGTACTAGTGTTAACTCTCAGTTAATTGGGAAGGATGGAGAAGGGGCAGATTGTACCACAGGGAGATTCATCCCCAGTGACTCGGGGCTGCAGTCCAACAACCAGCTGAGGACAGACACCTGCCACAAGGACAGTGTCTGTTCAGGGAAATGAATCCACCTCCTGCTGTCCAGGCTAAGCTTTGCTCCTGCAACATCATTTCCCTTCCTATCTTTGAAGAACCTGCACATGTTTCCAGGGCTTTCCAAAAGGGATCACAGATAAGTTACTCCAGGCCCGCGTCCCAGTTTTTGCATAACTTTAAGATATCAACTCAGTTCTCAGCACGCAGGGTAGGTGAATGAAAAATGTCACTGTGTTGAGTGTCCCAGACAACCAGCAAGTAGGGAGCAACAAGCTCATGGCTGTGGTTTGACACCGCTAAAGTCAAGAGGATACTAGAGATGCTCAGATCATTGTAGTATTGTATCCTAGAAGATGTTTAAACCTTAGGTCCACAGACAGATGTGAGCATCAAATTTCACCCCATGTTCAATGCCCTGCAGGGGTTTAGAAGTGCCCCCAGACACTCTGAACCCTCAGTTCCAGAGCCTTGTTCAGTACATGATCCTCGCTCTCTCAGACACACTCACACTCTAATTTCATATTAGATCTTGGCTGGACACAGGAACCACAGGGATAGAAGAGAAAGGGGACTTTTCACCAGCAGGGATGGCAGATCTCCAGAATGTTCAAAAGGGGCCGGAAGCCCAACACAACCTGCCCGCCCCAACTCCTATTAACTCCAACAAATTGTTTATTGCACAACAGAAGAAAAATGCTGCCCCTCTCCCCCAGCCAAGTCTTTCCATGTGTGCTGCACGCGCAGGCTCCCTCCTCCCAGCCCCACTGGGGAGCCAGCTTTATACCCAGGGAAAGGTAACAGCAGCGATTATTACACACACTATCCCACAGCTCCTCGCTTGTTAAAAAAAACAAGAGTCTCTTTTGTGCCCGAAATAAAAGGAGATACCTTAATTAGAACAATGCAGGTTGGTAAGCATTAAACACTGAGTCCAGCTGCTGTATGCCATTAAATTCATAAAAAAGGAGGGGGGGAAGGAGGGCAGTCTTAACGAGATTACACACATTGACTTTGATCAAGACACAAAAGCACCAAGGCGTTCCAGGGTTTTTATTGCTGTCTTCAGGCTACATTTTAATGGTTACATTAGAAACATGCGAACACAGGCTGGGAGATTTTTTTTGAGATGGGAGAGGGAGTGCAAGCATGCCTTGTGAAAAGGCCTGGTTTAATAAATTGGGGGCTGCAGGGAGAGACTAGGACTGGGGAACACATGAGTAGTCACTTATTAATTGCTTCCCCTATGCAAGTGCCAAGTCTTAACATGATGTCTTGCTGGACTATTCCCATCCTGCCTGCCTGGTCAGCAGAAGAGCCATGTGCAGATCACACACAGCCAGCTTCATCCCCACCTTTCTCACGGAATTCTAGGGGGAGATGGCTCCCAGTCTGCAAGGAAAATGCTAATCCCTGAGCACCTGGAGTGAGTTTCCCCGTTCTCATGAGCAGCTGTGACTGCTGAACACGACACAAAGGGGCCTGACTGAAGTTGAACTAAGTTGCTGCTGAGTCTAAGAGCAGCCTGAAATTGGTGTCACAGATTTAGAAGGTGACTTGAGGCTGGCGGGAAGGGGAGAAGACAAAGACTTCAGAGTAAAGAAAATGAAAAGTATGTTAGTGTTTTATCCTGTGCCTGCAGCACTGCTGAAGGACAAGATTACTCTTCACTTAGCAAAGGTGGCAGAGTACACATTCATCCAAACACCTCACAGCTATGTGCCCACATATGTGTCTTTTATAACATGCTGCTAAAATGTTTACAAAAGCTTGTATAAACTAAATAGTGACGGGGTGTAGCTGAAGAGCTATAAAATACAGCCCGAGGGATAGCCAAGTTATTGAGTTGCTATTAGTACTCAAGCCCACAGGCACTTCAGCATCCTGGTAACTTTTCTTGGACAAGACTTTTAAAAGGCAGGATTTAAAGGAGCATGATCAGCTTAATCGTAATTCCAAGCACACAACGTGTTCTATAAAGTAGAGTAATGCCTTACAGGAACAAGTTTTTAGGAGTGGCACTCCCTTACATTTTTTGCAACCCAACACTGTATCATCTTGCTAACAGGAGAACTAGAAAGCACAACTATTTTCCACTCCCCAACTTAAGCAAAATGAAAGTTTGAAAATCAGCTGCAGAGGGGACATTAAAGACTGATTATAAAACCCCACAGTTTAAACACAGGAAAAGAAAACACTTCATTAAATAAATTTTAACCTGATGTCCTTTAATTAATGTATAAATTGCTGCTCTACTGGGTCACCTATTCTACATTCAAGGTAGTCCCCAAACTTCTAAACATGGATGGTATATGCTTGAAAACTACACAGCGCTATTTCAAATAATCTAAAAAATACAGATCCATATTCATAAAAGCTCCCTTCCATATCCTCTTCTCCTGAAGATGATTTCCTTTGCTTCGGGGGAATATTACATTTCTCAGAAGCTACCCATTCCATGAAATCTCAGTGGATTTGGCCTCCATTCTCACAGCTTTACCTCTCTGCATGGATGCCCCACAGGAAATTACTGTAAGGCAAGGTAGTCCCTGGCACAGAGCTCTTCAACGAGCCATGGCTGTGCCCACAAGTAGTGGAGCAACAAGCAAGGGGCGGGACAGCAATTTGGTCACAATGACTCAAACGAAACTCACTCAAGTCAAAGCTAGAGTGGGGTGTTACACAGCAAGGTTTGGGCAGTCTGCAGGCACAGCACTCACATTATCTAAAATAAAGCAAAAAGCACCTTTCCCTGTGGTGATCTAAAAGTATCAAAGAAGAGAGGGGAAAGGCTGTAAGTGAACAAGAAAGTAGTCAAGAGCCTCACCAGAGTCCGCAGCCAGCATTCTTCACAGTGCACATGCCAGCACTGAATGGAAGTCAGGGGCATTGTGTAGGAGTCCTGAGGAGAAGAAGCAAACAGGTTATTTCCACAGCAGGGATTTACTGATTCTTCACTCCCAACCCCATCACAATGCCTCTCTTTGTGGGTAACACTGCCTGGTGTTTTGTGTAATATGTAAGTTGCATTTTTGTAATGTTTGTACAGAAGAGGCTGAAAGTCTCCTGCAGCCCCTTTTCTTGGCTTCCCAGAACTCCTGTTGGAAGCCCATAATCCACTCAAGTGGTGATCTGATTCAGCACAGTTATTGCAAAAGCATCTGAAGTTGCTGTGGCCACCTACCATTATTCTCATCAGAAAGGTCACCAGATCATACAAAAACCAGTGACAGGGCAAGATCAACCCTTATCACAACTCACAGCTCTGCAGGAACAGCTTAACTACATCCCAAGAATACTGCTACTCTTTCAGCAGACATGTGAGTATCTTCTGTCATTCCTAAGAAACCTCTGGAAATTAGCAGCGAGAGTAAGTTGTTGTTCTTTCTGTGGGATGAATGGCAAGGGCTGCACTCCCACATCTACAAGCTGTGAGCTGGCTGGGAGAGAGAACCCTGTGCATCCAGATGAAGTTGCAGAGGGAGCTCTCCACCAAGCAGAATGTTCTCCTGATCTGAGCAGAACAGAAACCCAACAGGAGATGCAGAGCCCTGCAGGCTCGGACCATCAGAGGGAGCTGCTGCCCTTCTTTAGGAGAGCCACAGCATCAGCACAGAGCAAGCAGGGCATCAACAACTTTTGAATGCTCAGGCAACATTTCTGTTCCCAAATCAGAGAAAGTGGGTCTCTGATCACAGATTCTGCTCTCTCCTATGCATGTAAATGTGGACATGCAGTAAGAGGATGCTTCATATCTGGGAGTGTTCTATAGGAAGGCTCAAAGTCTTCCTATAAAAAAAGTTGGAACTTTTTTTCCCTGATATAGACGGACAGCTGCCAATACCATAGGAACAACATAATGCATACGGAAATTTTGGTTGCTAAGACCACCTTCATTTGGAAGGCTAATTGGTGACGAGCTCCCCCACATTCTGCCTGAAAAAAGGAGAAAAGCTTATCCCCCTCCTCAGCAAAGATATCAAGACATTTCTGATTCATTACCACAAGTGGAGTGCTACTCACCATGCAAATGAGACATTTATAGCGGTCCCCACGGGAAAGCTGCCTTTCTAACTCACGGACACGAGCCTTTAACGCTTCAAATGTTGTCACTGCAGAGTCTTCTGTAATTCTGCAAAAGATGATGGAGCGTGAGCATCACTGAGCACACAAGACTCTTAAGAGTTTGGGGGAAAAAGGATCCCACAACAGGTACTGCCCAGGAAATGGCATAATACTCAAACTAATATATCTGCCTTGGGGTAAAGCAGAATTCCTGAAAAGCCCAGTGTGAACTCTGTAAAGTGTCCTACTAAACACCTCCAAACATATCACCAAAGAACACAAATGATGCTTGCAGCTTGATACAGAGCAAATTTCCACAAGACACAGACATTTAAAGAACAGGTATTTCTGCTGGGGTTTTTTTGTTTGCTTTCTGCCTTTTTTCTTGTCTCCCTTAAGAGATTACTTAGGATCACACACTTGAGGCAAAGTTCTGTACGTTGCTTTAAAGCTGCTGAGATAACTTTTTGTGGGCAATAAGAGTTGCTCTTCCCCTCAGAGAACGGAGGCCTTTGCTGGCCATCAACCTCATGTAACGCGACATCAGCTCATTACACAGGATCAACACAATGCTTTTATATTAATGAAAGCCCTAGTTTTTTGGCTTCTAATACTGAAAAAAAGGAGAAACCAACAGCACTGAGCGCTGTCAACAGGCTGGTTATAAAGGCAGCTTCACAATCTGCTTTCCCATTTCTTAGGGTCATTTTTGATGGGCAACATTCTCTCTTTTGTCACAGAGGCGCTGTGCTGAGGGCAGGCAACTGTATTTTCATGGTTCTGCAAGGCTGGTGAAAAGAGCAACTTGCCAACCTAAAAGCAAGGGCAGACAGCAATGCTTAGCAAATGAGATGCAGGGAGCATTATAGACAAGGATGTGTCACTGGCATGCTGCAAAACCCGATTTATACACAGTGCAGGCATAAGGAGGGGCCCTCAAGCATTCTCCAGAAAAGGCTTAGAGCACTGACATAAAGGCTTTCACTCTTGTGAATAAAAACAAAACAACAATTTTCATTTATGTCAGTGAATTTCAGGTCTGTCCAAGCAGAATCCAGCTCAGAAGAACCTGAAGAGTATTTCGCTGTCAGAAGCTGCATCATCAATCAAAACATAACCCACAGTGGCACCCACGTGTTCTACCTTTTTAGAGGATGATTCACCAACAGGTGGCTAAAACATGGGTCTAGTGGAATTACTACAACCAGCAAAGTGAGCTGCACTCTCAGCTCTCTCGCTGCACACACGCACTCACTCTTCTGTTCATTAGTCACCTGTCGATGGCACGCAAGGAGGGACCCGGGGAATCTCCAACGAGGTGATTCTGCTGGCTTTTCCCAAGCCTTTGGTAAAAGAGCTAGTCAAAGAGATCTTGGATGATTTTTCTAATTATGACACTTCAGAAGAAAGTGGAGCTGCTCAAGTGCGTACAGTTAAGTACTAATGTTATAGAGCTCCTTCAGTTTCACTCCTGCCTTTGTGCAGATCAGACATGCTCTGCACGAGCTACCGGAGGAGATCTTCATCAGAAGGAGATTCATTGGAAGTGACAGTTGCTAGAAAATGGTAACCATTTCAAAACTGCAAAAAAAGGCAAAGAAGTACACATGTCCCATGATAGCCTACTGGGTAAGGACTGTCTGGGGACAGGAACACTGTGGATTCAAGTCTTAGAATCAATAAATATTCTTTGGAGCAAGATGAAAGAGCTTCAGTAGGAGACAGCCTTCCCTGCTGTGAAACACCCACTTGCTCCTAACCCTTTGGTATGAAATATTACCATATCCCAGCTTGAGTTCTCACCCTCAAGGAAGAGTTGCTAGCATTTTCAAAGGAAGTCTAGAAAGGTGTTAGTTTTGTCTAAGGAAGAAACAGAATTATTTATTTATAGCTTGAAGATTATTGCTGGCTGAGAAAATTGTTTGTCTTCCAGTCTGGCCCACCAACAAGCTGATACTGGGTGAAGGCTGAAGTTGAATTTGACTTCCTGGAATCCATTTCTCCTTACTGCATGCACAAGGGCAATGGAGGTGTAAAGGCAGTGAGTGTGACTCCTGCCCAGAGCAGGTGGCAAGCAGAACCTCAACTGTTGCTATATTCTCCTTTTACCATCTGTGGAGCTATCTGTCCTCCTCTGATGGGTGGGTGACTCAGCAAGAAAAGGAAAAAGCTGATTCCTTGGGCAGATACAAGCAAACACCCATTCAACCCCACTAACAGTCAAAGCCTGAATAGGAAAAATTTGCCACTGCAACAACTAGAGGAGATAGAAAATGGCTTGTTTATAGAAATCTAAATGGTTGACCCTCATCGGCCAATTTTGGAAAGTCTCTGAGATAATCGCACCTGTCCAGTAATAAACGAATGAATCAGAAAAGGAGGCTGAATAGAGGCATAAGCAATAATGCTCAGAGGCTGCTTGATACAATGGCCAATCAATAGGAGGGCTGTAGATCAGGGTGCTAGTTAGCTGGAAAATTACCGCACCGCTGCGTGCGTCACGCTGTAGGGATCCTGGACAATCAATGTGGGAGGTATTGATTTAGTTATTATCACTTCATACGCTCCAGACATTGTTAAATATACATTTATTAACAAGACTGGGGTGCATTGGTAAGAGAGGGAGCTTCAGCCACTGCAGTATCTCCCAGTGCTGATCAAAGCTCAGCTGTGACAGAATTAAACTCCATGTTCTCCCTGCCAAGCGTGCTCACAGGACAAACCCTGACAGACGGCACAGTTGCTGAAGACATAGCTCCTAACTCACGAGAGAGATAGGAGTTTTGGCCACAAGTGAGTATTTTGCACTTGAGATTTCAGGAAAACCTCTCAGAGCAGCAGCAACAAGGGACGTGGCAGCCAAGGGTCAACCCAAAGTGAGCGATAATTGCATGGTTGCTTCCGAAAAGCCAGAGGAAATGAGGTCAAGGGAAATAGGGAGAACATTAGTAAATAAAGGAAACTGAAACTACCTCCAGGGATGGAATAAAGACCAGAGTCACTTCCCATGTGTCTGGCTCCTGTGGTGGCCAGCACACTTGGGACACATGCCATTCCATTTAGCGACATTTTACCGTCAACCTGCTGCTTGTATCCTAAAGATAAGCATCGCTTAGGAGCAACTCTTCCTGCAGCAGCAATCTTGGGAACTCCCTCAGGCTTCCCTCTTGTGTGCACACCTCGTGTGTGCTTGCCCAGACACAGCTGGGAGCAGCCTTGGGCAGTATTTTTACAGGGTAACGCCAGGGTGGAGCGAGGGTCAGAAAGCCAAGCTCCATGGACAGGGCAAGGCTGTGTACAAGTTACCCTGCCAAGTGAGGCAGAGGGAATTACAGGGAAGAAGGAATTGGCTCTCTGCTTTGCCTTGACCTCGTGCTGGATGCAGAAGGACTCTCAGCAATTTTGCGCCTCAGCGCTCCGATTTGACGTATTTGGATAACGTCATTTATCAGCCTCCAGAGAGACCTGCTGAGCACGACTGCTGCCAAGAGCAATACCTTGAGACCCAGCACTGATGCTCCTCCAGCAGGTGCAAGTGGCCTCCCTGAAACCTGAGTCGTCCTCCCTGGCTGAGGCCATACCAAGAGGGCACCTCCATGACAGAGACTCGTTGTGGACCTACACCACCACTGCGAGAGAACATTTATACAAGAGCGAAAACAAGAAGGGAGGGCTCCTCGTGGAGGAACCTGGGTCTTGTACTTGTACTCTCTTCATGGTTAACTCTTCCACAACTTGGCAGACACACCTGAGGATGCTGAGTACCAAGGAGCAAGTCTGTGAGACTTGGGCAAGACAGCACGTGGTAATTTTCAGCCTTTATGCCCAACACACATTTTTCTACTACTCACAGCATTTTCCCCAGAGCACTGAAAATAAGAACAAATTTTATTTATCTGAGCAAATCCTTGCTTTGTTTAGATAAAAGGCCAGAAGAAGTGCACAAAACCACCATGGAGGAGGAAAAAAGACCGATCAGTAGCTTTGAGCTGTTAGGAAGCAATCACCTCCTGGGAAATCTCCCCTGGGAAATGGCTGCCCCCCTCTTTGCAAAAAAACTTTAACCCAAACACTGGTTATTTGTTAAACATTAGCATGCATGTGATCTTTGTTTCTCCAAATTAAATCGAGCAATTCCTACCCGCTGTCCCAGTGGGCAATCACAGGCAATTCCGTTAATTAAATTATCTCTGATTCTGCAGCTCTGGAATCTCTCAATTGACTAAGTCTGTGCTTTATCATCAACAAAATACTGGACCAAAAAGGAAACAAAAAAATGCTGATGTCAGAGTGATTGGCTTCAGTTAACCCTTCCCAGCTGGATATTAAGGGCTGCTCAAGAAACTGTTGTACTGGAACGAGCCCAAGAGCGAGAGCCCTGTACCACAGATACCAGCAGCAGCTGTTCACTTGTGTTTCCTTTCTGTTGTACAGAAAAACACAAACACCACACAGCCACTGCATCCAGCATCCTGCCTATCTGAGAGCCACAGAAAGATGCAAAGCATTAGCTGCTGAAGAAGCAGAAAAACACCTCACAGATCAGCAAACCCCTGCAAATACTCCATCCTCACCTTATCTAGACCTTAACTTGATGTATCCTGCTGTTGAGGCATCTCCATAAAACATTCCCCTTTGGTTTATTTCAACTGGATATAAATTTTCCTTTCTTCATAAACGGCCACACTGTACACAGCATTCCATAAATTTTTACAATTCCACTGTTTGTATGTACCTTGTAAAAAACGCTTAGCACTGATTAAATGCACTACCAATAAAATTTCATGGGCTACTTTTGACACTTGATATTCTGACCTTCTTCTCTCTTCCTCATACATTTATTTTTGCTTTCCTACGCCTGTAAACACAGACTGGCAGAGAGGAAAATGTACAGTACCACTGACAAACCCAAGAGTGATGTATTTATTTTTAAACAAAGCCTTTATCTTCCCCTGTACAAAGTGGAGAACCTGATCCCAGCAGAACATACATGCCACCTCCCTGCACCAAGGGCAGGGGTCGGGTCACTAGCAGCTTACATATCATAAATATTAGAAACAGACTGGTCGATGCTTTGACGGCAGAGTCAAGTTAAGTAAGATTTCAGGAGCAGAAAAATTGCCCCTGGCCATATCCAACCATGACTGTAGATGACAATTATCATAACCACTACTACACTACAGGAGAGAAAGCCTGCTGCAGTCCTCACTTTGTGGGGCACAATCTTCAAGACTTGATAAAAAGATCCAAAAAATGACCCCAACATCAGTGCACAATCATGTAATTGCAAGCCTTCTCTCAGAGCCAATTTACATATGGGTAAAAGGGCAACTTTTTCATAGAAGAGACCCTGTTTTATTAGCCTGTAACATGCTGTGCACAGCTCTGTGATACTGGTAGCACTGTGGAACAGCAGAGCACAGTGATGCTGTCTCAGCTCTCACTCATACGTTGCCTTCAACACAAAATCCCTCGCTATCTGAGTTTCAAACACTAGCTATAAACACCTTTATCTGCTTTGTGATAAGAATTGCTTCTGTTTTCAAAGTGACAAAAGAATTTGCCCCCCCTTTCCATTTAGCAAGCATCACCTGCAGCAAGTGCTAGAGCTAAGGATACAGGGACTTTATTTTGGCAGACGTGGGTGAGCACCACTGAAGTCAGCGGGACATCCACAGACTCAAAGGCCTTTTACACTTTTACACTTACTGGAGTAACATGAAGCTAAAACCCCCCCCCATTGTTACTAACAAGTAAAACACACTGATAAGAAAGTTTTTAAAAAGAAAAGTGACAGGTGGCTTTAAAAGGAAACAGACACAGCTCAGGCATTTTCAGAATCTTAACTCTCTGAAAGAAGCCCAGTGTCAGGCTGGTGGCAGATTGACTGTGAATCACCCCACAACATGTGGGCTACTGGATTGGCACAATGTACTGAGATTTTATTTCACTAGATGAGCTGGTTACAGCAGAAGGGGCCAGCTCCCTTGCTGTAAAAAACTGCCCAGCAAAGCTGTTTACAGTAGAGCCATGTCAAATCACACCAAGTGAAGTTTAGACCCTCAGTCTGCAAGACTGCCAGTGCTAAAAGCAAATCTTCTGGCAAGACATCAACATTTTAGGAGCTGGCTTCCCCTTTATTTAGCTAAAAATCTCATTTATTGGGTTTATTTGTTTTTAGACTAACCTTCTTTAAAGAGGCTGACTTATAATCCTGTAAAACATTGTCACATGTATTGAGGAAATTGGCAAGGATGCTAATTTATTGTCCTCTAGGAAAAAAAGCTCTCTTTCCTTGATTAATGTATGTTTTTGTATTGTAAGATATTAAAGAATGTTGCTTCACCTGTAATTATAGAGAATAGTTTACTCTGGCAAACTGCCCTGGCTTCTGGTTGCCAAGTTATGAATAATGCAATGTTCCCCATTCTAATTTCCGTGTTCTAAGTTGTGAATTTGGAGCGGGGTGCATGCAAGGGCACACACACACAACACTGAGGCGCTCTCAGTCACGAGCGCCTCTATTTTATACTTGCTTGCACAACTTGTTAATACTGGCATCTGCCTGCCAAATTCAGAGTTTGCTTCTGACTAATTTCATCTTGATGCAAACCAAAAAAATGTTGTCTCTTTTTCCCCACAGAGGAATTATTTCTCTTACACTTGCATGCACTGTCACAATAGCACTGAGGGGAGCTTATCGCTGCAAGAAGGCATTTTAAGCCACGTTTAGTAGGGACTTGGGTAAAGATTCCTTGAAGAATTTAATGACAGAAAAATTCATTTTGCTTTCACATCTCCCCCGCCTCCGTGACACAGAACCAAACAATGTCTTTACAGAAGCGGGAAGTAAATTCAGGCACTGGCTCTTTCTCTTCCCTTTTTTTGGCCCGCGTTTCGCTGGGACACATGTGCCCAGCCCCAATCAAAACAGAGACAGATGGCACCGCTGATCATTCAGAATGGAAGGAGCCTCGGAGTCAGCATGTTTGGATGCATTTGTAGGGCTACGCAGTATCCACTGGCCACTGGGACTGATTTAAAAAGGCGGCGAGTGAAAGTCTGAGCTTGCGCCAAAATTTTAAATGTGCCATTTGAGCAATTATGGTTCAACATGAAAGCTGGGAGAAAGAATGCGTGGGTCATTCTGATTTAGATTTAGAGACTATGTCTCCTGTTCCAAAGAGAAAATAAATGCAATCCCACTGCTTTACTGGAGCAGATTTGGCGATAAAGGAAAAAGCCATGCTACAGAAAAGTGGTTTGCTGCAGCAAACCAGGTTCTGTTGAGGCAGCACAGGTTGAGTTAGAAAATCATTCTGTAAAAAAAGTTCCTAAATAGAAATAATTACTCAGCTAATGTGTGAATGTCTCGGTTCACTTTTGAAATGTATTCTTCATGCTGGTGAGCCTAATTGTATTTTTAACAGATTTGTGAAGGTGCATCATGGTCTTTATCTTAGTACAAGCCAGGTCCACAAAAGGCAGGCAGTGGAAATGGAAAATGCAGCTCCTCTAAGGCACACAGGTTAGAGGTTCCAGCCTACTGAAACTTGCCTCCATCCACAAGTAAACATATTTGGATTATGACCAAACTCCACATATAGCTAGGCAGGTCTATTTTTCTACTGGAAGACTTATGGCAGCTGTAACTTGTCATCCTACTGTGGCCTGGAGCTGGTCTAGTATTATTCGTAGCTTTGGTTGGACGATCAGGGCACAGAATTATAAAATATCCATGAAGGTGAAAAAGGAATAGCAGATTCCTAGGGCTGAAAGGTGCTCAGAAGGCTGGACATGCAGACGAGCCTTGCAGGCAGCCTCTGCGAGCGATTAAATAAATGCCTTCTACTCCCATGGCCCACATCCAAACGACCGAAATAAACAGGAAATATCTATGCTACTACAGCAGCACTTGGACTCATCTATAGCCTTTTAAGGGCTTTACCATGGAGGTGATATGCTTTCCAGAACCTCCATTCATGACCGCTGATTGGAGGTACACAAGGGCAGCGCGGTAACACATCCTCCAGACAGCTTCCTACAACTGCTGCTGCCGCCCCAGAACTTTTACACTGTTGCTGTTTCCTTTACGGGGAAAGAAAGGATCAGAATTAGCATCATTTAAGGTAATCGCGCCTTCAAAAAGAAACATGAGGCTATTAAAGGAGGCCACGGCACATTAGTATCACATAACCAACTGTGGTCCCAGAGCTGGAAGAGGAAACCAGCAGTGCAGTGGAAGGACAGGTCATGAGCCGGCTATCTGAGGGAAAAGCCGGAATGCTTATGCAACCGAGAGGGAAACAACAGCTTTCTACAGACAAAAACTGTCAAAGAGGAAGAAAGAAGAGAATGGAAAAATATGGATGAAATGCCCATAGTGGTGTGGAGTAAGGTTAGGACAAGCAGTGACATTGAAGTGAGGGCAAAAAAATCACCACAGATATTAAACTACTTTAATTACATTACTAGCTACTACACTGCTTCTGTAAAGGCAGTGCTGGGTTCTGTGTTACAGCAGCAAAGGAGATATGAAAGCACAATGAATTCTTCTTGCAGTCAATTCTTTGGGAGATCTTTACCAAGCTTTAACTAAATTTGGCTTAACACTCCTTCTTGCAGCGGTAAGCTCCCCCCAGCAGTATTGCAATCGTGCATGCAAGTGTAAGAGAAATAATTACTGACTCTACAGTTGTCCCAGACACAGTTTAGTGACGTGTAACACAAACTGGTGGGTTTTTTAGTACTATTTTATATTTACACTTACTAATTGTAGCCTAAGAAATGCATAAACTACCAAGAGCTGTAATTACAATCATCCTGTTGTCATACAGCAGCTGGCACAGCACAAACACTTACTGGGTCCTGCCACAACAGTCAGTGAGTGCCAAGGAAAGCAGTAGCCCTGTCACCACCAGCACACAGCCAGCCTGTGCAGCCAGGGCTGCCCCTCAGCAGATGCAGGAGAGTGACAGCGAACTGGCAGCGGACGGGGCACAACATGATCCCGCTTCTGCTTTTCAAAGGAACATTTCCATCCAAACACGGAACGCAGCCTACGTAAAAATAATTGTTACTTTTCTCCTGAGAGCATCTGGGCACCATACAAACATTTCCTAAAAAAATATCAGTCCCTGCCTCTTAATTCTTGCAGTGTAGCTAAGGGATGTGAACAAACAGTCACATCCTCAAAATATTTTCAGAAGGAACACGGCAAGATCCACAATGCTCCATCAGAGACATTGTTAAACACGACAGGCTAATTTTAGGGACGAGTCCTCTATCTGACAAGCTGCTCACACATCTAAGGGCAGAATTCGTCTGCTAGTAGGCAGCTGTTTGTGTTTTATAAGCTAAAGTTTCTTTTACCTATGGAATAACTCCAATATTTCACAGGGAATCATCATCCATCTAACTGAAGTACCCTCTAACAGACCATCAGCCTCATATCCCCTTTGAAATAGCACAGCTGAGCACTTGCTGGGCCACGATTTATTTTTTACCTTCTAAGACATCTTGGTAACTCTATAGCTCAATAGTGACAGTCGAATTTCACACTGCGATAGCCCCCCATCGATTTTTCATTCCCAGGAAGCAACTCTACAAATTAAAGTTAACAGCATTTCTGAAACTAAGGAAAAAAAAAAAGAAAAAAAAGGAAAAGAAGGGGCAGGCAAAAAGACATAAATGGCAAGATGCTTTAACTGCACACCCAGCATAGGAATAGAATTCCTTCCTGGGGTTTTCACCAATTATGGGACAGGGATGCTACTGCCCCTGAAACCAGCAGAACCCTGGGGTTTGCAGATGGTTCAGCTCTAAAACACCACGGGATCAACAGACATAAGAGTTCCTTCCTATATGAAGATGACAAAATCTACAGAAAACTGTCCCAAGGCATGAAATCAGACCAAACCTCTGGACAACAGCTGCACTAAACAGAAACACCACCTTCCCCCAGGTCTGAGCTTGTACAGTCAGCCTGCCTCACTGAGCTTCGTTAACCACCACCCTGTGAAGACATCGATACAATTACACTTTGCACAGTGGTTATAAATGTTTGAGACCACCACTGGCACATGAAACTTCTACCCAACAGTTAGAAGAGGGAGCAGAATAAAGAAACATAGCCCGGCTCTCCACCGTCACAACCCAGAGGGACGAAATGGTGCATCTCCCTCTGCACCCTTTCAACACTGAACACCAGTATACAGTACAAACACAATATTACATATTACTGAATTAGTGAAAAAGACTAAAACCTAAGAAAGATAAAAATCTAGACACAAGCAGCAGAGCCTAGCAGCTCTTTCTCAGCTTGGCTTTGACAATCCCACACTTCAGTTCAGCTTCCTGGATCCTCTCTCAAGTTCACACGGGTTGCTCTAGGACTGGACCCATCAGCAGCATCATGCTCTTGCAGAACACAAAGGGTTAGTTCATTTATGACCCAAGTTAATTTTTTAATTCTGTCTTTGCTATGAAATGTTCTTGTCTCCAGGCAAAGCCTATTAATAGTGTGACACTATGGAGAGGAGCTGGGAAGCGCTTATCCTGTGGTGTGAATTCACAGCAGCTTCTGTTTCCCTCTGACATACCAGCTTAAGCATGGCTCCTTCCCTTTCAGGCCTCTGCTAATCCTCTGGCTTCACACACACTCTGCTCCCACCCTGACCCACCTGCCTGGGAGCAGGGTCCCCACGACAGACACTGCTACCTCCCCGACTGCTCTCACACGCTTCGCTCTTCGCACAAGGACCCCAACCTAAACTTGTTCAATTTTAACTGATGCTCCTTCCTGTGCTGCTGCACCAGAGCCCCTCCAGAGCCGATGTTTCAGAGCAGCTGGACTGGAAAGAGGTGAGGTGGGGAGGGGGGAAGGGGAGGAAAGAGGAGACAGGAAAAATAAAACAAACACAATTGCTTTTTGTCTCTAAAACCCTCTTTTTAACCCAGCGAGCGTCTCATCCAATGAAGCATGATAAGCATGAAGTGTTATATAAAGAAGATAATTATAAAGGGATTTAATGCTTGGCAGGCTCGTATCGCAAGGTTCAGAGCAGAGGTAGCATACTCACTTAAACAGCCTTGTGTCCAGGTTTGCTATTATGCAGGCAGCACGGCTGGGGCCAAGCGGAATCAGAAACAAGATTTGTTTTACAAAAAAAAAAAAAAAAAAGCACAGCCCCCTTCCCACTGAGGATGGCAGTTCCAGTCCCACCTCCTTCCACTTCTGTCCCATCCCTGATTAATGATGTTGTCTGCCTGATTTATGACCCACCCCAACAGATTAGAGTTTCCCTCTTCAACCTCCCCCCCTTTCACCCCTCCCAGAAGGCACAGCCACACTCCGCTGGAAATATTAGAGAATTATTAAATAAACATTCATACGTCATGTCTCTTCCCATACTGAGCTCATCGTAGTCAACGCTCAGCGGCCGGGTCCTGTTTGCTTTGGGGCTGACACCAAACAGCTGGAGTGATTCATGGAGAGGCTGGCTACAATGCTCTGTGCCATATATCATGCTCGCAGCGCTCCCTGCCCCGGCGGAGATAAACTGATCAACCACAACGGGCTGGAATGAATTTATGACAACACAAAATTGAGGAAAACAAATGGGAGGTGACCCAGTGGGCCACTAACCCAGACTCTCTCGCTGGCCTGCAATCTAGTCTGGTGGCAGAAAGCAAAATTGAACATTGGCACTCTGAATTAAGATGCTGGCTTTTAACCCCGGGGAACCTCGGTTTCAAAACGGCACCAGACCCTCGCAGGAGGCATCTTGGGAGGGAGCAGAGAGGAAGACTTTTTGTGGGGAAGGTGCTTTTTGCAGCTCTCTGTGCGCAACAGCGCTGAGAATACGACGTTGGTGGAGCAGCTGGGGGGGTGCCTGCGCAATTAGGGACCAGCCGCTCTCCCTGAGCAATGCTGCATCTCAAGTTGAGGTAAAGTAGTGTCACACTAGCTGAGCTTTGCCTTGGCAGTGGCTGGGGTCTTCAGCAGATAGGCAGAGCTCAGACAGTGTGATGCTCCTTCACCTGTCCCCATGAGCCTTCAGCACCCCAGGGTGTCTCCCAGACACCCCACATGGCTGAGATTAGAAAAGCTCAGCAGGGCTGAGACACCCTGCAGTGTTGGGAAGGAGAGCTGGGAGCAGCACCTTGTCTCTCACCATTGTGGTTGCCATCAAGTTCAACACTAGCAGATGAGATCAGCTTGTCCAAGCTGCTGATGACCTGGCACGGCACAAGGAGTGGAGCAACAAACACAGACTTACCCCGAACCCCATCTAGTTGTTCTGCATGCAAGAGACTCTCCCACAAAAACCCAAGTTTAGATTAAATGAACTTGGGCAGGCAAACAATTTCAGCTACAAGGAGGACTGCTTGCTGTACTGTATTAATGGATTAAAAAACAAGCAAAACCACGCTGCTCTCTTTGCTTGGACTTATTTTTGGAAGAGGGGAGGAAGGAACGTCATTCTTACGAGAGAAGGATCAATACACAGATCTCTGCTAACTCTATTAGCCACTGCTCTGAACGGAGAGCACGGCTGACACAGGTGCTAAGCCATGTGCTTCTGGACAATTTTTAAAATGCTAATGAGGTGCTACACAAGGTTTAAACATGCCAATCAATAATACTCAGATTTAAAGGCAAAAACTGAAGTTACAAACAATGGAGTAAAGTGATGCTGCCAAAAACTTCCTGTAAGCACCACCCAAAACAAGAAAAATGAAACCAATTTAGCCCCAGATTAAGAAACAGGAACTAGAGATGAATCAATTTAGCCTGTTGGGCTGGGTCGCCATATATCATGGCTCAGCAGTGGAGTGGGAAACAGCCAGACAGTGAGAAACCCTTCCCCCTCCTTTCTGTAGGCTTCTAGCTCTGATCCCTGTTATCAATTAATTTAACAGAACCCCTCTACACAGACAAGCACACAGAGCATTGAGACTCCTTAAATGGCAGGACAGAAACTATTTATCACACATGAATCTCAAAGGAAAGAAGAGCAAAAAAAAAAAGCAGCTAGGAATTCTCCACCTGAAACACCATCTTGTTTTCTGAACCTCGGTAAAATAAAGCACCTTAAATAAAAAGGTGCCCCTGCAACTTTCAAAAATTAACGTTTTTGGAAAGACTGAACAAGACATTTAAGGAGTTTCCTGCAATTTCTATTGGGTTTTGCTGACTTTTAGCAGAACTGAAGCTTTAGTGGGGCAAGGTTATTGCAGAGCAAGGTGTGTGTTCTTATACATGCACATACACACATACACGCTCTCCCCACTTCACAGCAGTGTTAGCATGAGAGTTGTTTGGAAAGGATTCTGGGACCCTTCAAAAGATGCTAGCTAAAGCCTCTTTGATCAGATTATTAAAGCTATGTCAGTTTTATCACTTGAGCTCAAGTGTTCTGGAAAATGTCAAATCCTTTCAGCTCCTGCAGTTTAAAGATTTTCAATAGGAGTGGATCTGGGAGGGTGGAGAGCTGCTGGGCTGACAGGCAGGAGGCCCAAAGGGAAGCCAAGCAGCAGCTGAGACAGAAGCTGACAGATTAGGGCAGAAGGTATGAGCCCTTGCCACCAAGACAGCATGCACTGGTTGGCTCTCACTCCAAGGACAAATCTGCTTCTGCACTGACCTGCAAGCTCCCAGACTTAGTGGTCCTTGGTCAAAGTCTGCTCACTGAGAGGCATCGAGCAGCAGACAGCCAACATTTGGGACATGCTAACAAAAAGGATTGTAAAAAGGCAAGTGCCAAGGCAGCAAAGCAATGTTAAAGTTTCCTCTGCAGCAGGGAGTTTCCCCAGTTAACCCCTGACTGTGAACATATGTCCTTCCAGGCTGCCTGAACTGTCAGAGATCCAGAAATGTACTGGGGACACAACCTCTCAAGTCAGAACCAGGGGTAGAAGGAGAACAAATTGCATTAAAAAAATTACAACTTTCTGTGAAATCAGCTTAATGCTACCACCAGATTTTTCCCCATCCTAAATTATCCATGGACTTCAACCCAAAATGTAATGTTTAAAACCCACCATTTTACCTCATTGCTTCCACCTCATTCAAGCTGTTTGGTCTCTCACTTGATCTTGGGGCAATGTTTTATATCAAGCAATAATCAACTTAAAACACTGCCCCATCCCAGCTAATGCAGTCCATGGCAGCAGAGAAGAGTCTGCAGTTTTAGGTTTGGACCATCAAATCTGTCTGAGCAGTAAGTCAACCTAGCAGCATGTGGAAGGAGGCTGAAAATGTTACTCAAATGAACAGTGCAGATAAAACCATTTATTTTTATCCCAGACTAGACTGCAGCACATTCAGTGAGCAGAAAGGGACAGGAAAGGAGATGCCCAGGAGTCCCCTGCACTACTGTACATTTAAACACAGGGACTTAAACTTCTAAATCACTGGAAGGACTGTAGGTAAAAAACTCAGGAACTGAGACATTATTTCTCTTAGAAACCATACAAAGGCACAATATGGATCTCATGGAAAAAGAAATTCTCTTAGTCTGGCTTCTGCCAAGTTACAGTGCCGTTGAGGAGCAGCATCTCTCCCTTTTGCTGGAGAGATGGAAGGTGGAACATGCAGGTATCACAGAAAAAACAGAATAAAGACCACATGAAAGACTGCCCTCAAAAACCAAGGTGCAATGACAAGGTAACTTCTCCAGTAAAAGTAGGATCCCATGATACATTTGCAGGGGGAATCCAAAAGATCGAAGTACAGCTTGACAAGTCAATTGCTTTTGTCAGGTTAAAGTGGGTTTTGAATCTTTACCTCTTGTCCAAAGTTCCAGCTCTGGTCTAGGCTGTTATGCAACACACAACATTTAAAACCCCATGTTAACTAGAATATGATGGAAAGCATGGACAGATCTATTTACATATTTTAGAAGGCGGTAATTTGCAGTGGAGAAGCCCTCTGGAAGCTGTGCCCAGTTCCTTGTCACTGGGTACCTGCCCACACAGATATGTGCTGGAGAACTCTCCACAGGGCCTCTATGACCACAGCAGCAGCAAGTGCTCCAAGTCCAGGCTTCATGTTGGAGCACAACTTCCCTTCTCAGTGCTAAAAGCTTCAAATATGCCCACCCTCAGATTACCACTGCTTCTGGGAGCACCAAGTGGGACACTACGGTTCCTTAAAAGAAAAAAAATGGAAGCTATCCACTTCACACTCACTTTTCAATGTCACTGTTCTTACAGGTCTTCTGCATGGTCTCCTGTTTACTGCTTTCACCATTACTCGTCGAGGGCATTTCTGCTGAGGGAAGAACAGAAAAATTAGTAAGGAACATCTGATTATTGCAATGGAATAGTCTGAGCGAGTCTCAGTTTCAGAGGACCCCAATGGGTCATTTTCATGCCGATTCTCAGTATGAGAGAGAAGACACGGATGCTACATGTCCCTGTCTGGCAGGGGGAGGCTCTCTCTGGACAGAATGCTTCTATGATTCAAGGTTGAAGATACAACCTCTACCCTCTTCCCATTTCATCCTGACTGATGCTCACAGATGTACCAGTTGTTTAAGCCAGGATTTCATTCAGAAGGATTGATGCAGCTGCCACACAGAAGTGTACTTCTACAAAGGTGGGTCCAGAGCAAATCCACATAGCCCAGACCCAGCTTCTCCCTTTTCCTGAGAGCCCTCAGATACAAGCAGAAAAATGCATGTCAGGTAACTAGTATGACAGAACTGCTCATCATGGCTGCTCCCAGCACTGGAGAGGGTGTGAGACACCAGCTGGAGATGAGACAGATGAACTGTCCTGGGGCCAGCCCCGGGGCTGTAGGTTCAGCACCGTAGTTTCAGGTAATAAAAGGTATGAAGAAAACAGCTCATAGCAAATGTCATCAGGGCTGCTTCCCTCATCACCTCTGTGGCTGTAGCTACTGCAGCTGATCATACCTACAAGCTGTGCTCCTACATCACAGAAAATAAATGTGATTGCCTATCCCACAGAAGAAAATGCCTGCGATAGATATCCTATGTTCTCCATTTAACCATCATGCCCTTGGCAAAACTGGTTCTACTCAACCCCCTCCCACTGGCAAGCAGTTATGTCTTGTAGGTACTTTCAAGGCTGGGAATCAAATGCCCAAAGCATGACAGTTACAGAACAGGGAACAAAATCATTGGGACAAGTCTCTTCAGGTCGCTGAGCTTCAGTTCCCTTCCTAAGGGAGCTGGAGCAGCACTGCCCAGCTCTGGAAATGGATTTGGCATCTGCAGCTGGAAAGCGCCAGGTTTTATTATTCTCATATTTCCACTAGGTCGCTGTTTACACTTTTAGTGCTGCTGGCATTAAATAAAAAAGCCCAGCAGTCAAATGGTTTTAACGCTTCCCCCTTCCTTAATGGTATGAGCTTTCAAGTAATGCATGCAAAGGTACATATTCACATTAACTCATTTGCTCTGGAGTCTCAACTACAGGTCAAGAAGTAGGACAGCTCCTACAGTTACCACTCTGAAAGCTTCAGAGACGTAGACTTTTCTTGCCATACAGAGGCCACCAAAGACAAGATCTACCCAAAAGACCATGATACAGTTCTCTAGCATACCCTTTCAAAGAAGGGAAGATAAGAAAGCAGATGAAAAAAACCCAAGCAATAGGTACGCCTGTGTAGTTTAAACCCCCAGCAGCTGAGCACCACCATCACATAGACTCTGTAGGCTCCCTCTGCAATACAGCAGTTTGCCTTTTAGTGACACAACAGCAAGTCAATCCAATCCCTATCTCTTATAACCACACCAGTTAAGGTGGCATTTTTGGGAATTTCCCCAGCTGCCATCGACTACAATTAATTGTGCTGTAAAGTTTCAAAAAGATGGTGTGACTGTACGTGCATATCTATCTGATGAAACTCTGCATGAGCATTAGTAACTACTCTGCTCAAGTACTGGCAAGCAGAACATATGGAATATCTATCTGCCCTCCTGTAGCTTACGAATTAATAATTTACAAGTTCAACACTCACCGTCGCTGGCCCATTTAGAAAACTCCGGTGTTATTCGAGTACTGGGTGTGCCACCACTAAAAGAGAAAAGGGCAGAATGCTAAAGGTTGAATATGGAAAATTTTGCTGCTCAGAAAAAGATACCCCTTCCACCCACCACTTCTCTCTCAATAATTCTATCCATCATTCTAGGCTTCAAAACGTGAGCAGACGGTCAGCTGCAGGAGGTGTTTTTGCGCTACTCCACATTTCTACCACTGTTCTCCCTACTTGCACTTCTAGCTGTGACCTCTGCAGAATCCCACAGGGGTTGTGATGCTGACTGAAGGCTTGGGATTCAAACAGCACCTGTGACCTAAGGCTCATTTTTGAATGTACTGTTTCAAAGATGAACTTTACTTGTGAACAGAAACCCACTGCGTTGCAATAGCTTCTCCCTTTAGGAATAACTTTACACCTTCATAAGCCCCATCTTTTCCATCTTCCCATTTGAAAAACAGTAGCACTGAAGTACAGACAACTCCTAAACCTGTCCATTCACTTGCAAGCCAGTAAGAGAGACTGTAAGAGAAAGGAATCTTTGAGCAGGCTGTGAGTGTATGATGCTTCAGCTCTCTGTGCCAAGACAGCTGCACTCAAAGGTAACACAGGCTCAGGCTTCATGGCTTCAGCTACACCACTGCATTTCTACAGAAACTCACCAGAATTTCAAGGTGCTTTTACAAACAACATCACCTCTCCTGTTTTAGAGATGGGCAAACAAGCCCAGGAAACAAGCAAGGACCTTGCCCAAATAGCAAAACAATGTGTTAGGTGCAAGACACATGAAGGACCTGGGTCTCCTGGCCTCAGGTCCTCGGTTGTCTCACCAAGCATAAAGTGTCCACAGCCACTGATAACCCAGTATCTTCTTGCTACAATACCACAGTCCTGGCTGTGAAGGACGTTCAGCATCTTTGAGGCCCTGCCTTTGGACTAGCATGGTTAGCAAAGTATTGAATGGACCAATGGTTTGGATCCAGTATGGCAGATGCCACTTTTCTATGGAGTGAAACCTAATTTTGAACTAGTGTTTGCAATAGGCTAAGCAGTAAGAAAACTTCATTTCACTGCTCTATCAATCCCTTAAACCTTGACCTCACAGGATCACTCAGTGAAAGAGACAGAGGGGTAATTTAAGCCATGTTTTATGCAGGGCAGAGGGCTTGGAAAGCAATCCTAGCTCCCTGGTAAGACTTATTTTATTTGCCTAGAATGCTTTCCCAAGTGCCCTGAATGCTGGCTGCCTACATTCTCCACATATGTATGTGGGCAGAGCACACATCCTGCAACAATCCAGAGCTGAATACAAAAGGATTAATTTGCACATGCCACAACATGTAATGGGATGCAATGAAATCACAGCCTGGGTGCCAGACTCCTACTGTGCTGAACAAGATTTGGATGGGCTCATGCTATACTACTAAGAGACCACATTTAATAGTGAAGCAAGACGATGCCTTAGTACAGCACAGTTTCCTCATCAACAGAATTCATCTTCTATCCAGCACTGTTCAGAGCAAAGACTGCACTGCCTGGGCAGTGGGGTGGCTCAGGGAGGGAGTGTGCAGGGAAGCTTTCTTGAGGCTGCACAGGTAGAAATGGAGACCCACCTGTCAAGACTGTGCCTCTTTGTAAGTCTCTCGTTGTGACCTTAGCATTCAAGTGAATGAAGATTTTCCACAAACTGAGATTCCCCAACAGTAATTAAAGTGATTTGGAAAGGCATGATACTTACTTTAAAACAGCACCTCGGAGCGCCTCCCTTTCTTTGGCTTCACCTGGCTCTTCTCCAGTGCAAGGGATAACGTCTGCCTCTGTGTACCTGAGCACAAGGGGTTAAGGAGCACACAGCCTTGCTGCAGAGATGGTTGGGACACTACGGGATACAGAATTAATTCCAACTGGGAACACCTCAAAAGAAGAGGGACTGGTAACCATGAAGGGGCTTTATTTTAAACTCTGGATTAAAGTTTTGTTTTAGGTGGAAGGAAACGGCAAAGTCTTTTGAGAGTAACATAACGCCACTGCCTCTTAGAAGGGGAAAATCAATTCCTCAACCCCTGCAAGCCTAACCTGAACAATTCCACTATTTCTGTTTGAGGTACAGAGATCTTTTACCAGCTAAGGGTTGGGACTTCAATCTTAAAGGTTGGTACAGATTTCAATAAAACCTAATTCCATAGGTTTTATTGAAAAAAAAATTACAGTTAGAGCAGTGTCTGCCAATACTCTTGCAGGAATTCCTCCTTGATGGTTGTTACAGCTGCTGCAGGGCAGAAGTCTGCCCACAGCTCTCCCAGAGCTGTGTCCATAGAGCCTGGTTCCCAGATAGAGAAATCCCCAAATGACAGTTGATAAGAGTAATGATCTCCCAAATTATAGAAATTCCCCTAATGATACATTTGCCCATAAACTGTTTAATGAAAGGAAAAAAAAATCAGCCTGTCAGAGGGGAAGGTGAAAAGTGCTTACTGAACAAAACCGTTGAAAACAAAGGGGGGTCTTGTGGAAAATAAACTCAATTCCTACCCATGGAGCAGGAAAAGCTATCCATATGGAAGAAACCTGGATGGAGACAACAGATTGCTTATGGAACAGAATAAAGAAACATTAACTGATCCCCTGCAATGTCTCCTCCAGACAATAACCAGGTCTGAAGTAGTGCTGCCATCAACAGAAGGATCTCAGAGGGAGTAACTGGGAATCCCTGCTAGTGCAAATAACATGGTAACTGGAGAAGGTCGTGTCATTTCCAGTAGGGCTGGACACAGATTATCCACCACTTCCCAGGGTAGTGGTGTATGAAAGGTAGCTGCAGATGCACCTCTGGGTTCCCTCTCAGTAAGAGCCTTTCAAAAACGATACTGTGGTTTCCCGTATTCAAGTGTGTCGTCTCCATCCACATCCAGGTCAGCGTCGCTGTCTGGATTCTCCTTGCCACTGCACATGATAAACCCAGAACCTGAAGGAAAATAAAACACATGGATGAGCATTTAAACTGGAGATGAAGTGTAGATCTCCTAAGAATGGTGCTGCAACACCAGTCTGCACGATGTCCTTTACTCTTAATGGCTTCATAAAAGGTATCACCTCCAAAGACTGCACAAGAACACACTCAGAACTGCTCTAACTTCCCAGATTTTATGTTCCAAATGCCCCCCAACATTTAAAATCAAGCATTCCTGACCTTTAGTTCTATATGAGTGATTTTAAAACGTAAGGGTCTCTCCCAAAGGCAGAAAAAACAATGAAGCAAAATAGGAAAGACTGATTTTTCACAGAAACTGTTAACACAAAATCGACACTATTAGCAGGTAAGAGAAGGCCACAGGGACATTCTGAATTAGTCCTTAATTCAGATGCAGAGGGTAGGGAAAGGCTAAAATAGAATTAGAAATATCTTTTTCTTTTTAAAATGCATTTAGTAATGGCTTATATTTTTACAACTTAATACACTTAAGAACAGCAAACCTTTTTCTAGAAGGGGGGGGAATCACACTTCACAGTCATTAACAGCTCCTTACAAGCACTTCTTATATGAGCAAATTCCAGTGCAACTCATCAAGAGTTCTGCTTTTCCAGCACAGGTGGGTCAGGCACACGACCAGTCCCAACTCCAGCAGGAAGCAAGCCTTTACAGTTCCACCTGAGACTGACTGTGCAACAATTGCCACTTTCTAACAATTTATACATTTATTTTGGTTACCAAGCATTTTGTTGACTGTTACTGCAAACTGTACTCAGGCTTCCTTTTAATTGAATCTGCCTAAACACCTACAAAGATTAATCTTCACATGGTATTTGCTGTCTAAGGTTTATTAATAGAAGGGAAACTATAGAAGACATATATTTACTCTTTATGAGAGCTAACATTGAATATGTTTTCTCCCACGAGACAACACATTAAGCAAAGGTCTCCTGAACCCCAGAGTGTTGGAATGCCCTCTTTTGTGTTCAATTCTGCAGCAGATCTAAGCTGTTTGGGGACATAAGCTTTGCAGATAGAAATGTGCTCCCTTCACCTGCCTTCAGTACTCCTTCACTTACACCTGGCTCAGACAGAGGCGCCTGCTGGGGCCTGAAGGACCATCCAGATGGCTGGTGACCCAAGTTTGTGGTAGATCAGGGAGCACGTCCCAACTGCAAACCCTGAAAGAGTAAGGCAGATGTCGCCTTGGCCTTGCACAAATGCCCCAAAATGGGTATGTTCCCGCACTGTTAATGTGGTTCTAAATGCAGAATACAGGTAAAAAATTATTGTAGGAGCACTGAATATTATACACATGTCTGAAGAATGAGGACATTCCAAAGCATTAGGGCAGCCTTTTTAGTGCTACCAATGTCTGAGCCTGTTCATCCCACTGGGCTCTCACCAGCACACTTACACAAGCCCAGAAGAGTGAACTATATTTCTAACAGTCTGCATCTGTGCAGAGAGCAGGGCAAAGCAAAGGTCTCATTTCCAAGGACACCACGCAGACACAGTTCTTTACTGTGGCTCTCTAGGAATGGATGCTCTCGCTGATTCATTAAGCCCCCAATAAAATTTGTTTATATGGATTTGATATTTCTCTTCCCTGAATATCAAGAAGGTCCTTAACGAGTGATAGCTGTAGCACGACAGCGATTTTAAGACTAACCTTTCCCTGGAAGCATAAACTACCTTTTACTTCCAAGTAATTGCCAGACTTAATTTTTAGCAGAGGTAACACAAGCAGCACCAACAATGCAGGAGCCATCCTTGTAGGTCAGCCCTGTGGTGTCACTGGGGCAGCCCTCTTCCAGCAGACCCCTGGTAGAGTGTTTCATACTGGCTTTATGCTGCCAGCCAACACGTGTCACGAGCTGCCTCCTCTTGCTGCAATGGCTCATCTAGTAAATCTTGACTCATTCAGTTCATCACAATGTTTGGATGAAGATTTAGAGGAGCAAGAGAGACCTGTCAAAGAAGCTGGATAGTCTTTCAAAGCTGCTTTAAAAGTCAAGAGTGGGGCGATGGGGTGGTAATTTATAGGCATGGCATTTAACCTGCAGTAACACCATCCCCTGCACCTGGCATTACTTTAGCCCATCACTTCTCAAAGGCCATAAACTTTGGACACACAGGTCTTCATTTTTCTTGTAGCTGTGGGAAACACAAATCATGTAAAGCTGGAGCTGTGACTTGGCCAGTCCCAGGAGATGATCTGAACGTTAGCCAGACAATGAATACTTGGAGCAAGTGCCTTGGTTGGTGGGGGAAGGTGTCCAAAAGAGTGAAATGTAAGTGGGACCACTCCCTGTGTCCCTCTCTCTGCAAGGATGCCAAGCACACAGCAAACGTGCACCTTTCCATCAATTTTGTTTCCAAGTGACTCAAGCCAACTAGTGGTTTATGGCTAGAGCTTAAGACAAGAAGATCTGCTTACTGTGATACAGGTTACAAATATTAAGGCACCTTGACTTCAGAATCCTGGTGTCCTTGCTCTCAAAACCTTTGTACTTAAGAAAATCCCTTTTAAGTCTGAAAGGAAAATACTCCAGAGCTTTTGCTGAATCCATGTCTATAATAGGAACCACTGCATTGCCAACAGAGTACTATGCTCCCTACATAGGGAGGGGTACAAGGGGGAGGGTTTGGATAGTATGTGTTGCAATGGCAGATACACACTGGGATGATCTGATGTAGCCTTTTAGTCAGAGAGGAGGGCATAGCAGAAGTGGAGAAGTTCACGGGTTGAGGGGCATGAGAAGGGTAAATTTTCTTTTCTGATCAAACAAGGACTCCCAGATTGATGACTAAAGGAAGGCACAGTGAGGTGATCCAACTCTCAGTTTTTCAATAAATTTGGATTTTATATTTTTTTTGACATGACCAAGAGCAGTCCACTGCAATATGGAAAAAACCTCCTCGATTCAGAAACCGTTTGTTAACCAAAGTAACCTCTGTGAATCCAGAAAATACTCTGAATATAAGCTGTGCTATCAGCTTTAGGACTTCAGAAGCTGCTTTGGAAAAAAAGAAAACCAAAACCCACAAAATACGTTTCTGATGCAAATCAGGATTCATAAAACCCAATACTGCCCCTGCACACAAGAGAACACCAGAGGACAGGATGCAAAGCTTGGCCCAGCACCACCTGTGGAATGAACGGCCTGACATCAGCATCCTAATGCCCTTTTTTCTGCAGCAGGGATGGATTTTGAGGCCAGTTCCAGTGGGATGGTGTTTGGTGCCACAATTTCAACCTGACCCTCCTTGTCTAACTTCCTGGGGTTGCTTCCATGCACAAAGCCAGTGAAAACACCCATGCAGCTGTTCAAATATTTGACATCTGAACTGCTTGACATTATTCATTCATCTCAGGCTCATTCAAACCAGATTTCTGGACAAGTGCTGTTATAAATGGATTAAGAGGACCACTAAATGCAAGGAAGGCCCAAAATGATCACACCTGCTTCTCACTAACTCAGCCCAAATGTAAAGAGGGCTCACAACTTCCAGCTCCTGCTGGTGGTGTACACTGCCGTCCAGGAGCAAGGAAAACATGAAACGGAGCGCAGAGGGCAGAGTGGAATAAAATGGCCTTTGCAACAGCATTGTTTTGAACCTATTAGAGGAGAACAGGAGTTTCCAGAAGACCCCCTACCACTACACTTGGGTGATTTGCAATTCAGCAGTGTGCACTGGGAACAGAGAAGGGTTCCTCCAGCAAGGCTCGGCTTCTGAAGGTCACCCAGTAATTCACAGCCATCAGCATCAGCAACACTGCCTAGAGCGGACCTCTAAAGCCAGCAGAGGTCAACACTCGGGAACAGAACTTTATCCCCACGTGTTAATGGAGTGAAATCCGGCAACCGAATGTTAAGTTGCGAGTTTGACCCAGGAATTCCTAAGAGACACGATCTGTTACTCACAGAAGCAGCTGTGACTCTCCGGAGTCACCCAAGGCCTGAGGAACGTAATTCCACATGCGAATTTGAAAATGCTGCTTTCAGATGCAAAAAGAACAAACCCAATGCAGCCTCTCCTATAATGTTGCTGTTCCTTGTTGAAGAACTTTTTGCTCTTGCTGTGCATTTGGTAGGAGGCAACCACTTGTCATAGGCTGCCAGCCCTGATACAATTAGCCTTCTGATGCTAAAGCAGCACGATTCTCTGACAGTCTTAATCCCAGCTGCCTCCTTAAGGTCCAGACAAACAGGAGTGAGCAGGCAGGTCAGACGCTGGGGCCATTAAGCAGAGAAAAAACAAAGTTACAGCTCTGTCTCCAATCCCCATTGCTCTTGTAGCCAGGTGCTCTGACAAGCAATTCCAGCACTGGTATTGAGTGGCACCTCTATAAACCCTGTGACAGTTTGGGAGACAAACTCACCCATCAATCAGAACGTACCTATCAACATCACTTACCTAGCACTGTGTACACAGCTTTCTTTGCTTGGGCTGGCCTCAGAGCAGTCTGCCTGAGCACCAATTCAAGGCACTTTCTGAAAAATTTAGGTACTCTACACAAGCAATGGCGTTTTTGAAATACTGACTCAGAGGTCTGAAAAGCAGAAAAAATTTGCCTGCCTCTTCACCACTGCCAGCTGCAAGCACTGGCAGGCTACAGGAATCAGCTGAGCTTGAAAGAGAAAACACTTCACACCCTTTCCATGCACCTGTTAATAACGGCTGGACATAAATCTCACCAGAAATCCTTTCCTTCCCCTTTTTGTAAGTTGTCATGGCACTTTTCTTTCTCCTAAATCATCTCCTGTGCCTAAGCATCCTCTCTGACCTCTGCACTGCTTCTCAAATCTCACCTCCTGTGTGCAATTCCCCCAGTGACCGGTCACCTCAAGATCTCTCAAGTGAATGGTGGCCCAGGCTGAGATCGAGAGTCATTAACATGACATATAAGCAGATTCACAGAACAGATAAAAGGACTTCACATTCAAGTCCCTCCTTTTCTCCATCACATTCAGTGACAGATGGTCAAAGTGACAACATATGCTGCTTCAGGTGCTGGCAGCACTGCTGGCTCCTGCACAGGCACAAGCTTACAGGGAGACTGGCAGTCTTAGGGGTAGAATGGTAAGACAACCAGACCACCACCCAAAATGAGCCTAATTTCATGAGCACAGGTAGGAAAGCACAGATTTACTGTGCCCCACCTCTGCTCCTCAACTCCTGTCTGGGCACATAAGGCAGTTTTGGGGGCCAGTTGTTATGTATACATTTAATTATATGTTTATATTTAATTGTCACTCCAAACAAAGCCAAGGAAGAAAACTAAGATGTCACTATTATTATTTGCACCACCATTATGAATGCAGCTACCAGATGCTACTCATGCTGAGGATCAAACTCACCTAGATAACTAACATTTCTCTGATTTGACCCCCAAAGAATATGGGAGGGGGTGTCAAATCTATACTGGAAATATTCTAGAAATCCAGAATTTTGTGTAAATTCTGTAAATGGGTCTAAATTCAAATCCATCTCAGAGGCATACAGCTCTACTGGGGCATGTTTTGGCCAGGAAGAGGCATTCATTCTGTTCGCAGGTAATTTACACGCGTTCAGGAAAGAAGAAAAAAAGCCTCCCATAAATCTCCAGAACTGTAGCCTTTGCTAATTACACTCCTTGCAGTGACCCCCTTCTGTACAACCTCCCTTTCCAGCACGTTCACTCTATTTTCTTACCGAAATGTCACTCGTTGGCTTCTTGGAGAGTAAAAACAATGAAGGCAATAAAAGTAGTTTATGCAGACTCACGGCCAGGCCTCACATACTTCCCGAGAATGGCTCTAAACTGGGTTTATTTCATCATCTGCTGAAGTATCCCAAACTACTGCTAAGAGGACAAGGTGGCCTGGATGCCGTTTTATTGTAACAGGCATTTGGGAAGAAAGAGAAAGCCATCAAAAATTCTTGAAAACAAGAGGAAGGCAGAGACGAGGCCACGTTGAACAGAGGCCTTTCTACAGATCTGTAATACCTCCCCAGCCTTATTTTTGGACCGTGAAATTGTTCCCCCACGTTTTCCTAGCACAAACAGGGACAGAATAGTTCTGGTGACATTCCCAGGCTGCTGCTGACAAAAATTACATTCAGAGGCCAAGAAAAGCTGCTTACAAGACAAGGGTTTTATCTCTCTAGAGCCAGATCCATTTAAAGCAAACCAGTGATTTACCTGGAAAACTGACACCCAAATGTGTCGTTACAGCACACACCTGAAACAGCAGCTGCATCCATCTGATGCCATCTATTAGCTCTCACAGAGGCACAAATGGGCTGCTAGAGACCCGACTGCTTACTGGTGTGGATGCTTACAATGATCTTTGCTAACAGATCACAGAAACAGCTGCCTTTAAAGAAAGGGGCCATATAATTTTACGACCACTAAAATAATTTTGCAGCAGCCTGCTGAACAAAGGGCAGGCAAGCCCTGCTGTACAGGGTAAGAGCCAGCTGCTGCAAGGCTCAGGGAAGAGGCTTCCCCACCCCTTGCACAACTGAGGAGTATTCCAGTGATGTCTTTTATGGCTCTTGTAACCCATCAGGTACAGATCATGGCTGCAGACAGAAAACAGCACTCAGAGTAAAGGTCTGATCTGGTGTGGCCACTTATGGCTGTCTCCTAGAGCCTCATGCTGGCCTGATGCACTAAGGTGAGAACAGCCCCAGGTTTATCTCACAGGCTGCTCTTCAAAACCTGGAGCCGAAGTACAAAAGCAGCAGCAACAGCCATGGTCTCTGCAGCTACAGCTCGTTTTCCACAGTCAGGGAAAGGTGGATCTGAAAGCTTTTGTTCCCCTGGGGAGAGGGTGGAAACAAACAAAAAAGGAAGAGGGAGAATTAAAGTAATCTTGAATCACTAAGCAGATTCACATCACTGGATCAATAAGCACCACTGACAGGGATCACAGGAATGTCGCAGCTTTGCCAATAATAAAACAGCACAGCAGAGCTTGGAGGATGACTTTTCTAAGGCAGCCGAGCATGAAGCAGCAGGGCTGGTGAACAGCTGAAAGTGACACCCTGGCTTACATCAGGCCGCTGCCAGTGGCAGGGCTCGATGCAGTTTGCTTTAAATAATGATGAGCACAGAGATTGTATTCATGGGGGAAAGGCAACCAAGGACTGGAGAAACCAAGGGCTAAATTTCACAGGCCAAACACATGTGCTCTTCCCCCCAAACTAATTCTTTTCTAGGTTGGAAAGAAGAAAGAAAAATCAGTGCTAATTTAATCAATTGATCAGCCTATTGATTGCAAAACTGGAGCTGCTAGTTAGCCATGTGCTGTAATGCCCTCAACTCTGAAACCACAAAACACACCATTGATTTCTTCACTTCCAGCTCCAAAACAAGAAATAAAACCAGGCTTTCAGTGGAAAAACAACTTCCTCGTCCAGGGAGAAGATGCAAGCAAAGAAGAGAGGCCAGAAAACAGGGACAGCCGCATCTTGCGAGGTTCAAACTGAAATTAGTTACAGATGCAGTCACAGTGTCTTGTGTAAACTCTATCGATTGGGTGGCTGACAGTCTTGGGAGCCTCCATAGTAGGACAATCAATCCGGCTGCAGTGTCACCTGCCACTTTGCTGAACAGTTGACAATGCAATTATCCAGTGTGGAGGCAGGGAGTTGGCGTGTGTCAAACGCAGTTAGCCACTTTCCGGGCACTACTCGATAATGCGTTTCACCGCCGTGTGCAAGAGACGACGCGCGGAGACAGGAGCTGCTCAGAGCCACTGAGACCTGTGCTCCCTTTCTGCCTCAGAAACATCTCACTGCCCCTGACTTAACAACTGTATTCTAAAATGCTATTAAAATCGCGTCAATCAACTATTGTGTGCTTAAGGCTGAAGTTTGACCTGAGCGTCCAAGAAGCAGGCTGCAGTTCTAGCAAAACTGCAGGCACTTGGGAAAAGAAATTAAAAAATTATCAGATTACTGTCTAAAAGCCTGGGATTTTCAAAACCACAGCAGACAGACCACTAGAAAACTGGATTGCAGAGCAACTGCTGTCCGAGATCTAGTAAAACTGAAGTTTAAAGAGATGCCGTCAACTTGAAACCCAGTTTATTTCAAAAAATTGAGTACTTTCAGGTGCTCTAGCTGCTCCCTTACTCCCTCTGCCAATTTTCATGGTGTTACAGCTACATTTAGTTTTTCTTTTTAACCTTCTTCGTCTAGGAAGTGGGTGACAGACATCCCTGCTCATCCCCCAAATACGATACGTAATACTGTGAAATGGAGAGAATTCTCCTTCTTCCCATAGAAGATCTTTCCCTGGTTAGAGCGGCTGTTGGTGTTACATAAATCAATCAGCAAGGTTTAGTTGATTGTGCTCCTTTCAGCTAACGCATTCTGGCAGTTTGAGCATAAAAATTAGATTCTTACATTTTTGCAAGCATTTAAGTTAACAAAAATATAAATCAACGAGAAATTTTAACAGCTGTACGCACCTATTTCTTTTTTTCCAGTTAAAATGATTTTTACTTTGCCAAGTCCCACTAATTACTTTGTGTTCCACAGTGAAGAAAACGCTGTTCCTTGAAGCATTATATAAACTTTAAACACACATGACTGAGCACCAATTACATGGTGGGTGATGCTGGCTTGTGTATGTAAGGTAGGATTTTTTTTCTGTTTTAAATCACATACTATTCTAATCTGTTTTTCCTGCTCACTAGAGTCAACTTCTAGTATTAATATACAGGACAATACCCAAGAGACATTTATTAGCCACAGAATCCTTCAAATTTTATACGCGGACACAAACTATGGATAAAGAATCGGGTACAGCCCGTCCAATTATTGTATCTAACACTAAGCAAACAGACCTGTTAGCATTTTTATGTCAAGTATTACCTAATGGACAAGTACTTTCTCTCAAAGGAGAGAGGTATAAACATTAAGGAGCAGTTGGGCTACTCTGTCACACCAGTCCAAAGTACTGTCCTTCAGCAACAGAGGGATTACCATCGTTTTACACAAGGGCCGAGGTAAGGCATACTAGTGCTCTGGGACTCAGCAGCCCTCTAAAGGGAGTATAAGGCATAGAATAAGCACTTGAGAAACACGAAACTTATACATCTTGCCCACTTGGAAGCTTACAGCAGGTAGAAGTGACCAACGGAAAGTAAAAACCTAAATATAGGAAGGCTAAAATACCAGGCTGGAGAGGCTGCGAAGGATGCTCAGATGTATAGATGCATTCACCTCAGAGAGGGATGCTGACACTGGAAATGTGGCAGAGAAAGGCACTGAACTGAGCTCTTGCTAAGTGGGAGGAGATTAAGAATTTCGTTACAGCAAAGATTCCCTATACTCTTACCACAGACTGCTCTGGCATCCAAGTTGAAGTTTGCTTTAGCCTGCCAGGGTAAAATGAATGAATTCTGGTTCAAGTACACAGAAATAGGGAAGATGATTCTAGTTACTAGACTACTCTTCCAAAAGGCCTAAATATGCCAGTGACATCTTCCATTTCCCACAGAGTCTCTTAGGAGAAGTCACACTTTTACTGTACAGCTCAAATGCTTTTGCTGCATTTGAGTAGATCAGTTTATACCCTCTTACTGGTATAACCTCAAATGTAGCCTAAACCTCCTGGCATGGAAAAAAGGAAAGTCTCCTTGCCTCCTGAAGCTTTCCTGCATGTCTCATTATATTTTATCTGAAAAAGAGGGCACAGCTGGCTACTAGCTGAGATTCTAGAACAAGACTTTTCACGTCTGTTGCCAGCTTTGCTACTATCATTACAACATTAGAGAAAACGCTTCTCCATGGTTCAGTTTCCACATACACGTCAAACACAGATTTTAGGAGTTTTGTGTTAGAGTTCTGTGTTCATGAAACTGCACAGAGAAGCGCATCTGAGTTTTCCTGCTCTGTATAGAGCTTTCTGCCAGCCAGTTACCTGACACAAGAAGTCACTGTGTTCACAAACACCTGCTGCTGAACTGAAAAGTATCTACTTAGAATCTGATGCCAGGACTTCACACTTGAGAGCATGCTTCTAATGCTGCATGGATTTAGAAGGAGAAAAACTGGAGGAGCATACAGCCATTGCCCCTAAGCTCTTTCTTGGACAACTAACCCACAGTGGATGAAGGCTGGCCTACACCACTTGCTGATGAAGCACATCTTGATTCTCTGGCTATAGAAAGCCAACAGTGGGACTGCAACTGTTTGCTGGAAACTTTTAGACATTTTAATACAGTCCCACTTTCCAGGCACCTGCCTTAATTGTACATGACATGAGATCCAGGTGCAAATGGGCACCCAAGGATAACTGTAGTTCATTACAGCTTATAAGCCTTTACCAAGTCTCTCTATGCTAAGTTGTGCTGTTCTTTTCCCTCGGTAAGACATTACCAAAAAGATACAAGCCTCTTGCTAGCTTGGGAGGAGGGCAGCATGGAGAAATAAAGAGAAATATCAGAGAAATAAAGAGAAACTTCAGAGTTAAGTAATCCCTGTGTGTTTCTCCTTCTTCTAGAGTATCACAATCTATCAGACAGATCCTTGTCATGTTGATCTTTCTCAGACAGTATCCTTCCCTGAAAATGCCCTGCTTGCCATTTTAACATTTTCAAAGTCTTTCTCTCTTCTGTGTTATTTTTGATGCAACTGATCTGCTGAAGGGAAAGAAACCCAGAAGAGCAGCAGTGACTAGCTTGCTACTGCACCCAGAAGGCGGCTTTTTGGTGGGGAGCTGGAGGGGAGAAGAGGAGGATGGGGCAGGTGGAGAGAACTTAGCTAGAATTCTTCAATTCTTTCATATCTAAAGAGGACAGCAATCTCTGTTCTATCAGACCGCGCGGTTCGTGCTTTAAATGGTACTTGCTGCCAGCTTGCTTTCCCTGTCTCTCTCCCTTTGAAGCAGACTGGACAGCTTCCTCAAGCTGGCGTTATCACTCCCTCTAACCACTCTTGGCAGGCAATCTAATTCCCCCTGAAAAGGTCACCGCCATTTTAACTGCCTTTCAATCACATTAAGCACGCTGCCGCTCGTGCTCAGAGCACTGCGCCCGCAGCTCTCCTGACTGAGGTGCGATCGATAAACTGACATCCCACCCCCCACCTCAGCTCCCCAGCCGCCCCTCGCCTCCTTCCCCTCTCCTGGACAAGCTGCCTTCCCGGAACGGACGGCGAGAGACCCAGCGACAAAATCCTCTCCTCAAATCCGAGGCAGCAGAAGGGAGCTGCTAACCTGGCATTTACTAATCTTTGTCCCATCTGTTAAGAAACAGAAGGGTGCAGGCATCCCCCCCGCCTTCCCTAGACCTACAGAGGCAGCGACTTCACAGGACAGTTTGCTTAGGCACCAGTCCAGACACCTTTGAAGCTGTGTTACAAAGAACAAGCCTCCCTCAAGCTTCCCTCAATGCAATCATTACCGTTATCTCTCCCCCCGTGCTGCTTTTTTTTTTGCAGTTACGAGTTATGTGTTCCACCCATCGATCCCTGTGTAAGACACTGTTTTAAGTCCTCTTGCCTTTTGACTGTGCTAAGCCGTTTAAGAGATGACAGCAGCTTCTATCAGTGTGAAGCTGATGTGATTCTTTTCAGATAAAGCACTTTTTTTCCACTTCCCCCCCTCCCTTCCCTTCTTTCAAGTAAGAGACATACACACAAAAAGAGACACTGAATCTTTCAAAGAAAAAAAAACCCTTTTGAACTTCCCTCAGGAATTCTTTAAAGGGATAACCTTACAGTGTAAACACTGAGGGTAACGTGCATCCATTCTGGAAAGGAACAGAAGAATTGCTACAAATATGTTGAGCATTAGAAAAAAAAAAAATCCATCAGAGAGGAAGCCACTTGATGCTTTCACTTGCGAAGCCTTGCTGGCATCCTAAACAGAGAAACTCATTAGAGATGGCATGATATAATCCCCTACAACAATGAGTTTTGGAGAGGGATGATTCAGAGATGTTGGGAGAGAGAGTTACTGAATGTTCAGGTATTTCAAGAGAAATTTTAGTCTTGTGACATTGTACTGAGACAGGGAGATATTTGATTACTGTATCTGTTTAGTTTTTCACTTCGAAGTACAAGCTTAATTTAAACAGAGCTTGGTACTTCATGCTGGTATTCTTCTGCACCCACCCCAAACAGAAACAAGAACTCTCCTACAAACCCCCCTACTTCAAGCAGGACTTCTGCTGAAACAAAGTGGTTCCAAACCCTATAAAGCTGCCAATCTTCATTTACACCCTGCATTCTTCCAGTTTTGGTAAGCAAATTAAGTGATAGCAAAAGATGCTTTAAGAAGCCAGGAGGAATGTTAGAAGTACCAAATATTTCCTGAGAGAAAGCCTTCACTAAACTCAACAATTTCAGAGACAACATACTGATCCCTGCACCTCTCAATTATGTCATATTCCTCCTTGGTGCCACTGCCTGTTCTTTCCACCTGCTGCCCGAGGTATGCCAAGCTGTGCCAGCCAAGGAGGTGTGCTTTGGCTCTGCTGCACTAGACCTCACTGGGGGTTTGCAGTTGTAACACCAACACAGAAGCCAGAATTCTTTGTCTTCTAAGACAGCCCCTCAGGTTAGAGGAACAAGTTTTCCCTGCAAGTGCTTTGGAAGCAGGAAAGTGTCACCCTAGGAACCATATAAGTGAGAGTTTTAGCCTGTGATTGCTCTTAAGTATGAGACCATCTTCCAGAAAATCTGAACAGGGCTGTTCATTTCCCTGACCTTTCTGTTTTTAAGAAGAAAAACCCCAAGATCTCTCAACCTTACTCCACCTGGGAATCTGTCATGCCCTTTCATAAAATTGGCAGAGTGTATTCCTCATGTTGAGAGTGACTTTGTCCATTAACCAAAAACGATAAAAAGAAGAAGCCAGGACCTGTGTTAAGTCCTGCACCCCCTTTGCCCAGCTGTGACATCTCCTCAGAGCAACACACCATTAAAACTGAAATTAATGAGACACATGGCCATCTATTTTCCCCTCTGGTTTTATGTATTTCCCCATGTCATCTCTTTAGACACTGGTGACATCCCTGTAGCCTGGCAAGGGCTGTCTGGCATTATAAAAGACCTTTGATTTCCACATCGCTGCAACTTCTCAGCAAAGGGAACAGAGCCAAATGCAAAGCCTCGGGTGATGGGGGTTAACGAGGGCCTTGCCAACTCCAGACAAAGCAGTTTTAAGCATTAGAAAGCATCTACAAAACGTTGTGCTGGGCTTCAGGGCTGTAAATTAAGAATTCTGTCCCTAAAATAAGGCAAGAGCCAACACTGGCAGAGAAAGAAGAAAGGCAGTCACCTTAAGATTACCTGAGAGTGCACACAGCAGGCCTGAGTGATGGAGACCTCTGAATGCCAGCAGTCAGAGACAAAATGAGAGCCACAAAAGACAGCATGAAAAGTGTGATTTGACTAAAAATAAATGCAATCAGCCACCTATGAGGGATCACTCCAGCTCTGCTTTGGCCTTCCAAATTTTGCAGCAACTTTTTGTGCAGAGTAGGTAGGTATCCTGCATACACTACCTGGTTATCCCAAAATATTAGGTAGAAAGTTGGTGGCAAAAAGGTTCCCCTGTTTAGGGAAGAGGACACTTCTCTAGAGAAGCATGGCAGCTGCTGAATTCAGCTGCCAGCAGAGGTGTGCTCCAGTGGAGGAAGGCCAGGTGCTAAGGACCTGCCAGCAGCTCAGGTGGAGCTTCTGCCCCTTCCTCAGCAGTGGCTCTGCCACAAAAAGCTGCACAGGGAGGATGTTCCTCACTGTAAATGCTACAGGGATGTTCCAGTGCTTGTGAGCTGATCTACAGACACCTTTTATCCAGCACCACAAACGGAAGCAGTCAAACCCAAAAGCCTTCCCACCAGGGTAATTATGGAGGGTTTTAGAACTGCATGTAGTTGTGCTCTACTTTTCTCCTGGTCTTTCAGTCTTTTCCTGGGTCTGCTCATGTAACTCCTGAAGGTGTCATGAAGGTCTCAAAAAGGAAAGAAGAGACAGATCCCATACTTCTGGATGAAAACAAGGCCATTTCTAAGTATGAACTACAGAACTATCTGTCCATGTATGTGTAGCCATCTGGCAGAGGTTACAGCACTGGCTGATGCTGGAACCTGTCTAACTTCTGGTGGAGGAAAGCAGGTGATCTACAGAACACAAAGTCACATTTGAAAATTCCTTAAAGGAATTTGAAAATTCCTTAAAATAATGAAGAAAATGCAGCAAAGAGCAAGTACTTTACATTTACACAGCCTAACCACATCAATTACACACATTTTGTCCATCTGAAGCCTCATATGAAAGAGGGTCTCCATATGACTGAAGCAATATGGAAGGTTCAGGTCACATTTCAGTGAGTTAACTCAAAAACAAGTGGGAACATTAAGGTGAAGACAGCACGATGTCCACACCAAGGGAAGGGGAAGATCATGCTCTCCTCAAATTCAGGTGGTATGGTGAGGGTGAAGGAAGAAACTACTCATGCACAAAAAATGGATGAAATGAACTAAGTAGCCTTTTCTAATCTGGACTAGCAGTGAAAACAATAAAGGCACACAGACATCCCAAGCTTTCCTGCGATGGACTGTAGTGTCTCTGCTACATAAACAAGAGTCCAAGACCTTGCATGATCTCATCAGGCCTCTACCTGGAATCATGTACAGACACAACTCTCCATGGAGTCACGAAAAAGTTAGCTTACAGACACAGGATGCAACAGTGTGAGTTTCCCTGGGTGTCCTTTAAAACCCAAAGAAGCTGCTCCTTCAAGTCTGTGCTCCTAATCATCTGCTCTGCTACAACCCAGATACAATTTAATTTCAGAGGAAGGCAAGAGCAGATCAGGAGGGTCTGGTTGTATCTGAGCACATGGCTGGCTTTTAAGTCCAACTCCCTTATGCAGCAGCTTTTCCCCTTGAGATATTTTAAATTAAAATCCAAGCTGATATAGGAAGAGATCACATCCCATCCTCTTTATTGAACGAAGGGAGCCAGCATTCCCCCTCTCATTAGGCATGCACTACGTGGATTGCTTGTGAGAGACTCTTCTGAGTGCCTGAGGTTCATGCCAACGAACAGTTTAGTAAATCCTCCTCTTTGAGGCCAAAGGGCTTAGTGTAAGAAAGGGGCCAGGTTTCTAGATAAAATTACATTCACCAATAAAGCTCACGAGAGGTCAAATTTTGCCATAACTCACTCCCCCTTCGGTAACTGATTTCCCCGTCACCGGGGAAGGAGTAAAAGAAGAAGGAAAAATAAAATGTGTTTGTCTGAGTGCCCTAAGGGCTTGTAGTGCTGGAGGTGCAGAGCAGGTTCCTGGATTCTCATTTATCAACCTTAAAAGGGATGGAGTGATAAATGCACAACTGGCCCTTTAATATTTTATGCAGGTGCTACAGCGACTTAGCTGTCACCTCCAATACATCACCAGAGGCTGATACACCAGCTTTCGTCACTCCAGGCTGGGAATTTTTACAATTTCATTTCTATTTCCCTCTCTTCACATATTTCCATGTATTTCTTACTACGTGTAAGATACAAAAGGCTATTTTCCCCAAATGATCTAGCCATTCCTACTCATTCCCTCCTCAGACACATTTCTTGAGGAAGAAATAAACGCCACGCTTTTGTTCAGGATTTGCACAAATTCTGACTCTCGTCATTCAAGAGAGACAGAAAACACTTTACCTTCTGGCAAAGGCTGATCTTTCCTCCCTTTCTGAGAGGCAAACCCCCACATCCCTCCCTTTAAAGACAGGTCATGATGAACTTCCACAGTAGAAAGGTTTACAAGCGCCCCCAAAGCAGCGGCGCACCTCGGAATCCTCCCTCCAGGAGGGTAGTGGCCCGTATCCTCTTCTGCCCGCACCACTCGTACTCTTCAAAGCGGTTCCCGTTCTCGTTCTCGATGTCCACAGAGTCATCCTCAGTCATGCATGAACCTTCTCTCTGCACAGGGTAAAGCAGGGGCAGAGTGTTGAGATGTACAAAGTAGTTCTTCGGGGTTAAACAGCTCATGGTGGGATGGAGAAGGAAAGCTGGGCCGTTCCCGGGACAGCTAAGTATGGAGAGGACAGCAGCATCTACTCCCGCCCCCGTTCCCAGTGACCTAAATCTAGAAGTAAATAGGTGCTGGAAGAAGTTGACAAGCTTAAGATCAAAACAAGTTGCAAGGTTCATAATTTTTACACATGGAAATTTAAGCTCTGGTTCCAATAACAATGCTGGTGTTCATTTCAAAATGTACTCCCCTGTCTTGGATGTGCAATTCCTCTCATGTAAACCATAGATTCCTTTGACCCCCAGCAGGAATGTTCTCCTATAGCATATCTTTGGGACATACTGATTAAAGACACCTCTCTTTACAATATGCACCTCTCAGGGCAGCAAGAATGAATTTGTTATCATCTCTACTGAGGGCTTTTCCTGAGAAACACAAACAGAAAGCCCTATGACACAACTGCCTCCCTCCCGTAGGGTTTGTTTGTCCTTCTTCCTTGCTGTCTTTAGGATAAACAGCAAGAGAATGGTTTAGTTTAAATGCACTTCTTGGAGTAAGATGGTCATGCAACGTTTACAAATTCCAGCCTGTTACAAAAGAACGCAACAAAAACTAATTCTAATGTTTTCAAAGGCACAGATCAGAAAGAACTCTTCTTGCTGTGCTACGTAGGAAGCTTGAGGTCCTACAAAAGGTTACATAAACTTCAATAGCACCACCTTTACAATCTATAACTTAGACTTCTGTCACAGCAGAAGGGTGCATAAAGTGAAAAAAGTTATTAATGCCACACAGCAGAAAAATCCAGAAGAATCCATCTTCCAAGACAAAGAGAAGTGACAACAAATCTTAGAAAGACAGTTAGCATTGCCTGCAAGCTCAGCAATGTTAGTTTTTGCCCCACATTAGGTCAACTGCAGACAAAGCTGGGAGTAGGGAGAAGGGAATGGCAGCTGGTGATCCTGCTGCGCCTCTACCTTTGCAAGGCATTGTTCCACATGCCTACTCATCTCCTCCTCGGATCCTGACAGAGGTCGGCTGCAGAGGGGACATACCTGCCCTTCGTCTTGCTTCCTCCGTTTCATTTTTCCAATCCGAGCTGCATGGAGAAACCAGGGAAAGAAAACAAACAAAAAAGGAAGACATGTCAAGTTTGTAGATCCGCTCTTCATTTGCTCAGCTCCAAATAATAAACCTTTGGCAGAGATGATAAGATTTCGCACCAGAAAATCCTGTTGCAACTCCCTGTTCTGACCTCTATAAGCAGTGCAGAGACTGTTACTTGGCATTTTTCAGATTAAATCTGTAACATGTGGACAAGTACTCCCTGATTTCAAAGAGGCAGCTAGGAGAGGGAACATCTGCTGCACATCCCCAGGTAAGTTATTAAAATGGTTAAATACTTGTTCTTGGAAGGCTGAAATTGTTTTCAAAGTTGAGTGATCAAGCCAGTGAATTCTGGTTTGGATTCTGCCTTCTAAGCCTGAGGCCCTTCCACTAACACATCTATTCCCTACAGGATAACGTAGCACCTGAAAGCCTTGGACAAGGTATGTAACAGTCACCTCCAGGACCACAGAGCCTCCTGTACACCCCGAAAAATTCCTTCCCGCAACACCACAAACAAGTAAGAGCACCATCTTACAAGCATAGCTTCTGACTCTCTGTTGTTTTATTTCATTAAAAAAGGGGGCTACACTGGGCACGCTCTGGGAAACAAACATGTTAGGAATCACAATGATTAGAAAAAGCAGCCAAGGTAGCCTGTTGCTTAATCCAATATCTGGTTAATTTGAGCCATCGTTTAATGTGATCAAAACATCTGGAACCAAATCATTTGCATTAAAAAGAACTTCTGTCTTTTATTATGATGGCTTTAGGCAGGTATTACTGAATAACTCAATCACTGGCTGCAGGAAAGTCACTGTTTAATTAATAAGGAAGGTCAAAATTCTGAATGAGAGACAAGGAAAAGCCCAAGGAAAGCCCATGTGATAATGAGAGATGACACCACCAAAAAGCTGCATTAGCCAGAAATCGTTACTGACATTGTGAGCACTGCAGCATGCTCTGAAAGCCTTCATGCCTCAACACTGTGGGATCAACAGCTCCCTGCAGCCAACGAGTCAGAGAAAGCTGCTGGAATGCCAGGATGAGAAGGACCAGTGTACAGGAAAGTTTCTGTCAACTGTTTTCTGAAGTGCATCATTTAAAGCACACACATCACCAAGTGATTTATAAAGTTCCAGCTGAACACATCAATACAGACCTGAAAGGCCTCTCACAAGGCTTTCTCATCGGCTTCCCTGGACACAGGACCCTCTGGGTTAGGATATACTTTCCCACAATCCAGAACTAGGAGTATTCACCATGCCCTATACTCTCTGACGCTTCAGCAGTAAGAAAGCTTCAAATTATTCCCTGGGCATTGCTTTTTCTCGCTGAGACAGAGATGTGGGAAAACTACCTGAAAATTCAACCTCCCCTCCTCACACGATGAAAAGGATTCTGCAAATGTGACATTCCTAGAATAAGGGACAGCAACTTGAGACCAAAACAAAAATGTTTTCAATATCTGGCACTTTGAACAACAGAGACTCTCAAGTTAACACACACAGCTTTCACCGTTTGTCTAAATTTTATTTGCTGATGCTCCACAACCTTCTCTCGTGTTGGGTACACCACACTGACAGCTCCCCAGCCCCCTACTGTAGTCAGAGTTAAGCCATGCTCTTTCTCTTTTGTACTTGAGCACACAAGAGACTTCTGAAGTTCTGGTTTGGTGCATGCCTGTATCCTCCAGCATGGCTCTTTTGTGTAAGTTAAGGATGTTCTTTCCTTGCTCCTTTCTAGCTCTGTAGAACCAGCACAAAATTAGGAAGAAGGCTGGAATCAGACACGACTTGACCATTGCCTAGCAAACTGACTGGAGAGAAACACAGGAACAAAGCCTTCTCTATCCTGACTGCAGACATGAATTTCTCTCACCTCATCATGTTTTCAACCAGGGAAACGTAGGGAAGGAACAGTTTAATTATGCTGGTAGGACTCCCCATGGTCAAACAATTCAGCTAAGTCAGTCTGCCTGGTGAATTTATTAGTATTTTTAACTTTTTTTATTGCCATCTTCCAGTTCATGCACTGTAGCAGTGACACAAGGAAGAAAACTTGTTTTAGGTCTTCTGCTGTTAAATTCCTGGGACCATTTTGCCAGAACAAGCACCTGATCTCTGCTGTTGAAATGTTAGTGTAGAGCTGGGAATAGAACCTCCCCCTGCTCCAGCTCCACACAGGACCCAGCAGCCAGCCCCTCTCCTGGCTCCTTTAGCTCCGCAGAGGAGCGTCCCTTTAAGCCGCGGCGCCACAAGTGAAAAAAGCCACCGAAAAAGAAAGAGGTGTTGAAAACAAATCCCCCTGCGTTAAAAACAAACCCCCCTGCCGTTTTCATTCCGTGGTCATTGGCAGCGGCAGCGTTGCGCCCACGCAGGCCAAGGGTGCCCCTGGTGACTGCGGGCCGGGAACGGGGAAAGCACATGGGAGCAGCGCTGTCCCTGCCCGACACGACACAGCCCGGCCATCACTTCCAATCAGCGCCGCGGCGACAGAGCGGCCCCAAAGGCAGGGGGTGATTGTGGCGCTGTCCCGAAGGGGAGCAGCTCAAAAGAACACGCGAGTGAGACCACAGGATTGTTAATTAGTGTTGATAGATGCGATCATTTCTAATTAGCTCACTAATCCCTCTCCCCCCCCCCCGTGCTCCTGTCGCAGGAGAATGGGAGAGGAAGGGAAGAAAAAAAAAAAGAAAAAAAGCCGTTCCCTCTCGTAATTCAGGAAGATAAAAATACAGACAGCAGAGGACTGGATGCACGAAGAGGACAGAACTCAGGGAAGGAGGCTTTGGCACAAGGCTGACCCATTCTTACCTCTGACTGAACAAAGACTCCATAGTTATTATTCCAACCTTCTGCCAGGAGGTGAGGAGTTCACTAATTTTTATTAGCATTAATAATTATTATTAGGCCATCAGAGGGCTTCCAGCACCTCTGAGGCCTCACTTTTAACAGATGTACATTACCCTACACACTGCTCCTGCTGCAAGTGCATGTTCTCCTTCAGATTACACAAAACCATCAGGCCAGGGAGTTTAAGTCACCATGGCAGATGAATGAGAAACTAGCTTATGGAGGTGAGCAAGAATTGGGACCCTCTGCAAGAGCCAGGATCTCACCTATGGTCTCTGCCTTACCTTAGGAGCTGTGCTGGCAAAGGGAGTTGCTCTTCCCTTCCCTAATATGGGACTATGCAAGGTGAGAGGGTGCTTGCACTAGAGAGGGAGCCAAACTGCACTCGACAAAGCCTCTACTGTGAGGGAACACTGGCCCCTGCCTTCCCACGGGTGTGGAGAGAAGGAGCCAGCCCACCACTGCTGCCTTATGGGCAGAAGAGTCTGAGGATCTTTTCTCACAGTGGGCTCTCCCCAGCAAGGCTAAACCTTTTTAATGCCTGAAGATCGTGTTACTCTCAAGCCCAGCACAACTTCCTGTGAGAAAAGCTAATGGATTTCAGTGTTCACTGGTACTCCCTCCCCAGGCAAAAATTCACCTTCAGGACAGGGCACTAATTACCTCAGAAGTGCTCTTACACAGCATCTAGCAGTGGACACTGCACCAACCTCTACTGCAGCATCAAAGGAGATGATTAAGTTACTAGGAATACCTCTTATGATTCCCTCCACCAGTTTGAGTGGTCCCCCGAGTCCTATGCAGACATCATTAGCAGCGCCTGCAATGGCAGGCCAATCAAATTAAGTGGAAACATTTTTGTCTCCTTTCCAGTGAAAATCATCCAGCTTTATTCCTCCCCCACCCATCAGCTACAAAAGCACACGACACGCTGGTGGTGGTTCAACAATAAACTGTGCACTGACCTCCTCCATGGAGGTCTGTTCAGAAAGACAGGCTTAGGGTCACCACCAAAATGGGAATCGGCTTCTCAAGGAAAGGAGCAAAAGGAGCTTTGTAAGGACCCATTTTTCAACTCACCTGAGAATGCCAATTTTGCAAATAGCCCTAAATTTGAATCAAAGATATTCAGGCACAAGAGCCAGCACCTGGTCTCTGCAAATCTACCAGAGAAGTCTTAAGGAGTGGTTATACCTATTTTTGTTGGGCCTATCACCAAAAACTTGTGTGGATGATCAACTTATCCAGAGCATTTGATCTAAGGGAACAAAGGCAGCAATGGCAGAGCACAAGAAGCCATCTCAAGAATAAGAAAAAGCAAGAAAACAGATGGTCAAGAAGGAATCTGTTTCAGACCTTATGTACAATTTGCTGCTCATCTGCCCAAGAGAGAACATTAAGGGCCAGATTCCCAAAAGGGTCTCAGTGGGGCTTTCAGATTTGCATGGCCAAAGTTCCACAGAGATGATTGTCAGCAACCTTCAATCTGACACTATTCTCTGAGGCTGGCACACACTTAACCTGCTGAATCCATGTTCTGATACACTAACCAAGAACTTTGTGCCTCTAATACTGAATGACTACTTAACCTGCTCTGCACTGCTAAACTCCATAAGCATCAATTTACAGGGTGGCTTAAAGTTTCCAGTGTGGCAACACTGGAAATAAGGTAAATGAAATAAATGCCTTCTTTATCACGTGGGTTCATCAGGAATCAGCACCTCATACTCCTGGGTTCACAAGGACACAATCTCTGGATAGTGAGTTTAGCACAGGTGAGAGGTGCAGGATTAACTCACTGAGGCTGACAGGGAAGTTGGGATACAAACACTCAACCAACAGCCTAAAAGAGAACATTAATCTCCTGCTCCAGAGCTTGAAAATGCATTTGCCTTACTTACAGCTCTATTTAAGTCATAGGTCTGACTTACAGAAATAAAATTCTGGCCAGTCAGGTACATGTAAACCATTTAACTATCAGGACCTAATCATGTTGCAGCCAGGCAAACAGCAGCTCACAGAAGACATTTCCCTCTCCACCTTCTTTCCTAGCTCCTTTTGCACATTCCCAAATGACTACAACAGCATAGAACACATAAAGGTCCAAACAAGACTCAGGCAAAAACAGCCCAGGAAGCCAAGATTTGGTTCAAGGACTATGTGGGAGAAGAGCAAACACTGTGGGCCCCTTTTTATGGGAGAAGTTTCCAAAGTGCTTCTAGAACTCAACTGATAGAAGCTTGACAGGAGATACCAAGATAAACTGGTTACAACAATATTGAAAAGTACATGTAAAACACAAAACCAAATTAAATAGTTCTTTGACAGACAAGCTGCATTTGATAAGTTTCTGCAGTGTGCCAATAAGAATGATAAACAAAAAGCCAGCTACCTTTGGACGAGTCCTACACAACTTCTGTTCATGTGAGCTAATTGGGACAAGGAAACCACTCTCACAGACTAAGCTATAAGGTTGTGTGATTGATCAGAAGCTCATTAAAACACAAGATATAGACAAATGAGCTTTTATTTTCCCCTAAAGCACTCCAATGTTCTCCATCTTGAGATGTTCAACAACTAACAATAATGTGGTAAAACTTACAAATACCACGGAATTATTTCAGTGCAAACAAACGAGGAGGATGAGTTCAGAGGTACAAATACAAAGCAGTATAACCTACTCAACCATCCAACTGAATACTGACCTAAAAACACAAGACTGGACCAGGCATCATCACTACAGGTATGTTCTGGAAACAGCAGTAATCAGTCACAAAAGGCTAAAGCCAGGAGGAACCAGTTCTGGTCTAGTTTTATCATCTCTGGGACCCAAAGCACTTCAGCCAAATTTCTGCATCTGGCTTCCTAACATCTGCACCTCGTACTGTCAGGGTGTACAAGGCATTATGTAAGTTAACCCAATGTCCTCATTTGGAATATGGCTCTAAGTTTTGCTCACTCTTCCCTAAAAGGTACATACAAAAAGAGTAAAAGGTCCAGCAAAACACCGTACAAAACTACTGGCTTCCCTTCAGATGAGCCCAGCCTCACAGAAACATCTAAGAACAGGGGCCAAGAGGAGTTCCTAGATCAGATCACAGCCTGCCCAGATTGTGCTGCAGCCCTGCTTCGGGTTAGGGCCCAAAGCACAAAGCACTGCTGAGCCAGTTCAGCAGGGCACGCTGCCATCAAGAGCTTCCGTTCGCAGTGATGGACTCCACAACACCAAGAATTCCAAAACTGTGGCTCAGACTTTTAAGAAATATTTAAAATAGGGTAAATACACATTGTTGGCCTGAAAAAAGGTGGAAGGTGGGAGCTTAGCCCCAGCTATCCAAAAACGATAAAGTAAGAGCTTGACATCCCTGACTCCGGAGACCTCTGTCACACAAAACAAGTCACCACAGAGCAGCACCTCTGAAGTCTCTGTGTCAGGAAAGTGTCCACCTGCCAGCGCTGGCAGCTCACTGCACTCATCTCAGAGTGCAGATATGAGCACACCTGCCAGCAGGTGCAAGGCAACTCACCTCTTTGTTGTATGACTTAACAGACTTGCAAGAGTTCACAGGTTTTTGGCCCTCTGGGTTGATATTTAAAAACCCCCAAGCTAGCTCTGAATTCACTTATGTGTAACTTATCACAGATCTGGGTCGGGAGCTTCTGTTTGCTTAAGACTGTGCTAAACGTGGAGGACTCAAAATTCAAGCAAACCATTTTGCTATTGGCACACTCTAAAGCCTTTTGTTATTTTGTTACAGTATATCTTCTTCTAAACAAACTCTATTAGCACAACATCACTGGTGTTTTCTTTAATTAACAGATCAGGAAACTCGAGATTAATGAGCCTCCTGATAGCCTGAACAACCAAATTCTGACTAAATGTTACATAGTGAAGGAGCTACAAGCAACATAAAACCAGATGAGAGATTGTTGTAACTGTTTAAATGGTAAGTTCTGACTTCACTGAACTTTGAGAAAAGTTTCAACTCCCTCAGCTGTAAAAAAAGTTTCATTTCAGCTTTCTTTTTCCAATTTAGAAGCACAGAGATGGGATACCTCTCTCTGAAATGAAGTGAGGTCTGATTTGCTTTTTAAAAAAAGCACCAAGATGCTTTCCTCTAGAAATACTTGTTTACTTGCTGTTAGGAGCACACACAGATACAAGTTAGTACCAGCATCGGTGGCTTTGAGAGGAAAAAAAAAAACCAAAGAAAACAAACCATGACGTCAGACGACGCTCAGGCTGCTGGTTTAAAAGTTTACTTCAAGATTCAGCCATGTGAGCTGTGAGAGCTCAGCAGCCGGACCCCGGAATGAAAACACGGGATCCAGGGCCTGGTTCATCCCGGGCGGTGGAAGCCGCTTCCCCGGGGAGCCCAGGTGGGAGCAGGGCTTCCCCCGCACACCCCCTGCGCCCCGTGTGCACGGCGAGGCCGGAGGCGGCCCCCGGCCCACGGAGGGTCTTGGGGGGGGTGTCACAGAACTCGGCCCAACTCTGGGAAGTTGCCCGGGCGGGGAAGGGGCGGGGGCCGCACTCACCGTTCAGCCGGGTCTGCCGGTTTGCTCGCACCCGCAGGAAGGTCTGCAGAGGGGACACAAAAGCGGAGAAGCGTCAAGGCCCGGGTGTAAACAACTCGCCCCCCGTCCGTACCCAGCCCGGCCCCAACGCCGCCCAACAGCGAAATTCACCCTAGGAACAACGCACGGCCGCGGAGGGCCAACTCCGTTCCCCTCAAGCACACCAACCTAGTTCCGGCCCCGCCCGCCGCGCGCCCCCCTTCCCTTGAAACAACACACGCTCTCGACAATAGTCAGCGGCGCCGCGGGCGGGCGGCGGGCCCGGGATGCGGATGGATGCCCGGGCCGCGGCCGTGCGGGGCGCCGGCCGCCTCAGCCCCAGGCTGGCCGCCGCCTCGATTGAGCCCCGGTCATGTGACCCGCCGCGCGCGGGTGAGAGTTCACCCGGCAGTTCCCATGGCAACCGACAGGGGGCGGCAGCGCCTGGCGAGCCCGGCCAATCAGAGCCCCGGGACGGCCGGGGCCCGGGGGACTGGCCAATCAGCAAACAGGGGTTACTGGAACACAGGGAGGCCTGGCCAATCAAGAATCGGGGGTGACTGGGACCCTGGGTGCCTGGCCAATCAGGAATCAGAAGCCACTGGAGCCCAAAGGGTCATGACTAATCAGAGCCCGGGGGCAGGTGGCGCCCAGGGGCCGTTGGCCAATCAGATCCGGGGAGCAACTTAGAAGCAGCTTCCCTTGTCCAATAGGGATTGAGCGCCCTTCAGGCCCAACATCACTGGCCAATCAGTGCCTGGGCCCCAACTGTAACCCAAAGGCATTGGCCAATCAGGCACCAGGGGCAACACTCTCCAACCTTCCCTGCCCAATCAGGGCCTGGGGGCCCAAGCAGTAATAAAACCCAAAGGCTCACAGCCAATGGGCGCCCAGCGGCCCCTGCCCAGCCCCACCATGGAGCCCAGGGCTGTTCCCAGCCCCTGCCCTGGCTGTGGGAGCAGAGTCCTGGGAAGCAGAGCCTTGTCCTTCCCGGATGTCCCGCAGGCTCAGCGCAGTTGGACACAGACACCAGATGGGTCTACCACTTCCAGGCTGGGCGCCCACCTCAGGTCCAGAGCTCTGAACCCTGCCCGTCCTCCCCACTGCTGTGGGGGCACAGGTGGAGTGCTGCCGCCTCACCCCTGTTTTCCAGCCTCTCCTCATCTTTTCCTTCCCTTTTCAGCAAACCTCAGCGGTCAAACTTGTCTTGTGGATTTCTCTCCCTCATCTGCCCCACAGCTGTGGTGAGAGATGGGGCCAGTAGATGAGCCTGCAGTTGGGACAGAGGTGGGGGCTACAAATTGGGCAGCAGAGGCTCCTACACACACAGATCTCATCTGTTCCCCCCCTCTGAACACTCCCCTTTGCTTCTTGGAATCAAACCTGTGTTTCGGGTCTCTGCTCTGGCACCTGACAATTTGCCGCTCCCTCTTCAGATGGAAAACAAAACCCCCCCGATATGTTTCTCTGTCCCAGGAGCTGATGGGCAGCCAGCCAGGTCGGGTGCTGGCTGGTGATCTTCACCCAGTCCTGACCCACGTCCTATATCCCAGCTCTGCCTGCCCACGGAACTCGCAGTTGGATTTTCATACACGCAAGCACTCACAAATCCAAAGCTGCCAGTTGGTTTTACCCTGTTAATGAATTGAGCTGTCTTTCGGGAATCACGCTCGCTGCTGAGCTGGGGTGACGGAGATGAGCCTTCCCTGGACAAGGATTTTAGGCTTTCAGTTGTGCTACACTTGTTTTTAGTCACAAATATCCCACGGGTTCAGCTGACCCAGGCAAGGGGGTCTCCCTCCAAGCCTGAAATGTCACCTTCGCAAGTACGACGTATTGCTTGTAATTTGCTCTTGATTTTTCCATTGGGTTTTATATTTCCATTCAGAGTTTTATATAAATACTTCTAAATGGCTTTATTTTTACTCGCAGCGCAGGAAAAGCCCTGTCTGACAGAACATAGTGTATTTAGGAGGAGCAGCCACTATGGACCAAATCACAAGGTCCTGCACTACATCGGCTGCCACCACCTTGGTCCAATCAGTGTCCATGTACCAAACTCCAGCAGCCAGGCTTGGCATAGAACTGCCAAGAGGATCCCCCTTCCCGCCATCCAGGAGCCACCTCACTGCCTCCACTGCAGCTCCCTCTCCGCATGTGGAGCAGTGCAAGCAGCCCAAGTGCTCTGCAAGCCCGTGTTCCTGTAGCACTCCTATTTGTAAATCTCCTTCCCTAAATATCCCCATGACATATAAGTATGAAGACTAAAAAAAACGGAGCCGCAGGAATTCTGGAAACATAAATGCCCACAACCCATGTTCTAGTATGTTACTAATATGCTGTATAATCTCGATTAGATCACAAATAACACAGGGGACATTCGTAATTTCAGCACACCTCTACATATAGGAAGCTAAATTTTGCAGCCCTTAAAGGCACCACCATGAGAGTCTTCTGCTCTGCTTCCTGGGCATTTCTCTTGGTAAGCCAGGCAGACTGAATACTCATTCATATTGTGGCTTTATTAAGGATTACATCCTTTACACACTCCTGGCACCCACCCTGAGGTCCTTTGACACTGCCAGCGCAGCATAACGCAGCCAGCACAAGCACAAATGAAAATCAGGCCCCAGAGGTGTTTTCTCCCTGCAGTGCAGACTTACAACTCCCATTACACATTTGCATTAAGGGCTGCAGCCCTCTGTAAAATGCGCTTACAAACTTAAAGCACATTGGAGAGTAGCTGGACTCAGCATACAGAGGGGCTTCTCCTGAGAATATCTGTCCTCCAGAACGACATAATAAAAATGTATAGGAACAGAGGACTGCAAGGGGCCACCAATTTCACAGAGACTCACGTCTGGTGGAGTGGGAAGGGAGGAGTGTTCTCTGACAAAGGGAGCCATGGCAAAAGCCTCTTCCATGCCCTTTCGAAAAGAACGTAATTTATTTATTAGCCTTAATAAACAAGGCAGGAAAGAGAGCAGGATTACCTGAATCAGGCATTTCTGTATCTTCTGCAGGGTTTTGCTCCTCTTACTTTGCACTGAGCCTTATTGTTCACAGGAGGGTAAAGTGGCTGGGATGTGACACCAAGTTATGACTGAAAGCCACACGGGAATACGTAGCAAGCAATGGAGGATCTGGTCCACAATTGATAATATCACCAATAAATAGGACATGATGGAATAACGGGTAACAAATGTACAAATCTGCTACTAACAGGACCTATCTTCAGGAACACCTGTTGTAACTGGGTCTGCTCAGCTAAGAGCCCCAAAAGTGGTCATCAGCCTCCCTCTGCCAAATAAAGACTTGGCACGTGCAAAGTGGCTGATGCAGGAAGATGTGACCACCTGCCTGACCCTGGGCACTGGGTAGGGGTATGCAGAGCACACAGGATGCAGGGTGATGGGTGTTTCTCACGCTGGTACAGCCTTGGCCCACCCAGCCTGTCCACACAGCAGGGTCTGTGCTGATGACCTCCACTAATTTATCTGCTGCCTTTCAGAGCTTATTGAAGCCAGTGGCTGAGCACAGGATTGCAGCCAAACAGTTTGGATGTGAGCCGAGTTAGAGTCAAGTGCACCAGCCTACCCCAAAAATACAGACAGACTTACAACCAGCCAAGGTGTACTTGTGCTGCTGCCTTTCTCTTCTTTTCTTGCTCCATCTCCCTCAATTTTTATTCATTTCATCGCAAGTCAGGACCTGCTGCTCCTCTGGGCAGAGCATTTTATAAAACAAGGTGGTATGGCTGTGGATGATCCAAAACCATTGTTTTGGATGCAAGTCATGAGTCAGTTTGCTGGGCAGTGGCACACCAGTGAAATGGAGAACTTTGGCCTGCTGCAGACTGACATCATTCACTCTTTTTCAAAAAAAAAAGTCACTTCTCTGAAAGTTTCTCAATGGCATGAGGTAATGATAAACATAGCCAGGGAAATTACTGAAATGATGAACATAATGTAACAGAAATCTCTATTTAGATGGTTTTGTACAGCTGTGGTTTCAAGCTGGAGCTGGGATGATCTGCAGACAGAAACACACGCTCACAGCCCTGTGAGGGACCAAGTGCTCATGTCCCCATGCTGCAGGCAGGGAAGGTGGTGCAGTGATGCACAGCCAAGAGCAGAGCTCTCACACAGAGAGCTGTGGGCACTGGGGCGAGCTGGCTCCCTGCCTAAGGCTGAGACCGGCAACGGCATCCACCCGCTTACCTGGTATCTGTCCGAGTGATGGATGTCATCTGAGGAGTGGGGTGACGCTGTCGGAGAGTCTCCTTCCCGCTTGATTGAGGCCGACAACAAAATTGACTGCAAGAGAAAGGAGAAATTCATGCTGTGAGCATTGCCAAGCTCTCTGTCTCCAAGCTGTCCTCAAAGCCACAGAGAGTGTCTGCCAGGCTGTGGGACTGCACTGGGGTGGAATCCTGGGCTGTGGGGATGGCTCTGGTCTTCCCAGTGGACTCTGCCCCACGAGGGAACCAGGCTGCTGGGTCTAGCAGAGTGCAAATGAATCAGGCAACAATGGGATGGTCATTTTTCTCACGAGTCTGGTGGTTGGGGCAGAATCAGTCCCTGCTGGAAATGATACGTGAGGACACCACCAGAAATTCACGTGCTGAGGTGGAGCAGTGCTTCCGTGTCCTTGTCCACCTCTTTTAAGTGCCACTAAATCTCTCAATGGCTTTGTAAACTACACTAAAGCTCTCAGCACCTTTGCAGTGCAACTCCCCTTTCCTTCAGTAATGATGCTATTTATTTTAATAAGTAGCACAGGGAAAAAAAAAAGGGCCTTTTAGAAGGTTAAAAAGCTCAGTGATATTTGAGACCTAAGAAATCACTGATAAACTTCAAGTCAATAGTAGGTAAGTCTAAATTCTACATACAGTGAACTCTAGCAGGAAAATTACTGTGGGAGTTTGACAGCATCTAAAGAAATGTACACTGAGCTGCAAGTGAACTTTATTATTAGAACAGTTCGAGGGAAAAATGCAATTTAAAATTCTAATTTAAATTATAAATTAGCTAAACGAGGCTAAATATAGCCCAGTACATTGTGAAAAAATGTACACTGGAAATGCAGCTCTCCAGATGTTTGTTTCTGAGAATCAGCTGGCAAGATTTGACAATAAATGACTGCTTGGAGATGTGTGTGTTTGTGAAGGGAAGTGTAGATATCATCTGAATTGGACAGGTCAAGTGTGGTGACAACATTATTAAAAAGCATAATACCTTAGAGAAAGGGAAGTATTCCAGAAACATTTGCCTCTGGGCTGAAATGAAATGCGAAAAAATGTGCATTTTTTGGAAAGATATGAGCAAGTGGAAAAATGACTCAGCATACAAATTGGTTCAGTCAGCAGGATGCAATCCCCCAGGCTTGGACAGCTCTCCGGTGAGAAAAGCACAGCAGTGCAGTTGTCACGGACATGGAGGGAAGGCAGGCTGGGATGGAGGTGGAGGAGCGGGATTTGGGATGCTGGGTTCAACCCCATGGGTATGAGCTGTCAGCACTGCAAGAGTCATGAGGGCAAGAGTCATGTCCTGGTGTGCACTGCAGGTCTCTGCCATAAAGCATGGTTCTACCAGCTGTGGAGAGGTGGGATGTCCTGAAAGGGGTCACAGAGGAATTGTCTGCTGGGGTGCTTTGTTATCTCCTCAGGCACAATCCCTTCTGCCAACTGAGGGCTGTGCTGACCACATATTAGAGCTGGCTCGCTCCCCAGCTCACCCCAGGGATGCCAGGCGCTGGGAGGGCCAGTGGGAGCCCGCAGGGCTGGGGGCACCCAGTAAGGGCTGCCTCAAGAGACCAGCCCCCGCTTCCCAGGGGACAGACAGGCAGAGCAGGGGGGCCCTCTGGCTTCATGTGTTGGCTGAACACAACTGCTGATGGATTTTGGTGAACAGCTCACTTATTTCTGGAGAAGCCCACTGTAGAATTTCTGCAGAGTGCAGACCCCAAGCTCCTGCTGCTGTGCAGTTTCTTTATTTTCTAAATGGAGAATGAGGACCATTTTTGAAGAAGAAGGATTACACATGTCCTATCAAATGGAGGGATGGGGCTCAAAGCCTTCAGCTGTGACTCAGAACAACAGCCCTGACTGCAGCAATGGTAATGCCCTTCCCCTCCTCTAATAAGCCAAGCACCCTGGAGCTGGGAGGGTTAAATCTGTTTTGTCTCCCAATGTATTCTAGAGAAGGGGAAAAAATACCCGTCTCCCCATTCCTTGACGACAGACAGACAAACCCTCCCCGCCTCCAGCTCCCCCCTCAGCTTCTGGTAGCTCTAATTCAATATTATTATGTGAAAAATGGTTGGGCTAGCTATGGAGACAGTAAATTAAACGTTATGTATTAGTTTTTAGCGTGTGGTCCCGGGAAGAATGCCGGCCCCATTTATTCCACAAACCTCCTGAGCACCATGGCAATGACCTCTGGAAAAACGCAGGGCTAAACTAATCCCAAAGATGTCAATCTCAAGGCCTCTTCTACATACACTTGCAGTTTAGATTAATAAACTGTCTATTTTTAAATTGTGTGCAAGCACTTCAATTCTAAATACCTCGCCGGCATGTTAAACACAGCGTTAGAGATGCCAAGTCACACTTCCCCTTCACTCTTAGGAAACTTGACTTCATTTGTTTTTCTCATTTCCGTGAGCTGTGCCACACTTTGCCTCTCAGGCAGCCATGGGGGCAGGCAGGGATGCAGGCTCAGAGACTAAGGGATTAGAAAAGGCACTTGCCATCAGGGTGACTTTCAATCTTGCATTAGGCCTCTCTGCCATCCCAATTTTGGCCTCTTTTATCCCAATTGTCACGTTGAGGCTGTTTTCCAATGGCTAAGTGGTGAGGACACCTGACCACAGTATGCCAAGCTAAGGATTTGCTGTCCCCTGCACCCATTCTGCTCATTCCCAGCCGGATTCAGGCAAGCAGAAAAAAGGCAGCAATTCCCATTCCTCTCTCAACCAGGTTCTGGGAAGGTGGTTGTGGAGAAAAAACGTAGCTTTACATGTGCTCTCCCAGCCCTCAGGCATGCCCATGCTGCAGGGTAGACCCAAATTCTGGCATCCCACCCCAAAAACATGGCGCTGGGTGCTCTGTGTGCAGACAGGCAGTGTGCTGTACGGCTCTGTGGAGATGCTCCTAACTTGAGGACCAGCCGCTTCGGCAGGGTGGGAACAAGCCTTGATGCTGAGATGTTCCTTTTCACTTGGGGAAAGGCCTCCAGCCAGCTCGTCTCTGCCTGGGTGCCAGTACATCCCAGCTCCCCTTCAAGGTGTGTCTGAGTGAGGATACCGGGGTGAGAGCACCCTCCTCTCTCCCTGGTCTCCCCTTCACTGTCAAACCATGGCTCCCACCATCAAAGGCAGAGCAAGGGCCTCATGCGAGCGGCGGTGCAGCCTCATATCTCTCCCTCCTCTTTAAATCATCTCTCCATTGGGTAGAGGCACTCTCTGTGGAGGTTATAAACCCTGAGAGGATCAGCCTGAGCATTACACCTGGGGCAAGCTAAATAAAAAAAGGTCACCGGCGCTTTTTAAACATGGACAAAAAAGCAGTAAAATGTGTTTGGAAAAAAAAATCTGGCATTAAATCATGACTTTTTGCCTGGCTTGCCTCATTAAAAGTGGCCTTTTGGAAGGTAAAATTATCATTGTAAGTGATAAGATCTTTAAGAAAATAATTCACGGCTTCTTCACCCTTTAATATGATAGCCGCCACCGGCTAATTTTTTTCTTAATGGCAACGAGGCCATCAATCTTGTCCAAGCCCTGTACTCTCTCCTTCCCCCTGCCCCTCCTGCCATGCTGGGCAGCCATGGCCGTGCTCAGTGATTCCTTCCCACCCTTTGGAGCACAGCTGTGCCGCGCCAAGGAGAAGAGATACATCTGGATGTATGGCTTTACCTGCTTGTGTCCACGGTTCCCGGCAGGGAGCAGGGACCACATAAGCCTTGCTCACACGGCAAGGCTCATGCCCTCGGCTGCTCCCAGCACGCTCCGTGGGCTGTGCAATCCTGCGGCGACGGGCTGCGGTGCCTGCGAGTGTTTCAGCAGCTCACCGCCACCAGGAACAACCCGCGGTTTAAGTATATAAATACAGGGGCAGGTTTGGTATGAGCCAAATGTGCATCATGCAGCCGGTGTGCCAGCTGCTGTGATCCCAGGCCGCCGATCCCCAGACCTGCTCCTCCCTGCCGGGCTGGAGGAGCCGTGGGCAGCTCCGAGGCAATGTCAGCGAGGACACACGTGCCAGCGCGACACCGGCTCCTGACCCACGGGCGCTCCAGGCGTGGGCCGGGGGCAGCACGAGGGGAGGGGACGGGTGTCAGGGTGCAGCCGCCAGCCCGAGGAAATGGATGGAAATTGCCGGCACACGCCGCCCCCAGCCCTAAGCGCTGCCTCTGGCGGGCGGCCGGGGCAGGTGTCAGCGCTGGGAGAGCCCAGCCGGTGGCTCTGACATTCTGCTGCCTCTCAAGGCCAGTCATTTGAGAGTATTAAAGTGCCGGAGTCCTGCTTTCTGATAGCCCTGGAAAAACACAAGGAGTCTATTTTTCTTAAACAATCCATCACTGCTGCTGTCAGCAGAACAAATACCCTAACCCTGCTTTTTATGTATCTATATGGCCTTTTTAAATTTTTTTTTTTTTTTTTTTGGCACAAAGTGTTCCCTGCTTGATGCATTCAGCTTTAACTCTGCCGTCTAAATAGGTACTTATCAGTTAACATGGAGGTGATGGCTTGACATGTTTTCTGTCTCCTGCCCTCCCCTCCACGGTAGGGAAGCCGTCAAAGTGTTGCTAATAGCTGTTATCACTTGGGAACTGTAACCCGAAAGCAATGAGTGATACCAGGCCTTGCTGCGATTTTCTCCCTTAACTCTGCCAGCCATTTTTTATGTTATTGCTGGAGGATCCCCGACACAAAGATGCTGCTATTAGAGCTGAGTTTCATAGAAGCTTTTGGAGGGTCCACATTTGCTACCGGGAAAGTTAGAGGTAAAATTATCTAGTGGCTTTTAGCTGGCAGAGATAAAGGTGGGATGGAGCTAGGAATGAAAGGCTTAAATGTGAGAAGGGTGTGAAAAGGGAACAGAAATAATAGTATCAGCAGCTTTTGGCCTTCGCTGAAAGATTCCAGTGGTTTGCAAGCAGAACAAGCCTATAGAAATGTGAGCTACTGATTTATTTCTGTGCATGTTACAGTGACATCTGGGATTGTAATGGAGCTCTGGGTCCTCTTGGACGAGACACCAGCTACATGGTTCCAGCAGAACTGCCCATCAGCACTCCGGAGATGGAGGGGGAAAGAGGTCTGGCCCAAGTCTGTCGGGGTCTGCCAGCCTGTTCTGCTCCCCTCTACAACCACATCCCTCTCTGCTTCTTCTGCCGAATGCAGTGGTTTCCCCCAGTCTAATGTAAGGGTACAGCTGTTTGGCCCAAGGGGAGTGAGGGGCTTTGTTTGTTCATGGGGTAATTTGCTTTATAGAATAAAACCTGGCAGAGATTTGTTTTTGGAGTGACTCTGGTATTCATCACCCCAAAATGGCAGGGAGCTTGGCCAGCCAACACTCATCCTACGTAATTTCCTCTCCTCTGTGTATCTATGGGTTGTTCTCATATCCCTGGCTTGGCCACAGCTTTGCCACAGTACCCAGATTTAGCTTTTTAATCTTTCCTTGTAAATCACAGTTACAGAGGGAGGGGACACAGATACAGTGAATGACTTCTCCAACCTCTCCAGTGTGTCAGTGACACAGGAGAAGGAGTTAAAACCCTGGGGCCCTGACACCCATTTTCAGTTCCTACCACCAGATGTGATACGGAGAAGTTAAATGATTGTGCTAGAAATTTCATCTCGAGTGAGGCAGCTGGGAAGGGCTTAATACAGACATTCTGTCAAGGTTTAAGGCTCCAAATCTTGCTTGCTTCGAAGCACTTTCTCCTTGGAGGGCTTTAGTGGTCAAATTTCCCACTAGATGCTGTAATTCTCTCTCAAACTGCTCGTTGAAGCTGTAAAATCACGGGGGTGGGTGGGGGAATCAAAGGGCTCTGGCACTGTGGCTTGCTTCCCAGCTCTGCCGGAGGTCTGGGAGCAGTGTGCTGGCCACCTGCCTGCGGGCACCCTCCGTGGAGCTGGGTGCACACCTAAACAAACCAGCCACAAGCATCTGCTGGGTGCATGAGATGGATTTTGTTCGTGGCCACTCACATCAGTGTTTGTTTTCAGCAAGAGCCAGAGCACGAGCTGGACTGCTAGTGGGAAAGGCAATTTGCAGCCATGTATTAGGAAGCAGCAGCGGGAAACGAGTGCTAAACCTGCCGCAGGAGTTGGGATGCTTCATGGAGCCCAGTCTCTTCCCTTTCAGTGGTCAGTATCAGCACTTCCACAGGGGATGTAAGTTTGCCTGTTAGGTGACAGGCAACAGTCTGCAGTTAATACCCTGAAATTTAGGGACTGAGATCTTTCTGGACAGTGATGATACCCCACCTGGACAACAGCCCATGGAGGGAGAGCCACAGGCCACATGGGCAGTAGTGAAGAAGTGCTCTTAGATAGCTAGGAGGACCTGGGGACACTGACTCTCAAAATTCCCACCAGCTGCACAAGGAAGAGTGGGAACAGCTGGTCTGACACCTCATCAGAATGGGTTCAACACAATGTGTGCTCCTCTCCTGCACAACACCTTGCAAGAGGCAGCCAAGGCAAGAGGGGAAAGGCAAGGGGAGAGTGTGAAGTCCAGGAATGATGCCCAGGGGAACTGCACACTGCTGACAGCTACAGACAGACCCCTGGGCAACCAGTCCGAACAGAGCCTGTGGTGTTGTCCATGTGCCTCTGGAGCACATCCCTGCTGCCTGCTCTGCCTGAGCCCCAGCCTCTGGCCATGCTGGGGAGTGCTTCAGGGAAGCTCGGGGCTCACAGAGGTCTGGGGCATAGCTGGCTCGGACAAACCTTCAGAAAGTGTCCTCCTGAGTGACAATCTGCTTGTCCAAGTGTCTTGTCCACACTGGCATATCATCACTGATTGGGCATGGTCTCTAATAGCAAACAAGGATCCCGAGTGCTGAAGAACTTGGTGCTCAGCACTGCCCCCTGAGCTGCCTTTGCAGAGAGGGAGCCTGGGCACCAAGCAGACGTGCTGGCTGGTGCCCCCAGCTCACAGCCCTCGCTTGACCGTCACTGCCTCAGTCGGCTCCGATAATAGAAGAATCTGATACAATAATCCTGCATTCATCACATCCCATGTTGAGTGATTGGATTTTCTTTGACATATTGCCATGAAAATTGACCCGGCGCAGTGAGTGACAGCTCTTCAGGGGCAGGGGAGCAGTGAGCGAGGAACATACATTTACGTCTGGGCTCTTATTGCCAGGAGAGGCATTTGCTGGGGCAACTGTGGGGAAGGGATGGAAGCCAAGCCAGGAGACAGACCATGGGGAGGTTAAATCCCCTGCCCCAGCTGCACCCCAGGAAGATCCTTAGGCCAGCACAGAACTAGTGATGGTAGTGGTGCTATAAGCAAAGGTCCTACATGAACCCTAAAGTGGACTCAATGCCACCGGTGACCACAAAAGTAGTTGCCAGCCTGCACCCTATCCCAGTTCCCATGTCTCTGAGTGAAACCAGCCTGCCCCTGTTTGTTTTGCCAGGTGATGCTCCTGAGGGATGGGAAGGTGCAGCCCCCTCTCCCACTGCTGAGCTGCTGGAGGTGCTGCCCCTTTTGTTGGCATCAGGAGAAGGAATGTACAGGAAACATTGCAGCAGTCCTCATGGTCCTCTCAACCCCTTCTACCAGTGCCCAGGGTAGGAAGTCAGACATGGTACAGGTCCCAGCTCTTCCCAGGTGGTGCCTGCCAGACCTCCAATGATGCCTGGGTGCCTGCACATGGTCTCCAAGCCCACCCTGGGGGTCTGTCCCTCACCCCACTGCCTGGGACCCCTGTTAAGGGTGGCCCAGAGGCCCGGTTTTGTCCCCAGCAGGACTTTCTCAGAAGGACATCACATCTTGATGGGCTACTTGCATCCCACGCTGTAAACATAAAGAGGGCACAAAGGGAAAGAGCAGCCTTCATCTCCCTACCACCCTCCTCCTCAATCTCACCTGGGTACAAAGGAGTCTTTAATACCAAACTCAGGTGAAGGTGACAGCACTGTGCCTTCCCATGCCACACAGGACTTGTCTCCCAGCAAAAGCCACCTAGAAATAATGAATCCTCCTGGGCCGAGAGGCTTTCAAGCTCTCTGAGAAGGGAATGAAAGATTTCCTGATTTCACCCTCTCCCTCCCTGCTCTCCTGGCTTCTTGAAGTTAATGTTCTTAGCCCCAGACGTGACGGGCAAAGGGAAAAGATCCATGTGGTGACAGGGGACGATTGATCTCTTTTACATAGAACGACGCTCCAGTCCCAGTTTAATCCCCCCGCTCAAGGCAAATGGGATTCTTTGTCAATGGAAACTTCAAAAGCCCGGCCCTGCCGCGAGATGGACCTTCTTCTTTATCTGGTCTCTGTCAGTCACTCACTGTGTTTGCCTCCAAACAGCTAATCTGTCTTTCTAGCTGTCCTTCTCCCTCACAGGCGATGTGTTTGGGACCATTGAGTTATCTACACTGAGACCTGACGAGGAGGGAAAGGGAAGACTGCAGAGTCCAGCTGCTTTCATTTTGCTGGTGCCCTTTCCAGCTCCTTCAAGACATGCCAAGGCAGCCTCACACTCCATGGGTTATCAGTGGTGGGTAGGTTTGGGGATTGCTTTCTGCTCTGCTTGTTCTTCATGGAGAAACAGTCAGGTCTCCACTCTGCTCCTAGTCTACCTGGGACAGGTATAGTCACACAGTAGACAAAGGTGTGGAGCACTATGGAGTATCATTGTGATTTCTGTTTTCCCTTAGAGAGTTTGGGAAATTGTTGGGGTTATCTGGGATTCATCCCTACCTTTCAGGAACCTAGGTCAGCATGGTGGCTCCCCCCTGGTGGGGCAGACAAGGTGTTGATGTGCTTGGCAAGACATCCAGCCCCAAGGGGAAAACCTGGAGCTGAAACGTCAGTCTTTGTTTCTGACATCACATGCCAAAATATGACCATAAGCTTCCAGAAAAAACAAGGGAGAATGAGACCTGAAGTTGATTCTAGTAAAACAAGCATGAAGACAGCTCCCATGAGAGACGCCCTGCACTTGTCTGGAAGCGGGGAGTCTCCCTTGCTTGGACTGTGCCACCAGAAGCATAGGAGAGCCTGGAGCACTTGCCTTTGCCCCCCTTGGGGAGCACAGCATGGTTTTCAGAGGCTGTGCAATGCCCAGCTGCCCCTGCAGTGCTCCCTGCTGCCCACTTGCCTGCCCAAGCTCCAGTCCCTCCCACTGCCGTGTCACATGAAGTCCAGCCAACAGTAATACCAATCAGTAAAAAGTGCTCTGCGCACATTGTATTTCTGCATTCTGAGCCAAGGGGGTGGAAGGTGGGTCCTGGGGAGGGGTATGTGGCTGAGACGGGGTCTTTTAGTGATCTGGGCTCCTCCTCGGGTGTGCTTTGCTCCTCTGAGGCAGGCCCAGTCCACTCTTCCAAAGCTGGCATATGGCTCTGGCTCCTGCAACTCCCATACGTGATTTCCCAGGCTGAGCTCAGCCTGCGTGTGATCAGCTTTCATTAGCTGTCATTAGACACAATCTGGAGTCCCAGAGCCCGCGGGGTCCTTCAGCTCCACCATCCCTTGGCTGCAGGAGAGGAGGATCACAGAGCCCTGTGCAGGGACTTGGATGTTTCAGCCCAGCAGCTGAATGGGGACAGCAGCTTTCCCCAGTGCTGGCTGGCCCCAAAGCGTGGCTACCTTCCTGGGAGACATTGAGTAGCAGGACACGAAGCTGGCTGGGAAGATGAGGGGGTGTAAAGAGCATTCCTTGGGGGGAAGAATGCTGAGTTGTGCTCACTTACCTTGGGGGTGCCCGCTGCCATGGCATCCTTCAGGATGGAGCTCTTGCTGCCAAGAGAGAAGACAATGGGGTCAGAATCACAAAACTGGTGGGCAAGGAGGGGAGTGCTTTGAGGGATCTCACAAGGTCAAATAGTAAAGCACATCGTTCCTCTTCACTGGACCAACGAGAGCCTCCTCACCCTGACTGGAGTGGCATGGTAAGGAGGGCAGTGCCAACTATTTCTGCAGCTGGAATAAAATGGCCCTGTGAGTGGAACTCCCCCAACCCAGCCACATGAATCAAATACTGACTCTTCCCCTCCTCGGGGCTTGCACAGCTCCTCTCTCAGCCCTGGGGAAAAGCGAGGAGCACATCTGCAGGGACATAAGGAAGAAAGCCAGGGAGTGGGGAGTGGAGGTGGTGAGCCCTGTGTAGGGTCAGGAACAATGGGAAAAAGGAGGGAAGGAAAGAGAAGAGGATTAAATCAGCATAAGAGCAAGAGAAAGAAGATCCCCTCAGCTTCAGCTGCACTGGGGAAGCAGCAGCTCTGCTGGAGGCTGGAGTGATTTGTTAATTCAGCTTGTTCCCCATTTAGCAGGGAAGGAGGTCCCTGCCACAGTGCTCCTCCTCGCCTGCCCTCGCCAGCGGGAGATGCTATAGATTTAATAACACCTTCCCCCCTCCAGACAGGTTAAACTTGAAACAATTACATATCAAAGCCGACATGGCGGGGAGGCCTGCACTGTAATTTTTTGGTTATTAAAGTAATCTCTCTCATGTAAATTCTCCTGCTAACATGCTGCAAACAGCATTAGGAAATAAATTATTTCCCCATGATTCGATTTGTCAATGCAAAGCACCTGCAGCAGGCAAAAGGCTCTTGAAATATGTTGCCAAGCCCAGTGCCTGTGCTTGTAAGCACACGCCGGTGGGGTGGCTGGCTCCCAGCTCCCCATAGCCCCAGGGAGATGATGGATGGGTGGGTGGGTGGAGGGGGAGGTTAGCGGGGGGGAGGCGGAGGTTGGGGAAGGGGGGGGAATGGAATTGTGTTTAATAACAAAATTTGTATGCAAGCCTGCATCCCAGGCTAAGGATGAGTGATCGGCAGCCAGAAAGTATTAAAAAGCCTCGCTAAACAGATGCTGACAATAGAACAAGACATATCAAATCAGATCTACTTCAGAAGCATTAATATACACACGCACACACGCTCGCCCGCGCGCGCGCACCCAGCTCCGCACACCCGCGCTCCTTTCTTCTCAATCACAGCAATATGGGAGACATCAATAAATTTTTATGAGACTTTTAGAAGATCAACACGGTACTAGATGTGACAAAAAAGCAATGTGCCTGTCATGTTCGCTTTGTCGGGGACACTTTAGCCCCAGATGCCGAGCTGCAGTGCCAGCAGGGAGAAATTGAATTTGGCTGGCTTTAATCTGCCTTGATTTGGCAGATGGCTGGGTGTTATGAAATGAGCAGGGATGGAGGAAGGTGTTTTCTCCTGGGGCTATGGCCCCCCTCCTCTCCCATTGCCACTGCCTTCCGCCCCCAGCCCTGAAACGGTGGAAATACACAGTTATCCACTGCCATCAGGTCACCCCAAATGCCACAGCTCCACTCCCAGCTACAGTTTCTGGAGACCACCAATGGATGGGCTGGGGCATCATCTCCCACACAGCCCCACTTTCCTGAGGGGATGTGCTGCTGGATGCTCACTGGGGGGGGTACAGGATGCCCCCGGGGCCTGTCCCCCAACTCTGCCCCCTGCTCTCAGGAGACAGCACAGAGCAGAATTAAGTCTCTGCTGCCCACTGAGATGCAGACCTTGCACCATCTCCAGCCTGTACAAGAACAAGCATGATGGGAAAGATTTCCATTCCCTCTACATCTCCACCATTACCTTGAACTTCTCAGTCGCACAAAGTGTGAAACAACTTTTATAATCCAAATGCCATGTTAAAAAAGCAAACTCATTTCCTGTCTTTTCTTGTTAAAGGTGTTTAAAATCATTTCTTTTTAAGGGGAAGGGGAAGAATATCATTAAGTCCTCCTAAAAACGGCATTACCGCCAGGAAACTGCAGTTTTCAGAGTGAGAGTCTCTCTGGTCAGCCAAAACACCAAGCCTCTGCTTGGGACCGATAAGGAAGGGGACCGGTTTAGATAACTTGGCAGACTTTATTTTATTCTTCATCTGGAGGATTATGAATACCCCCACCCTCCTTTTTGCAATGTAGCCCTACTCTATCGCTAGACTCTTCAAGTTGTTTTTATTTATTTCCAGAGATAGGTCAGAAATGGGTGCAAGCCCTGGTCATCCAAGCACCTAGATCCTGCAATTTAATGGTGCTTTTCTCCATCCTGTTAAACAGCCCCCGAATTACAAGGGCTGCAGCCCCCCACGCCTCTTAAGGATGCTGGCAGCAGGCTGAGGATCGAAAGGCCGTCAGCAAAGAGAAACCTTCCCCTCCATAAACACCGCAGACAAATTAAAAATGGTAAAAGGGAAATCAAGACCTTTAAAGTTCAAACACTTTTCGGTGCCTTTTAAAGTTTTTTCGCTCTAGGCCCTTGCAGACAGCACAATCTTTGGAGACCTTGGGATTCTCTTTAATCACCCAGCCAGGCTGCAGTGGTCTGAAATGATTACACATTTACATAGTAATAACCCCAACACTCCTCACATTATTTCATGGCTAGCATATTTCCACTCGGCGAGTGATCCATGTGTTTTAAATTATAACCTGTACATAGGAAATTAGTTACTAAGTACGATATTCACGGGCTCGTCTGACACTTCTAATTAAGGTGATTTACACAGAATTATCTTATGAAATAAAAAAATGGTGTTTTGCTAGCTAATAAAATATAATTACTACCCGCTTTTCTAAGTTACAGTTAGTTTTAATCTATTTGGGGAATTGTTTATCTAGTTCATTACAGCCAAACAACTTCTTTCCCTTTTAGGCAACCCCCCCAAAGTACCAAAGAAGAGTAAGAAATGCCCTGGGAAGACCCAGCAACCTCCTTCTCTCTCTCTTGAAGACTTTGCATTTCCAAGTGATGCAAGGCTGCCAGCTGCATCACCCATTAACAGAAGCAGCACAGCCAGGTCTCCACGTGCCCCAGGGTGCTTGCTGGGGACCCATCACTCCTCTGTGTTAGGGCCCAACATCTTTAAGAGGAGCATTTACTCTCAACAAGGCCTTTCACAATGAAAGCAAGACTCAGGCTACACCACAGACGAGCAGATGTCCGTTAATGCTAAGCATAGATTTGGTTAGGAGCATCCCCAGGTACAACTGGGAATCCCCTGGTATGTCCCTGATTGAGCCCCAAGGGGCCGTTCAGATCCAGTGCTTCAATAGTAATATCCCAAAGGGCAGCTCAGCAAGCCAAACATGTGCCTTCCTTACCCACAGTCTTGGGATTTCCTGTATCCCTGCCATGGTTACTATGACCTTCAAGTCTATTTATTTTGTTATGGTCCTGCCTTTTGGGGTGTGCTTGCCATAGGGAAATAAAATAGGCAATAAGCAAGGAGTGGTCCCTCATCATCCCCATGCTGCTCCTTCCCACAGGGAAAACCCAGGGCATGAGCTGAAGGTTCAGTGATCTGATCGTGTTTTACCACGAGCAAGGTGGTACTTTTCCTTTAAGCTTTTGCTCTTGCGAGCCGTTTTAGGAATCTCAGCTTTCCTCCAAAAGAAGAGAGAAGTTTTCTGGGTGCCCAAGTCAGGCAACAAGCAGAAGGCCAGTTCCCCATGGGAGATGGCTCATCAGCTTCCAGCAGAGAACATGACCCAGGGTGTGCTTCTGGTGTCCTCAGCCCACCACACACAGGCAGGGTTCTTGCTGACCCCCCCAGCCCAGGCAGCTCTGGCAGATCCAGGGAAGCAGGATCAGGAGCTTTCCTCCCCTGCACACACCTCAGTGCACACACTGACTGTGCCAGCACCGGGGCATCACTGCAGCATCCTGGAGCAAGGGCAGGGAGGCTCTGCTGCAATTGTAGCTACAGCTTGAGTGAGGAGACAGAGAGAGAAAGAAACGTTCTCAGAGAAGAAATCTGAGTACAGAGCAGTGATGGGACTTGCCTGAAGTCTCAGTGCAGCAACAATAAAGCCTAAAACACCTCTGATGATGTGCTCCAGCCCATCACAGCTGCCTGGGCTCCCCAAGCATCTTCAAACAAGATTTCTGCAGAGTCCCCACCTAAAGCAAGGCAGGATTTATGATGGGCATCTCTCAATGAAGGGCTGAGCTCCAGACCTGGAATGGCAGCATTCCCCACATATAATTAATAACAACTGCAAAGAGAAGAAGTTCCTTGAGCTCGGGCAGCTACAGCTGTTTGTGCTCATCCCTGAAGGACAGTAAGGAGCAGCTAAGAGGACTGCTGCTGTGCCAGCTGGAGTCCTCCAGCTCTGCAACTCTTCCACAGAATCAGTCTCAGCAGCCCCTTGCTTGACAGGCACCAGCCACATCCAGCTCCCACATGAGATCCTGCAAAACCAAAAGATTTCTACAGGCTGCAGCTGATAGATGTATTTAAAAAAAAAAATAAAAGAAATCCAGCAGAAACTTTATTTTTAGCTGCAGGACTTGTGGGTTGAACATGCAGCCTTGGGATGGGAACCCTGGCAGCAGAGCAAGCCTCTAGCATAGCTGTGTGGATGGCAAGGCCAGCTGTAGGGAAGCAGTTTTTGGGTAGAGAGGGAATTGGATTTTTGTGAACACCAGTTTAAACAGGAGGAAGTGTCTTCTGAAGCCTAAATAAGGAAATAGGAGTTTGATTTTTTTTTTTTAAAGCTACACTTTGCTGCAAGTGACAGTGCCCAGCATGGCCAGGTGAGATCTGTGCCTGGGAAACTGGATTTTTAACCTGTTGTGGCTCCTCCAGCATCACCTGCATCCCGTGATGGGGAAAGGGGTGAAGTGATGGTAAAAAATTACCAGAGAAGCTGCAGTCAGGACTAGAAACACTCTGCACATACAGTGCCAGACATGCTTCCCAAATGCTCCCCCAGTCAGTATTTGTGAGACCTCAGTGTCCAACATGGTCAGTTGTGACAAATCTGACCCCACAGGGCAGTCACCCACTTCCCCCAAAAACCTGAAGCTGAAGGAGAAACGCAGCAGAATCATAAAACACTGTGGCATGACCTGACCATGCTGAAATCCTCTATTTGCTCTGTCCTATTTGCATCCCCGACTCTTTCTGCCCTGCTAGGTTTTCCTTTATCAACCTCTGGTACCCCATGTCTCTGCTCAGAGTGGGTAACAGGTTTCTGGGTGAGGATGTGATGGTCCATGTGTGCCTGGCCAAACAGGAGAGTGGGGTGGGGGTGTTGTTTTATTTCTCTCCCACTATTTGAAAAGGAGGTGGCTGGAAAAATAAAAAGAAAAATCAGAGGGAAAGGTCATGCATTAGATTGATCTGGGGGGCTCATTGCTACCATGGCTATAATGACTGTTTAATTATTCCCAGCTCACATGGCAGTTCAGAAGAGGTTCTGCAGAAGACATGCATCGCTTCAGGGCAAATAACTGACCGGAGATTTATTTCTCACCCTTGGGTTTCCACACATCCCTTCCCAGGACTCCTGCTGCCCTGAGAGCTGGCAGCAGAGGAAGGCTTTGCCCTGCAAAGTCCCAAACCCCAGATTGCAAACCCATGCCCTGGAGTCAGGGAGTGGGGCTGCGGGTACCGCGGGTCTGAAGGCAGTTCAAGGAGAGTTCATAGCACTTTTAGGGCACTGCATGAACGAGGGAAAATATGACCCACACATTTTTTCATGTGCTGTGCTACCTTGGAAACTCTAACCCATGAGAAGTGCTTCTGACCCACAGATTATGGACAGCAACCTCTGCCTTCCCTGGGGTCTGCCAGGCAGGAGAGGAATGGGGCATCTCTTAAGCAGGCCAGGAAGCTGCCTGGCTTGTGCTCTCTCTGCTGGAGAAGCCATGGATGAAGGGTCCAGGCTTCTGTCATTGCCACCCTCTGAGTGCACGAGAGGAAGCTGGAGGGTCTTTCTTCCTTTTCTGTCCGTGATTAATCTGCCACACTGAGGGGCAGGGACACAAATCAGAGAGGGGATGAAAGAAAATAAATCCACGGTATCAGCAGCACCACATTGGCTAGATAATAAACAGACTCCTCTCCTCATAAATTTCTCTCCATTCCCCCATGTTTCCCTGCCATTGACACTGGCAGACTTGGAGCTGGACTGATCCTGGCCCGGTATCTCGACTGGTGGGGAGAGCTGTGGCTCTGCCAGGGAAGCCTGGGACCCTCCACCTGGACTGCCATCCTTCACTACCTGCACAATTTGGGGCGCAGCAGGATGGCACAGTGGAGCCCCATCCAAACTCATGGGCACAGGACACCGGAGCTGACTACGAGATAATCCATGCCAGCATGTGAAGTGGGTGGGAGAATCACTAGAGACACCAACCATGCTTCAATTTACTTGGTATTTCCACTGTCTCAGTACCCAAAATGTGTTCTCACTGCCCTGGCCTAACACTGTGTCCTCACTCCTCATTTTGGCAGCAGTCAGCTCACCCACTTCTCCACAATCCCCACAGGGACGTGACCCTGTTAGCTGCCTCGTGCAGGCAGGTGGTCCTGGCCCTGCTCAGGTATCACCAAGAAGCTGACAGTTCCAGGCAGGTTTCTCCAGTGACAGAGTGTGTTTAATTTAAATCTGACAGGAGTCATACTGCTGGAGAAATCTTTAGGTGATACCACCCACCTGGAGATGTACCCGTGCCTGAATCTGGACACCCACGACTCCAGAGCTGAGGTTCCATGCTCAACACCTTGGTGTGGGGTGGCAGAACTTGCTCCCTGAGGGGATCAGGGGAGAGAAGGATGTGAACAACCCCTTTTGTGTCCCCAGAGCAGCTCCCAAACATCAGCCTGTCCCAGCAGCCTGGTTTTGCTGTTGGACATTGACTTCAGGACAACCCCCGGATGCTGCAGGAACTGTGGGATGTGGTTTTTGCTGTTGTTGGGTCTCTCCCTGGAATAGTCGGGCATTGCGTGGAGGGCTCACCCCCAGGATGAGCATCAGGGAGACATCACAGGCAATGAAATGATCAGTTGAAAACCTTGGAGGGTGTCAGAACCCTCTGGAAAGCCCTTGGGAGCCCCAGGAGAGCTGGCTGCCTTCCCCACAGCCAGGGAGAGGGTGCCACAGGAGAGGTACCCAGTCCCGCCTGCAAAGCGCGGTCAGACACTTAATAGTACCTGTCCCCAGCATCTCCTCGGCCTGGATTTATGCCTTGAGGGGTCACCTCTGGCGAGACTCTAATAACATGACTTTATTAGCTTTCTTGTTCCTTCTTTAAGATACAGTAGCAAGGGGGGAGGAGGGCAGCGGCACCTCTGGAAAGAGCGGGGGGCGTATGGATAGGAAGCAGCTGCCCTCGCGATTCCCCTTCTCGGTGACAAGGGGGAGAGGGAGAAAAATGATGCTCCCTCGAAATTTATCATGCACCCAATTACAATGTTAATTGGCAAGTCCCAGAAATCAATTAATTCGCAAATTTTTTTCAATTAAAAATTAAGATAAATCATAAAACGTTATTAAGCAAAGGCCAAACTCCATGAACTTTTTTTTTTTTGTAGGCATCTGGATTTTTTTTTTTTAATTTAAATAAAAAAAAAAAAGAGCTGTGTTGCCAAAGCCCGATGCCCTTGAGTGCCTTTGCTGAAGCACAGGGGGCTGTCATCAGCAGGACTGGGCTGAAGACAGATAAAAAAATATCGACCAGTCGGACACACTGCTTCTGCTTTATTGATCAGGCGGGAATTTAACTTGCTGTGCATATCCACCGTGTCAGCAAGGGCCACGGGCGAAATTAAAAGTACTTGGCTTGGAGATGTCGCCTTGATACCGGGGGGGTGGTGGGGAGAGAGGGAGGGAGGGGGGAAGAAGAGAGGGAGAAAGGGAAGAAAGGAAAAGAAGGAGGTGGAAAAAGAAAAGGGAAAAAGAAGGAAGAAAAAAGACAGGGATAAGTTGAGAAGCAGGAGGTTGCAGTGCCTGCTTTTCCCCAGTTGCAATCTCACTTGTTGGCCAGGGCTCCTTGCCCTTTCTGGAGCACCTGCTGGTGTATATTGCATGCAAGGAAGGGAATCAGCAGGTATTTGAATAGAGAGTTGGAAAAAACCCTTCTCACTCAAAAATGTCTCTAATCTCTCATTCAGAGGCTGGGGGACCTGCAGTCTCTGCTACACAAGAAGCCTTGGGAAGTACCTGGCCATCAAGTAGAAGTCCCCAGGCATAAATCAAGGAGACCTGCAGCAAGAGCCATGACCCTGATGTGACACATGACAACAGAGCTAATTCACGTTTTACACACTCTATTTATCCTGCCAGGCCTGGCAGCACGGCCACTCGCCCTTCCCAGAGCAGCCACCCACGCTGGTCCCAGGAAGGTTTCCTCCAAAGGTCCTTTGGGACAGCACAGCGCTCGGCAGATCCCACAGAAATGAAGCACTGGGGCAGTGGGAGGAGCAGCTATATTTAAACACAAGGTTCCCTGAGCAGGACCAGGGTGTGAACCCCATGTTATAACTTGCTCTGGGTCCTTATGCTGACCAGGAGCCACACAGAAGGCCCCTGTCACTTGTGCACACAGGAACCGCAGGGATGATGTGCTTCCCTACTCATCCATCAGCAGGAATCTCCAGTGCAGACTCTGGGGGGTTTAGCATGGGAAAAACATATCAGAAAGACCATGGGAAAGACATGTCAGAAAGACCATGAAACACTGGGAAAGCAACCTGTGAAAGAATGCATCCCAGATGCATCTCGAAAGGTCTGGAGACATCTCTCAAGAAAAGTCACCCTGCCTGGAGTGACCAGTCCATCTCTCAAGGTCCCACAGCCTTCATGTTTTAGCTATATTGCCAGCTTCCTTCTTATTCCTTATCCCAGTGGGCCCAGAGCTGCCTATGTCCCCTGAGAAGAGCCACTGCTGTGCCTCTCTACATAAAGAAACCAGGAGCTGAAACCCCTTACAGCAGGGTGAAGATGCTCTGTGCAGCACTTTCTGCTTCCATGCTGGCTGCCAAAGAAGGGAGGATTAAGAACAGAAAGGAAAAGAGCACGTGTGCAAACGAAGGAGAGGAAGCTTCAGGGGGATGTTAAAGGAAGATTTAAGCCTGGGCAGATGTGCATTGAGTGCTACTGCAGGAGCTGGAGCACCATAGTCCCATGGCTGGCTCTTTTCTTCTGACATGAATCAAAGCTGGCTCTAAGAGTCAAGCTAAATCCCCCATCTGGGCACTTCACCTGCTTTGTCACAGGCCTTCCCACTGCATCTTGCTCTGCCCTCCTTTGCCTGACACTATTTGGCTTTTTGTGACAGCATCTTTGAGGTCACCAGAAAACAGCCCACTGCACTTTCCATCTGCACCAAGGTGAGAGACCCCGGTGCCCCCTGTGTTCTGGGAAATGCTTCGTAATCAGAGAATCAGAAGAGAAATTATTCCTGGACACACAGAAAGGTCATTAGGGGAAATTAGTAGCTCCTGAGATGCTGGATGTGCAGAGATGTGGCTCCATGCTCCCAGCAGAGTGTCAAGGAGCAATGAGAGCTGCTAGCCCAGGCTGCGAGCAGCCAACAAGTGGGCATGGGCTTTAAAACACAAATATGCTCAGATTAATTATTGACTGCAGAGGAAAAAAGGAAGAAAAGTGAATAAGGGGAGAGTTTGCAGAGCCATGGGACCCTGTGAGAACAGCATCATCCTTCACCCTCCCACCTAAGCACATCCATTCCCAGAGGCACCACCATGCCCAGCCCTGGGATGCCATAGACAGGCAGAGATAATATTACAATATGGCATGAGAATGTTGCTGGGTATGTCTGCTAAGCTTAGAAAATCCTTTATATTAAGGAGAAAGAGCTGAGGTAGCCCTGTCTGAGCTCACACTGTCCTTCCAGCTCCGAGAGCAGGAACAGAGCCAGCACAGTCCATCTCACTGCCTCACCCTCTGGACTACTCCCCAGCTATATTGATACATCTGATCCTTTTGGGGAGGGAAAATCCCAGCTCAGAAGCATAGGTTTGCTGCTGGTAATGGAGGGAAGAATCTGCCAGTTGTCACACAGGGAAATAAAAACACCCCCTGCCAAATATTTTTTTTTTTCAAAAAGAGCACTGCATATTCAAGAACAGAGGATCGCGCTATTAAAACCTCTGCATCCAAAGGCACATTTCCAACCTTCAAATTGCTTGACTCAGCAAGTATTTGTAATATGTAGTATTTGTAATATGACTTCTTAAGGTTCTTCCCCAAACACTAGAAAGAACCACGGACCCATTGTGGAGCATCAGCTGAGGTGGGGCTCCACAGCTCCCACTTCCTCCTTTTCTTCTGTCCTCAAATTCATCTTCCCTCCCACCCCAAACTCAAACCAGAGCCCCAGGCCTGCCCTTCACCCAGCCTCCCCTCCATAAGGAGGCTGTCCTCTGCAGTCGCTGCCCAGCATCACCCCTGCTCACAGTATTTACCCACAGTGACATGTGCAGCAATGCACTTGTATGCAAACAGGGATGTGTGTGTGTGTGTGTGTGTGTGTGTGTGTGTGTGTGTGTCCCTGTCCCGAGGGACACCCGTGGGTGCTGCTCTCGAACTCACCTGCACTCCCCGTGTAGCCCTGGGCTGGGGAAATGCATCTGCAGGCAGAGCACCAGCCGAAGGCTGGAGCTGGGGCCACTGACAGCTCCAGAAAGAGTCTCACAATTCAGTGTGCTTTATTGCAAGCCTTTAGCACGGATGAGGTGTAAAACAAGTGAATATAAATCGAGTGAGGATAGGAGGCTCACATCTAGTGCACAGATCAGCTTCATGCACACAAACCAGGAATATTCATGTATTCTGCAGCCTGGCTGGGGCACAGGGCAACAGCGTACACAAAGGGTCACTGTTATTATTTCTCATTTTTACCTTGGTGGCACTTAGCAGCTCAGCTGGGCACCTTTTGCTCTCCAAGCTGTACATGCAGAGCAAGGAGAGCATCCCTTCTGCCCTGCATCGTGGGACTGCTGCTTGCCTCTCTGCTGCTTTGAGCCCGTGCTCTGCAAAGGTGAGCTACAAGGTAATTTCTTCTTTGGAGGAGGAATACCAACAGTCTTGCCTGGCAAGAGTTAAAACCCATAAAACCAAGGCTTGTAGTTTTGTTTTCTTTCAATTTATACCCTTCACTTAAAGAGGGGTGGGGGGGGGAAGAAACGAGGGGGAGAAAAAAAGAAAGCCAGGTGACATATTCTAAGAGGGAGCACCGAAAACGTGTTAAGCACTTCAAAATCTCATATATTCAATCGGCCTCTGGCAAGACATCTGCCTAATGTTAGCGCTTAAATATCCTTTTCCATTTTACATGCATTCAAGTCTCATTTGAGCGAAATGAAACGGTATTATTAAAGGGAGATTTTGCACAAATGGCCTGAATTTGACATGTCAAGTTCAATGAGGCTGTTACATATGTAACACCGAGAAGGGCTCGGAGGCTGCCGCTCTTGAAACAGCGCCAGTGGCTCAGAAATGAAATTTGCATTCAGAGAGCCTTGCCTCGCAGCACGGAGCTGCGCACGAGGCTCGGTCGGACCCACACGGGGTGGAGGAGCCGTGGGGCAAGCACAAGCATGGGTCTCCCTATGCTTTGGGAGACTGGACACACCAAGAAGGCAGCAGAGCTAGAAACCCAGGTACCTCATTCCCACTCAAGTCTGCTTTTTCGAGTGAAAGCTTGACCCTGCACCAGGGTTGGATCCTCCTGAGTGATGTTTATCACTGTTCCAACAACCAGTGTTCAACCCCCGGACACACACAGTCCTTAGGCATGGATGGGTGCTGCCCTGTTGCCACATGGCTCCTCCTGCCTTACTGCATGATGCTCCAGCTGGGTAGATGTCCCTGTCCTGAGGCCAGGGTGGTCACACCAGCACTGCCCATGGGAGGAAAAAGGGCTGCCCCTGTCTCTGGGGGATAACAAATCCCATTGCCACCAGCTGAGCAAGGGGTTCACTGGAGTGGGTGAGTTGCTCCTGGAGATGTGGAACCATGTGTAGCATCATCCAGGTGGTGCCTACAGCTCCCTTGTATCTCAGCCCCAAGAAGCTCCTGTAGTCACCTGGAGAAATTACTTTTCCTTCCTCTGACCTCCTGGAGCTCCCCACTCCAACAATGCCTGAAAGTCCAAGCGAGTGCTCAACACCCGGTAGAGGTGACGGCACAGGGCAGCTCCCCCTCCTTGCTTCTCCACCAGCCTCTTGATCTGACCCTATGACAGCATCTTGGCTGGTTCACCCCACCACACAACCCTGTGGCCATGGTCCCTCGGGAGAGATCCCAGCACACAAGGAGTCCCGGTGCTGCAGCAGGAGCTGATGCAGCGCCCGCCAAGTCTCCAGCGCTGCAGGCTCAGCAGGCAGGAGGGGATCTGCCTTCCTAACCCCGAGAACGGTAAATGTATGATTTTGTTGCAAATCATTAAGGTTTATTAAAACCTTAACATCGCGAGCCATGATTGGCTGCATCCTCTTTAAATTAAAAAAAAAAAACAACAAAAAAAGGCCCTTGGAAAGCAGCCCCCTGGTTCGCTTCTCCCCATCAGACTGATAAGTAACAGCTGCTCGGCCATTTCGGTAACAAGTCGGTATTGGCAGGGAGCGGCCAGGGCTGCCGGTGCCCGTCACGTTTATAGGCCTACATTTTATTTTTATGTTTATTGGGTTATTTGAGATCATTATTAGTTTCTCTCTTCTCTTGTTGATGTGTTCTTGCTCCTGGCTTCTCCAGGCGGGAAAGGTGGGGGAATGGGAAACAGGGCAACCCGCTACACTGAGCTGCCCCGCTGGAGCTGGGCAGTGCATGGGACTTCAACCCTGTCACACTCTGCTGCCTGCTGTTCCTGCCCACTACTGCTGCCCTCCCACCCTGCTGCTGCTGCTGGCCCTTGCATTGCTCCCCTCCAGGACTGGGAGAGCCCATCCCCGTGCAGAGCTGCTGTATTACAGATTAGCCTCCATTGCCTGAATCCATCGCCTAGATTGAACGTTATCTATCATGCTACGGAGGGAGTCGTTATTTAATAATTAATAAAGACCTCTGATTCTTCTTCGCCGCCTGCGTGGCCGAGTGGAGCAGGCCAGGGAAGCGAGGGCAAGCCAGGGAGAGCTGTCTCCTCTCTAACTGCTGCTGTTATTTAAAGGAATAATGCCATTCTTTTTCATTTGTCAGCTGGCCCACAATGGCCCTTGTCATGCTTTATGATTTAGGGTTTCCTTTCCTTTCCCATTAAACGCCACCTTCCCATCACCGCTTCGCGCCAGCCAGCCTCTGCTCCTGGCTTGCGGTTTCAGTTTCACTCTGATATTGGCCCAACTTCTTTGATGGGCTCCTCTGAGCACTAATTGCTTCTGTTCATTTAAACCTGTTCACTAATTTGCAGTGGCCCTTTATTAAGTTGGATGCGGCCCAAATTACACCATAAATTACGCTTGCAAGGGGACTGGGTGTCGCGGGGGATAAATGGGCTGCCTGTTCCCTGCTCCCCCCCTTCTCTATCTTCCTGTGCAATGCGTGGGGGATGCGGGGCTCAGCTTGAGGCTGCGGGTGTCGAATTTGGGATATCTCAACCCAGATCCATTTGGGGAGGTCTCCCTCTAACTTAAAGCTCCCTCCTTGTCCCTCCGTGTGCAATGGCTACTGCTGAATCAAAGAAGATCCAAGGCAGAGATGGGATGGATTCTGCATCCTCTGCACTGTGCACAGCCACGTGCACCCCATCGCCCTGGTGTACACACACACACTGACACATATGCTCTCCCTCCTCTCCTACCACCTGGTGACGTAACTTTGCTTCTAGTCAGCAGTTTGATTCCTTTCCTCACCTTTTAATGACCGGAGAATTCATTAATAATTGAAATAAACACGCTCTTTTCCAAGGCTGCTGAGTTTTATTAAGGCAGGGGCAGGGATATGCCAACCCTTGGCTGCAGCCATTTCCTAAATAACTGCCAGCAGTTAAAATGCAATTATTTTTTTTTTTTTTTATTAGAGGACTTTTCTGTGCTGGGGAAAGCAGAAGAGAGCTGAAGGTAGCTGAGGAGTAGCGTGCACCAATGCTGCAGGGCTGCTCTTTCATGGGATGCCAGCAATGTGAGAGCTGTTCACCAAACACATGTCCCCAGGGAAAGGGATGCCTGTGCCCCCCGGGAGGCATTTCTGCCTGACTTCACCATTGCAGTGAACTCCAGGAAAATGTTTTTGCCTTGCTGTCTAGGACTAGATCTCTGGAACTGGTAGCCGTGGGTACCACCATCTCCTCTGCCACCTGCAGGTGCCCCAGCTGGCTTCCCAGGGATGCTGGTGGTCCCCAAGGAGCTGCTTACCTGATGTTCAGCTGGGTGAGCTTCTCCAGCTCCTGTTCCATGTGCTCCTGCAGCTCCCCGGGGCGAAGGAGAACCTGGCAGATGGGGCAGATTGGAGCCTGGCTGTCAAACAAAGTTGCTTTCTTTTTGCCTGTAGGGAGGAGAAGAAGGGACAAAGCTTTAGCTCAGATTGGCTGCCATCAGCATTGCCTTTGCTCTGCCTTGGTCCCCGTCCTAGCTCAGGACTGAAACCAGGAGATTTTCTCATGGTATAGCCCCATTTCTCTCCCCATCTCACACTCCCTGGGGCAGAGACTGGCTCTCTTCTGCAGTGGGACAGCAACTGGCAAGAGAGCATCCTAGCCCTGGCTGTGGGCCCTCCAGTCTTACAAGGACAGCAGCAACAGCCACATTTCAGGAGTGACCCCATGCAACCCCAGCTTCCCCTGTTTGTGGTGCAGGTGGTGTGACTTGGGGAAGATGGATGACACAGCACTGCTCATTGTTCCTATTAGCTAATAACAGTTAATTATGAAGAGCTGTCTTCATCCTCCTTGGCATTCCTGAAGTTGGGTGGGTCAGGATGAGCTTTCCCCTGAAGTGAAGAGCAACTCTCCATAGGCACACAATGTTGGGGGGCAGAGGAGAACCCATGGCACTAGGCTGCACATGGTAGGGAGTAGGTCTGGATGCTCATTATCCAGGATTTCTCACCCTGTCCCGGGGTTGGGCTGGGGCTCCTTGTCCTCCCCACACCACCAGCAGCTCTGTAACCCAGAGCTGCCAGAGCCCTCGCCCCCCTGGGGCTGTATCATCCCTCAGTGAGATTTAGGGGTGCCTGTATACCCCAATCCCTAGCTGGGCTGAGTCCCTGTGGCAGCTTGGGAAGCAAGGTGCTTCCTCACACCCTCCTTACGCCAAATCCTCCCCACCACTCTCCTGCCCAGCCATATCTCCCTGGTTCTCTCCCTGCTCTGAAGCCAATTTATTCCAGCTCAGAAACTTTATTGCCCCCTGTGTAAGGAATATACAGCATCTATTTAACATAAAATAAAACTCTAAAGCAAACAATGAAGTTTCAATAAAAGAGAGAAGCCTGTGGGTCCCCAGGCCCCCTCTCCCAGCTGTACTAGCAGCTCTGCTCATGAGAGGGCGTGCGGAGCCTGGCTCAGATGGCTCTGGCAGGGAGAAACATGTTTTATAGCCGCCTGTTGTCATCCAACGTGAACCCTCCTGCTGGATTATTTATTTATGTATTAGACATGGATCAAATTGGTTAAATCCGAGTGAGAGGCAGCAATGCACAATAAAGCAGCCGTTGCTGGATACGAGGGGGCTGCGTGAAACGTGGCCTTCCAATCAGGAGCCAAAAGGTGCCATTTTATGGCTCCTAACGATGGCGGAGCCCAGTTAAATGAAACCCCATTAAAGGAACAGACCTTCTCAAAGGATAAAACATTGGTGTGAGTGGCTTTACTGGGTCCCTGCTCCTCCCTGTACAACCTTCCTGGTGCAGGTGTTTAACGAGAGAAAGGGTCTGAAATAAGTTTGAGAGTCACCTTGGCTTATCTTTGCCTTCCAGCAGGACACGGTGTATGTGCCTGGTGGAAGCAGGGCTGTCCCTGGGACATTACCTGCCCTTTCCTTCAGCATCCCTATAGGAGATGGGAGAAACTGAGGCATGAGGGGTAAGTTGGGGCAGGCCAGTGCTTTGGTGCATTCCCTACCTCCCCAGCTTCCCTATCCACTGGGAACTCTCCCACTTGCAGAGCCAGGTGGAAAACCCCACTGTGGTCTCTCCTCCAGACCTGGGCTAAACCCAGAGGCTCTGATGCAGAATTCAGGTGCCTCAGCCCTCATCCCCACCACCCTTCTTGGTGCTGAGGAGGACATAGCACGAAGTCCATGCAACTGGGAACATGTTCCTCTCTCCTCCTTCCCTCATGTTTAAATAATGTCAAGAACCCAACCCAAAACCAGACACCCAGCTCCTGCTGACCCTTGCCGGAAAGGTCGGCATTTCAGTAATTCCACCTTCCTCTTGGAGCTTTTCCACTTTTGTCTAGTGGGGGCCCAAAATAGCCCAGGAGCGTCCCCGACCACCTGCTATTTATAACCCCAACTTCACAGCAAAACAATGGAGCTGTCTGAGTCTCCCTCCCAAAATAAACAGGCAGCCTTTGAGTGGACGGGAAATCCTGCTGGATTCCTGCTGTGGGGTGTACAGATGGATGGGTAAACAGGCTGCCCTCCGCCCTACCGCGCTGCATCCCCGCCCCCAGCCCAGGCCACCTCTGTGGGGGCTCTGAGCCCCCCTCGCCTGCCATCCACAACTTCAGCAGGGATGCTTTCAGCAGCAAAGGAGGGTGAAACAGAGGTTGAACATCCCTGTGTCTCTGTTCTCCAGAGAGCCCAGAGGTGTTCATTTGCTGGGGGAGGTGATGGAGTGTTCTGGACCTGGGATTGGCAACCTCAGGAAGCATAGCTGGGGTCCCTCCCGGGGACCAGCTCTGTACACTGGACTGGTGGCCTTTTTAACCTCCTGCACACCCAAGTCCTTGCTCCCTGCTTTAACTCCAGTACTATTCCATGGGGTGCATGTTCCTAAGCAGGGGTGACTTTGGATTTCTACGCCTGGAGCAACCAGGAAGGATCTCAGGCCATGGGAAGGAGCCTTGCTGCCTTCCATGGCTGGTCCCAACCCCAGCCCAGGCCAGCCGGAGAAATGAGCAGCAATGGCCTTTTCCACCAGCTACACCAATGATACAGTGACGAATTCATGCCAAGGAAGGATGTGACAGCTGTCACCCCTCATCCTCATGACAGGCAGGGAAGATCCCCCTGCTCTGGCGAGTGCAGGAGGCTGGTGCTTGCACTGAAATGAGGGCTTCCAGAGGGGCAGGAGAACAGGAACCCGGACATGCAGCCAAGTCCCTGACGTACAGATTGCGAAGCAGGAGACAGAAAGAGCCCCGGCTCCTGGCCCAAGGGGCTGACAACCGCGCTTTCGCGGGAGCAGGTCTAAGTGCGAGTGACAGGCAGAAGGCAGGGACCATCTCCCGTGCCAGCAGGACACCTACGCAAGCCTCCCCAGGTCTGTGGAACCCACTGCCTGCCTGCAGTGCCACAGAGGCTGCTGTTGGGATGCGTCTCCCCAGATCAGCAGCATCCACATCCACGGCGCGCCCCAGAGCCTCGCACACACCCACGCTGCGGTGTCTCATGCCGGGCAGTGGTACCCCAGCTCCACGGCGTGGGATGCTGGGCTGTGGGGAGAGGGAGAGGATGGGCTTGGCAAGTCCTCAGGTTACGTTTGTGAATGCCAAGGTGGAGGGGGATGCATATATCCTGCCTCTCCCTTTGGGAGCAGGGACATCCTGATATCCACGAAAAACACAAAGGATGCCGCACCGTGTGTGTGGCTGGACTGTGCTGGGGTGTAGGTATTACCCCGCTGGATGGAGCAGAGGGCACTGATTTGCACAGGGCCAAACAAAGGGTGCACATCCCTGAGTGGGATGGACCTGCGCCTACTCCCTGCTTGTCCTTCCCTGCCCTGTGCCAAACCCGCTCCTGGGAGACACTGAATGGCTCTTTTCAGGCTTTTGTTTTTTGGCAGCTGTGTTTTTGTTTTCTTTGCCCCTCTCTCTCCCCTTCCCTCTCTGGTTACTCGGTAGGCTCAGCTCCAGTGTTTACCCTCCTCGGCTCTGCCGTGCTTCCCCTGCTGCCGACCCCCTGCTTGCCAGCGCCAGAGAGATGAAAAGGCAGAGCCTCGGTGCTCCCGCTGTTTGCACGGTCTCCTGGGCTCCGCGGAAATGTTTAACTCCAAGTGTTGAAACCGAATATTTCCTGCTCTGAAAGCAGAGGTCTCAGCGTGCAGACGCACCCCTGTGTGGAGGAATTTATCCACAGGCACCTTCGGAGGGCATCTGCAAATGGACCCCAGCCCAGGTGGGGACTGAAACGAACCCTCCTGATCCCACTGGGGATGGAGGGCTGGATCCTGCACACTCAGTTACACTGATACAGATCCGACATAATTCACCACAAAGCAGCCGGTAATGGACCTGGGTTTTAGGCTGGGAGAGCAGCTCAGGTAATGGGGACACAAGCATGACACTGAATAGGCATGGAGCCGTGAAGTCATCCCCGCTCCTGCCCTACGCCTGTGCCCTGACAGCTTTGTAAGGCTTATGCAGGGTGGGAGTGGGTCACTTTGAAGGGAGAGCTTTCCCTCACAAGCAGAATGCGAACTGCCATTTCGGAGAGCATTTAAGTGAGAAAAAAAGGGAACCCAGCACACCAACAGCCATGACAGCATGGGATGCATACAGCCCCTCACCACTACGCAGCACAGAGGAAACTATGCTCCCAAATCACTCAATGAGCAAAGTTTGCAAGGCATGAGGGCTCTCTGTGCCCAGGAGCTCAGCATATTGCCAAACGAACAAAATAAATTGTCTGTAACTCAATTGTTCATCTGCACTGATGGCTTAATGCAGAGTCAGGTGCCTCCCAAGGAACTGCTGCAACGGGTGGCACAGGGGGTGCCACCCACTTCTCCCTGTGCTGTCCTTCCCTGGGGCCATCTGAAACTTGCTTCCATGAGGACCAGCTGTTCCCTCCCAACTCCTGATTTCTGCTATCTCAAACTGTTTTCCACTTCTCTGAGTACCAAACCCCCCCTCCTCTGAGATGCCTCCCTTCATCTCATCCTCGTATTTCCTCTCTCTCCCTCTTAAACACTCCATCATTTAAACCCAATCAAAGCCAGTTGATCTGAAACTCTTCTGAATAGAAATGACCCCACGCTGGGGCCCCGCGCGCTGCTTCGGGGGCCGCGCTGAAACCAGGTGGGTGGTAATGGAAGTGCTGACACAGGCTCCTTGACAGCATCGCCACTGCCAGCGCCTGTAATAATCCCTCCCGGCTGCCCTGCAACTCGGTTTCCGCGGCGATTATTTTCCATTCGATGATGGGCTTGCTGTTATTTGTGTACTGATAGCAGATATCTCGTGTGACAAGCCTCCTTTCCTTCCAGCTCAAAAAACAATAATTCAAAGAAAGCCCCACATTAGCTCGGAAATAGCAAAACACTCGCTCTTCTCCTGGCGAGCCCGCGCCACAACTGATGAGGCTCGCAGAGCCCTGGCAGTAAGTGGCAGCCAAGGGGGGATGACAACAGTGGGACAAGGAAGGCAGACAAGGTTCATGTGTCAGTGCAGAGCACCCCAGAATAACAGCAGAGGCAAAAAGTGTTTGGTAATCAAGTAAGGGAGCAGGAATAATGCTGCTCATTGCTCTCCCATCTCCCTATTATTTACTGCTGTGGTGCCAGTGCCATTCCCATGGGGCTACATCCTGTCTGCTGGTACCAAGGCACTGCCTTGCATCCTGCTGGTTGGTACCAAAAGGTATATGGCCCTCAAAAACCTGCACTTGAAGTCAGGGCACCTCCCACTCCTTCTAGCAGGCCCTTCCCATCCCTTTGGCTCCTGCCTGGCTGTGCGATGCAGACCTCAGCTGTGTAGGATGCAGACATCAACCTGCTGCCCAGGACCAGGCACCCTGGATCTGACCCCTCCTGCAGTTGCTCTGCATGGGGCAGTGGAGATCCAGGTGCCAGGGACAGTGATGGGCAGTGAGGTGACTCCAGGTTTGGGTGCTGTGGCTGGTTCACTGTCTGGCCATAAATGCATCCACAGCACGACTTAACTCTGCAAACAGCCCACAGTGCAGCTAGCGCATCCAGACTGCCAAGGAATCACCCTGCATCAGACTGCCAAGGAATCACCCTGCATCGAGCAGACCTTCCCTGGAGCATGTGCCTTTTGGAAGTCTGTGCAGGCAGGAAGGTGGTAGGAAGGTCTGGAAAAATGGCTTTTCAGGTAAAAAAAGGCTTTCGAGGAATTGCTTCTCCACTCCTGCATGACAGTGCAAAGCTGCCACAGGGCACCAGCAGAAGCTGGACTTGGACTGTGCTGGGCACACCATGGGGCCACTGCTGCAAAAAGAGGCATAGGCATGAGTGACAGCTGGTTTTGTGTATAAAACACAGAGAGACACAGACAGACAGAGGGACCTCTGCAACCCCATGAACAAATTGGGTCACAGAGAAGAGCTGTTCTCAAACCTGCTGCATCCCCACCAAGGGTCTGATCCCCTGCACTGCTGCCTGCTAAGGTGCCCAGGCTGCCAAGCAGCTTAGAAAATACACCTGTAAAAGCTACAGAGGGATCTGAGGCAGAAAAGCTTGCTAAAGTACTGATTTCCTTCTGAAGGAAAGAGTTACTCTTGTAGCTGCCTGTCCAGACGAGCTGGATACTGGAGAGGACTGGTGTAAACTGGTGCAGTGCTGCTCCCATGCAGCTAACCCCAGCTGGGGTTGATCCCAAGGGTCACTCAGTAAAAACGCATGTTTAAACATCACTCTAAGATCTTCAGGGGCTGTTGCACACCCCATTGGGTCCAGCACCACATCTCACATGGTGAGTTGCAGCCTGGCAGCGAGGAGAGGAACCCCCTGGAGCACCTGACCCCACTGCCCATGATCTGGCCCTGGCTCTCCATCTGCGGAGATCACGGCTGCCCGGTGCGGGGCAGGGGAAGATGGATTGAGCTGGGCAATAATTTAAGAAACTGAGTGAGTCTGTACATCCAATCACTTTACAAATCAGGGGAAAGGGAGAGAGGAGGAAAGGCAGGAGGGGGGGGGGAGAGTGAAAAGGCCGCGCAGGGAAATGCATCACAATTACTGTCTCGGCTCTAATGAGGAGCCTGTCATGAGGCTGTCATCCTGCGGAAAGCCACCTACTCAGAAAGATTCAATAAAAAAGTAGCAGAGAGATAAAAAAGAGATATATTTCAGCCCTTGCTAATATTCTTTTCATTTGTCCCAGCACAAAATAAGATACTGCACTTAACCGGCTCGGTTAAAATGAAAAGGGGGGGGGCGGGAAGGGAGCAGCATTGATCAATACCACTAAAAGCCGGGAGACACGGTGATGGAGTGCAATTTTTTTGTCTGTGCTGAAGCATAGCAGAGGCCCGGGCGGGGTAATTTATGATTCACACGCATGGCGGCTAACTAGAGGCTGACAAGACAATGAATCCTCGATGAGAGGGATGCAGGCCGCTGGGAGAGCTGGAAAGGGAGAGCATGACAGGGACCTGGAAGGGAGAGGGAAAGAGGAGGGCTGGGACAGGTTGTGATCCTGTCTCCCCATGGTGCTGTTCAACGTGGCTCCACAGGGCAGAGTAGAAACACTTTCTCGGGCTTCACAAGAGCAGAGTAGAGAAACATCAAGAGAAAGCCAAGGAAGGGGCTGCACTGCCTCCATCCCCACCCTCTTCCCTCACGGCTCCCAGTGGAGCAGGCTGCCCATGCAGGTTTCCCCCAAGCAAGCACTCTGGGGCCCAGCTGCAACCCTCACTGGGCTGGAGATCAACCAAATAGGGTCATCAGGGACCAGGGACAGAGAGGGATCCCCCTTCTCTGCTCCAGGTTCTCTAATGGGTGCTAGTATGTGTTTGGGAAACCTCTGGACAACAGAACTGGATCTTCCTGCTGCCATCCATACTCTGCCCTGGCAGTGAAACTGGAGCCTCCTCCAACCCACTACCTCATCTCCAGAAAACAAGTCCTGGGGAGCAGTTGGGTCTCCACAGCATCAGTGTGTCCCTGGCTTCAGTGAATATGGCTCAGCAAAAACACTCCTGATGGAATCCTACAGCTCTGTCCTTCTACCCTGGGGGATCTCCTGGAGCATGATGCACCTCCTTCCCCCATGTCCTTGAGCTGCCCTCCATTGCAGGGGTCAGCCCTTCCTCAGTGAGATTTGTGAAATGAGGTGCTGGCACCCAGCATGCTTTCCAGCACACAGGAAGCCAGGCACAAGACCCCAGGGTTCTCTCAATTCCTCTCAATTCCATTATGTGTGCATCATGGCTTGACAGAGCGTGAGGAATGACTCTGCCTCCTCACCGTCCCCCGTCCTCCTTGGCCACCCAGAATGCCCGAGGCTGAGCACCCAGGGCTGGCAGCTGGGCAACATTCACCAGCATGCCTGGCCTCAGGCCCTGTTTGCTGTTAAAAGGGCCCCTTTTTGCCACTGATTGAGCCAGTCACCCAACCTGGGGTTCCTGCTGGCCCAGTGGGAGAGGGCAGAGAGAAGGAGCTGTGTAGCTGCATTGCCAAAGTGTGCTTTGACTATCCATGCTCTGCATCAACTCTTGGGATGGAAAGACCTGGAGCAAAATACGTTCTTTAACTGCCAAAAAATGATGACAGTGGGAAATAGAGAAGGTGGGAGTTTCACAGAAACATCCCCGTATCTGGCTGGGAGCCTGTACAAGAGTTGGAGTCTGAGGTCCTGGGCACTTCTGGGGCCTGCATCATGCCTTGATTGCTTCATCTGGACCACAAACAGGGTTGCAGTTGAGACTAGGAGCAACAGTCCTGCACAGGGACTGGGAGAGAGCTGGAGGGGTTTTTCCCTCCCAGCCCCATTCCACCACTGCACATCCCAGGTCCCTGCCAAAACTGCAGGACAATCCTGCACCAGGCAGCAGCTGCTCAGCTCTCTCAGCCCCATCCTCCTGCTCCTCTGGGTCCTTGGTGAAGGACCTGGCCTCATCCTGAGAAAGGACCAGCCTGGAAATGGGTCTCTGCCTTCCCCACTGGCAGTGAAACAAGATCTTAGGGACTACCACACTGCCAGTGGGCCAGGGGTGTGCTATGGGTCTCCCCCAGCCCAGTGAGGTGCCCCAGGAGGGGCTCCAGCCCCATCCTGGCCCTGCAGAAAATGCCTGCAGGCAGCCATGCTACTCCCATGCCCTTGACTTGGAGGGCAGCCTGTTAAGTTGGTGATATACTGATACGCCTATAATTTGAAGGGGTGATGGGGTAGAGTCTTTCCTTGCTTCCCACCCACTCTCTCCCTCCCACTTTCCAGCTCCTCTCCTCTCCTCCCTCGGGGGTGTGTGGGGCACATATCGAAAACACAGATATTGAACTGTCAAAACTATTTCCTACAAGAAAATAGATTCATCAGCTTGCAGCACACAGGGTCATTGCCACATTTTCCCCTCGCGCCAGCACCTGCACATGCCGGCGCATACCCAATGCCTCTTCGCAGCACCGGCACTTTAGCTTGTAGCTCAGGGCCCTTAAGTGACTTTGAGAAATGGATAATCGATTATAATTCCACGGGCCTCTCTGCAGATTTATCTGGAGAATGTATAAAAGCCAGGGATTGGGAGAAGCGGGTCCTTCTGGCCAACACGTCGATTGCCTGCGCTTTCCGTGCCCAGCTCGGAAAATCGCATCCCGAGCACGACTCTGTTTAATCCATCAGTACACAATCAATGCACTCTGTAATCAACTCTTGATCACTTAATTTTACACATGTTGGCTGAATCCCTTTGTTTAATCACTAGATCAGGCTGCCTTGTTGCACTGCCCCCTCCCTGCTTAACCCTCCCTGACCCTCATCCCCCGTTGTCGGCACCACCAAATGCAGCCCAGAGCCTTCATTTCACCTTGAGGAAAAGCTCCTGTGAATTTAGAGAGCCATGAGATGGCAAAAAGGGAAACAGAAGGAGTGAAAAAATAATGTTGGAGAGAAAAAAAATATTTTCCGCTCTGTGCCTTCCTAAGGCTTGTCCCAGCCTTTTTCATCCACGTAACAGAAACCACTGATGGAATTTAAAAAGGGGGCTGGATGTTGGGATACGTGCACTGAAGGCAACACTGCAACAACCCAGCGAGAATGGACACACTGGGATGTCACTGGGCAGATGCACCGGCACACAGCGGGCACTCATCACACGGCTGCATCTATCCCCTCAGCATCCTCCACACCCCCTTATTATTTTGACTGTTTTAGCAGCTGATGCCATTATGAGCAACGGTTCTTGATCTTTCCCTCCCAGAGGCATCCTCAGGAGCTTCGCTCCCATCTCACCAGGGTTCATCTCCCTTTCTGTGGCAAGAGCACGACCCTTGGGTTGCGAATGTATGTAAACGCAGCTATTTGGCATTTTTAGCATGATTTGTGTCACTAGCCTCATGCCACCTCACCCTTCACATGCGTTCTGCTGCCATGCCAGGGTCAGTGTCCGGGGGATGCTCGTAGGTGGAGATGTCTGTTTGCCCGACGTTGAAACGCGCTGGGATTTTGCATGGGTGCGCCTCATCCTGCTGTCGAATAACCATTTGCAAGAAGATTTTGTTGCACTTCAATTGCACGATGAGAACCTGAAGGCTCAGAAACACGGGGGACCACATACTTGCAATCCAAACATGGAACAGTTTTGACCAGTCACGTGGGTGCCACGGCACGTTTGTCCCACCCGAGCAGCACAGCGGTCATTCTTAAACCAGTTAAATCTTGCTATTTAAAGAGGCCTTGATGCCGCCTCTGATTTGGCACGTGGAGTAACTGCTGCTCATTCTTGCAGGAATAAATGATGGGATATGCTTGAACAAGAGGGATCTGGAAGCGCAATTGCCAGGGGAGCGTGCAAATGTTAGCTTTGCACAGGAAACTCGCACAAAACTGCGTGTTGACACCAAGAGGCCAGTTGTAGGACAAAGCAGGCACGGATGTTTAAAGAGAATTCCAGTTGCTATCCTATAGCAAATAGTCTTCAAAGAGCCCCTGGAGCTCTTGGCTTCTCAGCATGGAAAGAGGAGCTTGTACAAGATGAAACGCAAATAAATAGTTTACCATAGAAAAGATATCCAAGGCAAAGAGTGAGATGCAAGTTTTAGATCTCACATTAGCCAGCTGGGGTTTTATTGGTCCCCAAGTAAAAGCTGTAAATAAAATACAAACCTAACCCGCATATTGTCAAGCTACATTTAAAAAAACTCCACAACTTAATTGCACTCAAGAGCACTGAGGGGGCAAAGTGGTGCACGGTGCATCACAAGGCAGCCTGCAGAGCTGTTAGCAAAGTGTAAATCCAAGAGCTGAACAAGTGGACCCTTCTACCTTGGGATCTGCCAACAGGTAGACTACTCTGGCTTTGCTAATGTAGCTCATTCCTGCCCCAAAAACTCTTGGTAAGGGGTTTGCAAGGAGAGGGAGCACAGAATGCTCTCTCCTCTACTCACACTGAAATTGGTGGCAGGGAGGAAGGATGGGTGGTAAGTGGGATGCTAAGACCCCATATCTCCTTGTTTCCAGGCTCCTGTCTGGCTGTAGGGAGCAAAGGTAATGCTGCACTTTAGGAAGGCACAGCCCAGGTGACAGGGACAACAGCTCCAACTGGAGTAAGCCAGCAGGGAATGGGTGAGCAACCAGAGCATCTGCCCCTCCTGTCCTGACTGCTGAGGGCTCCTAGGGATTCCTGTGCCAGCCTCTGCAGTGCTCCTGGAGAGCTCTAGAGCAAGGACAGGTCTTCCCTCCACATCAGGCTCTCAACTCTCCTATGCAAAGCTTAGCTGCTCTTTTCATCCACTTTTTCTTTCCACTGTATTTGTTCTTTAAACTTAATGCAAGCGAATATGTTGACGACATCAAAACTAGCCCATCTGGCTCACCTTAAGGAACTGTTCTTCCCAGCAGATCCACACTTGGGATCTGCTCAGGGCTTCACCTGACCATAGTCTGCAGGGCTTTTTCCCCGGAGTCAGCACTTGTTCAAGGCAGTCTGACTTCCATGGGAACAGACAAAACCAGACCAGGTCACTCTGTCCCCAGAGTCCCTGGCAGACCCTTTGATCCCCTGGCCAGGGACTACTCTTCTTCCTCATCTCCTGGCAAAACACACACTGTTTGGGTTGGGGTCTTGCTGTGCAGGGTCAGGGCAGGATGAGGCCTCACACACATGTCCAGGGGACCAGGCAGCATCTCTCACACTAGCACTGCTGGGGAGAGGGTTGCATCAGCCAAGCTGCCCTCACACCCCATGGAGCAGATCCTTCCATGGCCAGACAAACCTCACACAGATTTATTTGCTCCCTCCAGACCACTCTCACATGCACACCACAAGCAATTAGGGATGATGCCCTGCCCCAGGAGCCCAAGTGGAGCATTCGGGATGGGAACGCAGGCAGAGACGGGATGTGCCTGAGTTCGAAGAAGGTATCATCAAAACTGGGGATGGGTTTACAAATCCTGGCCCAGCAGCAGTGAACCCTCTAGGGAGAGCAGGAAAGACCTTGCTGCAAGCCAGCTTGGAGGAGATGGAGCACAGGGGTGGAGGAGACCCTCCCCCACCCTCATCCACATGCCGACACAGGCAATAACAGTGTCACATCCCTTCCACTGTTTTCAGGTGGAGGGAGGGAAACGAGGAAAAAAAACCCAAAACAACCTGCCAAGGACTAATTAATATTTAATTTACTGCAAAATGTACTTATTATTCTCAAGTAATTGGCCGACTGCACAGCTGTGACCACTAATGAACAGAGGGGGACAAGACGCAGGGACAGGAGGTGGGTGGGGGGAGCACAGGGGTGGTGGTGTCTTTGATCAGACCCCGCTGCCTGCCTTTAATGTGCATAATAAGAAAACTTAAACAGCTTTGATTTTTTTTTTTTTTAAGATCTAAAAATGACCGTGATGCCACTAATGGATTGCGTTTAGCTTATTACACTGTAATCGCCCTATTATCACTGCAACTTTAACAAGGGGGAAAAAAAGGACTTTGGAAGATGGCATTTGCAAATAGGTTGCTGAATAACACTGCTACTTAACACAGAGAACACAGGCGAGTCCTGCTTATTGTGATTCCTTGCATAGATTCCCAATACCTGAGGCACTCAGCATCCCTGTCTCTATTGCTGCTTTTCGCTCCATGATTGAACTATTGGCTCATTTAACTCTAAGGATGGGAAATATTTTTTTACTTGCTAATAGAAATGTGGCTCAGTTGTGGCCCAGCGTAGATTTTTAGATCAGTTTTGCTTGATGGCTTATTCTGTGGAGAGAGTTAATTTCACCCCAGTGCAGAGTACTTAAGTGGGATTTAAGTGGCACGGGAGTATTTCACTGACCCCTTAGCACAAGGTGAAATCTGCCCTGAGAGCCTTCCCTCCCAGGAGAGAGATGCTCAGCACAAGGCGTGGATGCATCCTGATGCTTCGGTCTCTTAATCTGCTGCTGGATCTGGCGTTTCACAGGAACTCCTGACCTTCACAGGCACAGCTTCTGGGCACAGGAACACCCTCATCCCCATGCCCTGGGGTGCCTCGGCTGATGCACAAGGAAATGCACCTTTTTTATGTTGAGGGGATGTGGAGGAGCATGGGAAATGGATTGAAAGTCCTGGTTTCTTGCTCTTTCTGAGTCCTGAGCCCAGACTCTTGCTGTTCTCTCCCATGATGGGCAGCTGCTGTAACCATCCCTTTTTTCCCAGGAGACCAAGAAGACCAGGGCTACCTTCCCCTTGCCCTGAGCCTCACCCCTTCTCTCCTCCACTGCATCCCCCACTCCAGTTAAAGGCCTGGCGGTGGGTCCGAAGGCTCCTTCAACTTTATGACAGCACCGAGACCTTGGGCCAAGTTCCCATCCCGCTTCCATGGGTGTAAATCCAAAGCAACATCATGGACTTCGACAGCACAAAAGCCAGATCAGCACTTGGCACCTCTGCTCCTCTCTGCATCCAAGTCTGTCGAGCGGCGGGCCGGGAGACATGCCGTCACAGGCGCCTGCTGCCCCCGCCCCGGGGCTGGCTCTTCCCTCGCCGCCTGCTGCTCCCGCCCCGTGGCTGGCTCTTCCCTCCAGCTAAAGCAAACAGCTCATCAGACACCGTCCTGGGGAGGCTGAGCTGTGGCAGGTGGCCATGGCACACGGCGGCCAGGGGACCGACCCGGCTGGGGAGAGGCAACAATCCTCAGAGTGAAGAGGAGACGGAGCACACGCACCCTGCGAAGCCATCGGGCGGCTGGAAAGAGTTCAAGGAAGGGCAGTGGGAAGGATCAGGGGGTTGGCAGAGCTACACCTGCAGCCTGGTGGCGTGAGGAGTGATGGTTCTGACCTGCCGTGGGCCCCACGTGTCTCTGTGCAGGGACCTCGTGCTGAGATGCAGACTGACACCTCTCTGTGCCTGGTGCTGGTGGCTTTCCTACTAGGCAGGGACAGAGGCAGGGCAGGCTGCTGCAGGCAGGTTTCAGGGGGAGGTGGACTTGCCCTGTGTTGACTAACATAGGTAGACGCATAGGGTCTGAGCCAGGAATATCAGTGCTGCACTAGCCCCATCCCTGCTCCACGAGCCTTGTGCTTTTGAGGGCACTGAGCTGCAGACAGAGGTAACCCCTCTCTTCCCAAACTCCCCATCCCCATCTCTGCCTGAAGCCAAGCAGCCTTCTGTGTCTTTCTCTCAGGTTCCCCCAGTCCTTCCCTCTCCCTTCTGTAGTGCTTGAAAATCCTCCCCCCCAACCCACATTTCTGCCTTGCTCCCAACTGGCAGTTCTTGCAAAAGAAAAACCGCCACCAGACGTTCAAGGGGAAAAGCCATTTTGGTTGGGCTCTTGGCAGGCTGAGGTGGTGTTGGCCTCGACCTGTTTGATTTTCCTAGCTAGATGCTGCCTCTCCAGCATGAGGAAGGAGCTGGCTGTCAAGACCTAGAGTTTTATTTTGGATTTTATTTGACCTGATCAGAGAGGCACTGTTTTTTTGGTTGTACCTCAAGGCGGCACTCAGACACCCCTCAGCATCTGCCAAAATGATAATTAACATATATTTGATTAGTGCTTTGTGTGTATGGAGGCTGATGCTTTGCAACAAAGAATGGCCACTGGGAAGTGGGTCAGCACTACCCCTATTTCCCAAAAAATGGCTGTAAAGAGGGGACTATGGTCTTGTGGCCATGACATGACACAGAGGCTCAGGACCAGAGATCATCTATTTAATCTCATTAGTTTCCTCATGCTTTAAGCCCTCATTTCTAGAAATGAGATCAAAATTCCATGTATGTCCAAAATTCCAGTTCCTTTCTGTGTTCAGTCTTCAAGCTCAGTGGGACAGGGACTGTGCATAGTGCTCTGCTGTTATAGGGACCCCATCTAAGCACAGCCTCAAGAAAAACATAAATAACATTATAAATAATATAAACCAATAAAATTCTATAAATAATGAAAATAATATAAATAATGAAAATAATATAAATAATAAAAAAGTCAGTCTCTGGCTCCCAGTTCTCACCTCGTCTGGCCCAATTTTTGTCTTCCTGCTTGCTCCTCCCAGCAGGGCCAGAGATGATGCTCAGAAGCAGATTCCAGGTCAACCACCCCCCTCAAATATCCCCAGTATCAGCATTACAGCTTGGACACAGACACAGACATCCAGCACAGGCAAAAGAAAATCAACAAAACACCCCAGGGAATTTAAAAATCTGACCAGATAGGCACTATTGATGGAGAAATATAAATGCTGCTATTTTGGTGGCGGCTTCACAAGCCCTAAACCTGAGCTACAAAGTGGATTGTTGGATTCGATTTGTCAGACTGGGAGGCTGGCAAGTTTGGGCAGCTTCAAAGACCGTGTTTTATGGAACCTTTCAGGAACCCTCAATAAAAAATGTATTAGATTAGTAATTTGAGTCCCAAATGACCAATTTGAAACGATTGCTTTCTTATGATTTTTCTGAAAGTGCCTGTTTCGTGAGAAATTGCTTGAAAAATCAGACAGAGTTTTTAGAGACAACTGTAACAGCACACACGAGGGCTGGGCGCGATGGGTTAGGAGAACATTCATTTAATTGAGAAGGGGAAAAAAAATCCTTTGTAATGCTTCGTCCGTCTTTCCTCGGCTTCTGCATTACCATAATAAGGCCTAATTCTCCAATAATTCTCCAGAAGGGAAAGTGCCTTCTTCACCCCTGTATTCCAGGTGGGAAGAAGGGTGGTGGGAAAGGGAGACGCAACTTGCCAAGGTCACACATCCTGAGCAGAGCTGGGACGGGAGCCCCATGCTGGGTCCCCAGTTGAGGCAGTTATGGCTCCTTCCCAGCAAACTGGTTTCATCCCTCCCTGCTCGAGCTCAGAGCTGTTGCTGTGGGACGTCTGCAGGAGCGCTGGAGGGGCAAGGGGCAGATGGGCTCTCGGCGGAGGTTTATACTTCACCTTATGGAGATGTATAGAGTACACAGTTCACACAAAACCGTGAGCTATGTCTTATTATTTTTATTGCTAAAAATGCTAATGAAAATTACCATTTGAGATACACCAGAAATTAAGTGCGCTGCCACCTCCTCAGGTCTCTTTAAATCTAAATTATCCCACAACTCCACTACCCTGCGGTTATCTTTGTCTTTGCTCTCTGGTCTCCATGCTTTAAAGACCAGGATCACAGCACATACTCAAGCTTCCCTCCCTGACCGCAGGGCTCAAAGCGTGCATTTTCCATTTTCTTTAAAGGGAAACTGAGATTCTTGTATCACCACTTGATTGCAGGGGCTGAAACTTTAAGGAGCAAAAAAAAAATAAAATCCTGAGAGTCTTATGATAAACTTGCGAAAATTGGCAGTCCTGAGAATGAATCACCCTGGGACACTGCTGCCTGAAAAGTATTACAGTATACAGCCTAATTAGGCTTATTAGCAGGGCTGGGCTGATTAGGAACGATGCACAATTTGGAGGAGAAACCAGAAAAGGACTAACTTACCTTCCATCCTCTTCTCTTTATCCTGTCCAGTAAAACCTGCCTTCATACCTCCTACACTCTTTCTTCTGTTCCCCTCACGTCCCACTATACAATGCCACCTATTTCCTTCAGTTTCCCACTCCTGTTTTGAAAGGAGACCTCACTTCTTTTCATAGAAAATACAGGGGAAAAAAACAAAGGAGAGTTTCTGGGCCCTTGGTGTCAGCACCTCCAACCTGTGTGTGTGCAAACTGCATCCCTTCTGCCTTATCCTCTGCTTTCCATGCTGGGAACTCCCCAGGGCAGCAGCATCTCCCTGGGAGTCTGGTCCAGCATCCCCCATGCATAACTGGGGGATGGCATCCTGTCAGAGTGATCAGCTCCAAATGGGGCATCTGCACGTGTCTCCAGCCCAAAGTAAATTACCACGAGTCCCAGTAATAGCAAACAGCTTTGCAAATGCATAGAAACCGTGTATGTTTTGCTCAGAAGTTAACCCCCAGGCAGGAGGATTGGGGGCATTTTAGGGTACCTCCAGGGGTGGAGTGATAGAACAAACCCCCAGTATTTGTGTTGCTTAACTTATCAACTTTACCACTACTAAAACTGCAAAAAACTTCCACAGATCACTGAAATGTTTTTACTCTTATTCTCCTTAATTGCTCCTGTTGAAGCAATATTTTTAAACAGGCCATTTTTAAGACAGGAGAATACGAAGCCAGTACGTTTTGCGTAAATGGCAATTTGCAAAACTGCAAAGGTGACATTTTTGACATGAACATTTAACAAAAAATTAATATTTTTGTCTCTTTAATAAATGGATATCTGTGAGAGAGAATCCATTATAAAAAGGGAGCTAACACAAGGTTCTTGAAGCCATTTCCATCAATTGCTATAAGATTTATATGTAAATATGTTAATGGTACTATTAATAATTTAATGGGGCCATGGCAAGCTGTGTTTACATAATAAATATGATTAAGTGTTTCCCTCGAATGAAGTTGCTGAACTGTCACGCTACCCCAGGTTATTATCAACATGGTTTTAAAATGTTAATCAGGCAATCAGAAGGAAATAGTTCCCCATCCCTGCCGGACCATCCAAGTTGTTTTAAACACAGACTGTCACTGCATCAGATGGTCCCAAAAACCTCCCACCAATGCTGCAGTGTTACTGGCAAAGGCATGGAGATTTGCTAAAATGCACGGATGATATTTTATCTGATTTTATGTTTTACAAGGGTGGGCTAGCAACATCCACTCAAATGGAATCACTTCAGATTTACTTGAGCGTAATTGAGAAGAAAATCTCGTCTGAGATAATTAAGTCGCTGAATATGCTTATCGCTCCTTAAATCCACTGTGCACGGAGCAGGGAGAATTACACAGTCTTTGGGTGGTGGGAACAAAGCAATTTCTGGGATGAGAAACTTCTGCAAACTCCAGCAGACTCCTTCATCCTTGCTGGACTTTATCCATCTGGACTTGCAGGATCCGTCCTTGTTCGAGCATCACTGTGTTTCTAAATTCTTGCTGGAGTTTTTTGACAGCTCAGGCACAGCTCTCTGGAATTGCACACCACACAGGGGTTGTGGCTGCAGTCCCAGGCTAAGCTCCTGTGAAGCCACCCTGGCTTGCCAGCTGAGCCTGGCCTGCCAGCTTCCAGTAAAAGCCTTTAGTGTGAGCAGGCAAGGGACAGAAAGGGTTAATTTAACTGCAGTGCAAGGCCAATCATGCTGAGGTGTCAAACTATAATTTTATATTAGGGCTTGTAATAGTTACTAGAGTTTTACTACAATAACTACATGTCCAAGCAGAGTTTAATGAGAAAATCTATAGTTTTGCTATGGTATTTTCTCTTAGTTTGCATAATTCCCTGAATGCAACCCAGTAAAGCTTTTGACCCAAGATAATAAAAAGGTGATAAAAATGGGCTGTAAAACCTAGCATATACATACATATATATATATATTAACCAGCCACCACAAAATTATGAGTAATTTCCACAAGATAAGACGAAACAAAACCCCTCTTCAGATGCAACTAAATCAGGGGAGAACAAAACTAAATTAAACTGATAAATGTGGACCATAAGCAACCCCAGAATTGTGGGTCATGGATCTGATCCTTCCTCAGCTCAGCCTGGTGTCCTTAGGGACAGTAACTGCCCCGAGGCGGGCTGAGGGCTGGGTGTATCAGGTGTGCAGGCGTGGGCTGGTGCTGCACATCGTGGAACGGGGATGGTAACTTTCCTGGGGATGGGAGCAGCCCCCAGCAGGACTGCTAATAGTTTAATTTATACTCTATGAATTAGAAATAGGAACAGTCTGAAACACTGTACTGATAGCTGGAGAAACTGAGAGATAGACAAGATAGCATGGTAGGCTTTTCTCCCAAGGACAAAAAAGAGGGCAATTAATGGACAGTGTGTTTGGATACTCAAATCATTCCACACTGCTCCAGGTTTCATTTAAGGCAGACTACACCTGTTTCACGCAGGTTGCTTCTTCAGTATTCCTGTGTTCCTGTCACCTTGGTTATTCCCAACACATATCAGGTATGGATTTACTTGGTGGCAGTGAGCTCTCACGAATTCCCATCTCCCCCTCCAAACACCATAATTTGCCTGGATGCTAGTGGGAAACACAGTACCTGGCCCAACGAAGTCTGGGTACCATTTATTTACACAAAGATTTTACCAGGGAAGACGCAGGTCTGGGACACAGGTCTCCAAGTTCCTGGTTCCCCATTCTGACCTTGGTTGAACCTCTCCTCCCCTGGGAGTGTGATCACAGAGCCAGAGCCTGGCCAAGTGTGAGTTGGTGAAGGAGGGAGAAGGCTCCTTAGCTGAAAGGCACACAAGAAGGACACATTAAATCATCACACACTCTCTCCGCATTTCCTTCTCCACCCTGCGGCTGGTTACGAGGAGGTTTGGATTGTAAATACAGCAGTAACTTTCTCCATAAAAGTCAGCCTCTTCTCTCTGCCAGAGCCATCAAGGGATGGCACAACCCAGTGCTCGGGATCTAATAATAACAGTATCTTTCATTGCTACAGCATCTCCCGCCCCGAAGGCTGCCAAAGGGCTTCACAGGCACGATCCACACATTTGGATCTCATCCTGAAACGCACCCACCTCCAGGGACAGGCAAAAAAAGTTATTTTCAGGAGGAATTCAGGGGAAGGCAAGGCAGAGTGAGCTGCACGGCCACCCATTTAGGACATGGTGGAGAACATGAAATATGCCTTGGAAATTTTTATGTGCAAAGGTAGTTTTGCTTGGGATTCTGCACCACCCTGAAGATGGGACATCTCACACGCCTGTACCTTGAAGCACCTGCCTCACACACAGAGAATGGCTGGAAGCTTCCCCTTCCACTTCCCTTCCCTACTCAGAGGGTCCTGGTGTTGGGGGGAGATGCCTTGAATGGGCTGCCACCTTGGGAAGAGTAGTGGGAGGGAAGTGCAGGGCGGGTCGGACATGCCAAGTGCCACCTGCCCTGACCGGTGGCCCCTGAGGTTCATCTCCATTGGGTCCATCTCTCTGGTAAGCTCCTGGCTGTCACCCTGCCAGCTCCGGGCTGTCCCTCTCCCGTTCCCCCATCAATCACCCACAACGGGGATGATGTGTTAATGTTTTTCCTATAGACAGACACATTATGTTTCCACACTGCCTCTGCACATGCCGTGTTTACGCCCCTTCTCCCTCCAGGGAGTAAATCAAGCAAATTGATGCGAGCCATGATTAATTGTGTATCTCGGACCAATCTTTTACCGAGTCCCTCACACGGGCAGGTTGTTTTCCCCCCCCTCCCTCCCCGACGAACAGGGGAGAGGAGACGGCGCTCTGCTCGCTCCCTCTCGCGCAGTTTGACGGATAGAGCCTGCCCGGGACACGGTGAGATAAATTTGAAAGGCCTGCGCCGGGCTGTCAGCGTTAAAGATGATGAATGTGGGAGGTGAGGCGGGAGGGACCCGCCGAGCTCGGCGTAATGGATAGGGCTCTTCGGGAATGGATGCTCGCCCGGCGATTCTGCGTTAATCTCCGGGCTCCGCCGAGGTGCCGCCGACTGATAACAAGGAAATAGGAATGACAACAATTTTTAGCCGAGAGATTCTTCACAAAAATGCCAACCTGCTGGAGGTCTGACAGGCCCTGATTGAATGGGAGCGGGGAGGGGGGAGCCTGCGAGCACCTCTTGACTAACATGCAAAAGATGGATCATTTCATTCCCCCGCCTGACCATCTACATTTATTATCATTTCCCTTAATTCTGCCTCGCTTAGATACCTGTCAGCACCGTTTCTCTTCTGAGGGTCAGCTGATGGGATCTGAGAGGGGCCAAAGCCCTGGTCCCTCCTCCAGCATGGGAAGCAGAGGCATCATGGACACGGCTGCCCTGCCCTCAGCTTGCCTGGACAGATGGACGGGCAGATACCCAGGACAGGTTTTGCTCCCCAAGGTGGGCTCACAGCACTGCCCTACCGCTGCCCACACTACCAGCCAGCATCTACATTCCCATGTTTTCCCTGCCTGGGGCCAGGAGCTATAGTGGGATCTCTGATCCCCGCTCTCTCCAACTCTGACAGCAGAGCGTTTTCTGTCTCCTCTGGCCAAGGCTTTCCAAGTCACATCACAGTGATCACAAGGTTGGTTTCATATGCCAGGAGCCCTTCACTGGGGCTCAGGCTTTGCTCACCCACCCCAGGCACCACGGGCTGTCCCTATCTGGAAAAGCCCCAGCTGCCCCTCATGCCGTGTTTAAGCTGACAGCTTTGCCCAGGCTCAGTAAAATGCCTCTCTGCATCCCACTGTGCTCAAGCAGCAGGAACCAGAGATAGAAGAAGCACAGTGGGGTCTCTCCTGGGCTGACCACAGTGGAATAGAATGTTGGTGCTGCTGCAGAGGCTTTAAGCCTTAGAGGGGCTCTTTGCTGCTGGCAGCAAGCATTCCACCACATTGTTAAAGCTTTCTGCTAGAGTCTGTTATGGCCACAGATGCTGCCTGATCCACCAGTCATCATCTGGGTCCCCAGCCACCCTGGAGAACCCCTCACAGGGTGCTTGCTCAGATGAAACTCCTGCAAAGGGTCTTCTGACCACTGAGAAGTGCTGAGGTCCCAGAACCCGGAGGTGACAGTGCAAGCTGTGGCACTAACTGGAGCAGGCACAGCCCCAGGAAAGCCAGGTGGGACAGGCACAGGATAAAGGGCACTGAAAGGCAGCAGCACAGCTAATATGTACCAGGTCTGCCTTGCAGAGGGCTGTGATGGAGGGAACCCTTCCTGGCACAACATGAAGCACCCTGAAGTCTTTCTCCCAGGTGCCTGAGCTGTCCCCACTGAGCACCTGAGCACTTGCAGCAGTACCTTGGCACTTCCAGGGTAGTTCACAGCTGCATCATGCTGATTAGGTGGAGAAATCACCATGTTCACCAGAAAACATCTGGCCACACCAGTCTGGGCAGCCGCAACACAAATTCCTTCCTTGGGAATTGGTGGGATGTGGACACCAGATTGTCCTCAAATCTTGTCCTTTCTTGAGTGCTCCCGGGTTGACCTGCACCCTCTTCCTGTCTCTGCAGCCTCCTCTTCCCCTCCTTCTGTCTCTCCCTCTGTAGATAGCGCCAGTTCCTTAATGACCCTGATCATACAACTATTTTCTGGCCACACATAAACGCTTTCATTCCCCCCCCCTCCTCACCCCTGACTGCCATCACCGTATTAAAAAGCAACCCGCTGCTGGGAATACATTAGTGACTTGCAGCAGATCCTTCTTTGCAAGGATAATTACAAAAAATAGAGGGACAATAACTATTAATATTTTATTGCAGTATTTAATGAGCTAAAGCAAATCATCTTGCACTTCACTGGAACGACATGCTTTGTCATTCTTACGTTCCCTCCATCATTTTCTCCAACTCCCCATCTGAGAAGCCCTCCCTACTTTCAACTCCTGCTCGTTCAGTGCAATTTATATTTCCTCTAAGCTGCTTTTCTCCAACTTGAAAAAGGACCTTGCTACTTTCTGGGGCTGGTGAGCTCTCCCTGCCAGCGGCTCAGCCTCCAGACCTCTCCACGTGTACTGAATGAGTCCGGGGAAAGAGCAAAACCTTTTATCTTAGCAGAGTAAAGCTGCCCTTTCATCTCAGGTGTTTATTGTCTCCATTTCACATGCAAGGAAACGGCTTCCAGAGGTTAAAGAAGGAGTTTTAAAGGCACTTTGGGACTCTGCTGGGACTTGTGTCCTCGCTTTTGACAGCCCTGCATGGTGCAGGTCACCCAAAGCTCCAGAGGGAGTGGGCAGCTGAGCAGGGGACAGAGACTCGCCCCGCTGCCAGCCCCGTGCCCCGGCCACGTCCGAGGGCAGCAGCCCCGCTGTGCACGCTCAAAGGATGGAGCCGCAGGGTCTCGCTCGCGAGTGGGGCCACTGCCATCCACAGGCAGTGCCAGTTCCTGTTCAGTCCGGTGAGACCACAGACCTGCAGAGAGACGGCAGCGGAGCCCTGACCCCAGAGCACAGGGCAGGCTGCTCCCACCCCACAAACCCACTGCGTGCTAATCCCTGCCCAGCTGGCAGCCAGTTGAGGATGCTGGGGATGTGTTTTGGAAAGCTGGGTGAGGCTAACCCCTCAGCATAGCTCCAATTTGGGCTACCATTCCTGGGAGCAGAGGATTTCAGGAGTGCTTTGTAGGGGACCCAGGCTGCCAGGGTGGCCCTGGGCATCTACACCTCTGCAAACCAGAAACATCCCAGCATCTCCCTCCACTGGGCACAGACCCATGACATGCACCCACTGGGGTTTCCTGGGGAAAACACCAATATGTCAATGTCTGCTTTTCTATTTCCCCAAATTTCTTTATTCCTGTTTTTCAATCCATCCGGGTAGGGGATAAAATGCCACACAAATAGTTCTATAGGGTCCTATATATTAGTTCCATATAATACAATAGTTCTGTATTTTATGTATTTTATATATATGTATATAGTTCTAATATAGAACTCCAATAAAGAGTTTTCCTCTCTCTCTCTGAGCCTATATAACAGTTCTGTAGGCTCCTATATATAAGTCCCAGTGGTCTGCATCCAAGGAAGCTGTGCCTCAATCATTTAAACTCTTCCTAGTGCTCAGACCTTCCTTTCTGCTGCAAGTCCATTACTTTTGAAACCCACACCACTCCTCTGAGCTGCCCTGGTCTTCCAGGCAATGTCCACTTGTGTCCCAGCCACCTCCTTATCCCTCCCCTCTGTGGGTAATGCAAGTTTGCAGGAGCAGAGCCCAAAAATACAGAGCACAGTGCCTTCTCCAGGCTGGCAATAACCCTGGAAAGATCATTAGCACAAAGCTCTGCCATCTTCTCAGTGTCATTTCATCCTGCCAGCCATGCTGGCCACACACTCAGCAGCGGGTTTAACCCACTGCAACGAGATGCTCGAGGGAAAGGTGCTATTCCTGTGGAGGAGCACAAAGCCAAACCATTGGACATTCGTATATCTGTGTCCCCCAACAGATAATATTACCATGTGAGTAACACCTTGTCACACACAAGCCAAAGTCAATCAGTCTTCAAGAACACAAGCAGCCCTTAAAAGAGTGTCCAACCCAAGCAGATCTGAAACGAGACGGTTTCATTTTAAAACAACTCGGCAAGGTAAAATAAAAGTTGGAGTTGTTACTGGCACAAGAACCTTTACCCATGAAAGAGTGAGTAACAGAATATCTTTCCCTGAAAAATACTAAAAATATTTTACAGTTACACACACGTGGGTGCGTATAAGCATATATGTAAAGCTCCCTCAAACCACTCAGGATGTGAGTGATACATAGGTTACAGAAGGGATACAAAATAGGAAGGATACAGAAGGAATACAAAGGGAGACAGAGCTGAGCAGCATCCCTGTCCAAGAGGAGCAAAACATGGGAAGCAAAGGCAACACCGGCAAAGCTAAGGAAGGGGTGTTTTTTGAGTATTTCACTGACTAAAAATCTAAGACCAAGTGCTCAGTGGGGATCACTTTGACACTATTCAGCTGATTTCTATCAGCTGAACCAAGGATTTCAAGATGATGGGACCGTACTGCCATGCGCTTCGGCTGGTCATTGCAGTCTATAGGCAGTGAAACAGCAAGAGGGTTCAAAATTCCTTCCCCGACCCTCCCTCACAGATGGCTGGGCTAACGGGACAGGGAACACGGGGAGCAGTTTCCTTGTCCTCCACAAATAAATAATCATCCCCCAGCCTCCGCGAGTGGAGCGGAGATTTAATGTGCTGACAGCTTGCATTTTTTACCTTTAGTCAATACAAGAAAGGCCCCAAGACTATGATTCCCAACATCTGGATTCCATCAATATGTGATCTGTCATGATGTATCGGCATCCCTCCCTCTCTCCAGATTGAGCAATGCGGCTGGTTTTATTAATACGTCAAATACATTATCCGTGTAATACACTTGTCTGCCTCTGCCCTCCCGCTGCTCCCGCACAGCAGATTTGAATGTATGATGAATCAGTTTGCATTACACGTCTGTACGTCATAATTTGTCAGGATTAATAGAACTGTGTGCGCGTGGGGTGGGGGAGCGGGAGGGAGCGCGTCATGTGTGTTTAGTGCAGAGATGTCTGTATCACTTATTTATCTCTGCTCAGGCCGCCGGGTTCCCGGAAAACAGCGAGCACAGCACATCTGGGAATCGCTGAGCAACCCAGAGCGCTCTCGCAGGCGCAGTTCTGCCCACTGGCTGCTCCGGCTGCAGGGCTGTGGGAAGAGGGGTGATGAGGGTATTTTGGGTGCCTCTGACACAGTGGGGTTTCCACGGCCTCATGCACAGGGTTGAGTCCCTGCACGATGTGCCAGGCACCAACAGCAGAGACACAAGGGAAGGTGACACAAGGGCTCTCAGCCTTCCTCCTGGCTCTGCTGGAGCCTTGTTACATGACTCTGAAGCACAACTCCTTGCCTCAGTTTCCCTGTGTGTGGCATCTACCTCTGCCCTCAGCAGCAATTCCCTGCAGAACTTGCAGAAAGTAATTTATTTTCACTTTGCAAATGACTTTTGGTCTCAGCTGCTTATGGCAAAGAGCTGTGAGCCATGTGCAGCTGATGAGCATGGCCAGAGCCAGAGGCAGCTGGTGCAAGCTATGCTCTCCCTAAGACCCAGTGAAAGCCCCAAAAATGGGTTGGGGCATGGTGGGAGGTACTGGTGCTGCCACCCCTTTGCATACAGCATGTTTGTTTGTAGCTTTGCAGCTGGACTTTGGTTTGCCCCTGTAAAACACCAATTTCAGCTATAAACTTTATTTACAGTATATTACATTGGATTTAGTGGGACCCATAAAGACCTGAGAACACAACTCCCCATGCCATTGCTTCCCAGGGGCAACCCAGCAAGACCAGTGGAGGTGGCCTGCAGCAGCCATGCAGCTTCTCCACCACATCACCCAGATGATGGAGAACCAGGAGAACCACTACCGACGTCCCCGGGGGCCCGGGGGGCTGCTCACCCCAGGGTCTGACACCCTGCCCACAGCATCATGTGAAATGTCTCTGAGCTTGCTCCTAACGAGCTCATGTGTCCACCCAGGACAGCCCAGTGCCACACAGATACTGCCTTGTGGCCTGCAAGCAAGACAGCCCTGCCAGTGCAGTGCTATGCTCCATCTCACTACCACTGCCTCTCACCAGGACTAATTATCCCAGACGTCAGTTGGTCTCTCTTGCCCAACATGGCATGGCCAACAGGAGGCCCTCCTTGTGCTGGGTCCTCACCCCAGTGCTGATGGTAAAGTTGCTGGGACCCCAGCATCCAGTCTCATGTGGCTTCCCATGAAACTGCCCATCTCAATGCACTGAAATCGGGGATTTGGGGATATGGAGCAGGGACCACCTGCCTTGGCATGTGTATGAGCTGAAGTCAGGTCAGAGGGAGAGGGTGGTGAGCGGATCTGAAGTGTGCCAACGCAGTTCCTCACTGCCTCCCATGCTTCTCCAGCCTGTTTCAGTTCCACTGCATGAAATAAAAGGTGGCAAGTGACCACCTTAAAGACCTGCACAGTCTAAATATAATGTCAGATATCAGCACTACGGATAATTACAAACTGTTTCAAGTGAAGAACGGTGATACTTTATGGTATTGTCATTGCTGTTACTTTGCTTGCAGCAAATCTCAGCAGAAATGTGGAGTTAAAATACTCCTGATGGTGTTGATCTCACCATGGTAGGATGCACTGGCAGCATCTCACCATGGTAAGACCCCCTGCAAGGCTCATGACCCTCCTTCAGAGTGTGTACCCCACAGCAGAGCACCCCAAATCCTTCCTCCCCATCAGGGGGCTAAGGTTTGCCCCCTCTGCCCCTAATCATGGTCCCACAAAGAGGTCCGGCACCCCTAAATTAGTGATGCTAATTAGTGATCCCATATCCTGCAGGTAAGGGAGGTTCTGCAGGTGAGGCTCTTGGCTGGCCCCACCACCCTGCTGTAAGACTTTTGCTTGGGCAAGAAATGGGCTTCTCAACCAAAGCAACTGGGGACCTTTTCATCAGAAAACTGAAAAAAACCCCCTAATTTGCCCTTTTTGCTTCTCCAGAAGGGCCATGGAAAGTTCTGGCTGAGCAATCTCTCCTACTTCCAAAACCTAAACCCTGCTGTAAGCCCCAAACCCACCCCCTCTGACAGTTCCTTGGAGGACACCTCAACTTGCTCTTCTGCATGGAAACACACACCGTGTCCCCAAGGGTCACTAGGGGTCCCCCAGGGGTTCCTCTGCTGGGGCCACCATGCATCCCATCCACGTGAGGGCTGGTGCCACCCTCCCTCTGCTCTGCTCCAGGGTGGTTTCATCCGTGGTTTCATCCCTTCCCTGTGGTCACCGTGTGGCCGAGCCCTGTCCCCCTCCTCCCGGTGCTGCTTCCCGAGCGCGGCTGGAGGACGTGACGTCAGGGTCCCTTAATAGGCAGCAGTCACCTCGCTTTAATAACAGCTCCCAGAAACAATTGTACATTTACAACCCAGCGAGCGAGCTTGGCACGCTGAGCCCGCTCCCCTTCCAAGGCTTAATTTGATTTTGACATATTGGCTTGAGATTAAAGGGCTCTCGTAAAAAAGAAAAAAAAAAAACAAAAAAAAGAAAAAACAACACCAAAAAACTCCCAAACACACACACACACACACACACACACACACGCATCCAGCCCCCCCACCGCCCCCTTTTCAGAGCCCAAGCAAAAGTGCTAACATTGTAATATTTTAAGTAGAGAAAATCCAAGTGTGCTTTACCCCCCGCTGGCTCTTATGCTGGGCTTATAAAAATTAAGTGGAAACCTACACAGCTGTAGGCTATAAATCCTTTGTCGCTAACACAGCCAGGCCTGGTACCTGCCTCCAAAAAAAAAAAAAGGGAAAATAAATGCAAACTCCAAGAAGCGAGCGGCTAAAAGAGATGCAAGGGGCTGGCTGGGCTGGGCAGGCACAGGAGCAGCCAGCAGGGCCCTGGGGACATCCCCACAGCCAGAGGACTGCAGGGAGGAGGAGGAGTGGAGAAGGGGGGAAAGTGCCAGAGCATCAGGGAGAGCACAGCAAAGCAGTAAGAGCCCTCTCGGCTGAAGATCAATTAGCATCAATTACTGACTTCATTTAATTGTCGTAGAAGATGAATTTGTCATTTTTAGTCTGGAATTAATGGGAGACCTTCAACTTTCCCTTGGCAGCCCCATCAGGTCACCGAGTATTTTTTTTCTCCTTTTGCACAAGGCAGAAACACTGGCAGCAGGGAGGAGAGGCGAGAGCTGCCAATGCCACCCAGGTACCTGTCCCCAGCAATCCTTGCCCACCCCCATTCATCCCCACTCATCCCCATTCCCTGACATCCTAAGCGTGGCACAGAGTGGGCAGCCAGCCACAGCAGCTGACCAGCACAAGCAGTTCAGACAGTTCTGGTGCCCTGACCAACCCTTGTGCAAAGCCCAGCAGCACTTCTGCCACCACCTTTCTTGTTTTCTCTTTATTTTTTGGGCACCCTCCACTTTTTTTTCCCCCTCTTTCCTGTTTTCTACCAGAAATTAATTTTGCAGCCAAGGGCTGCAAAGTGTTTACATTTTCCCCAGCAAACAGGCGACAGTAAACAATGAACGCTCGCAGATGAAATTGAATTTATAACTGCATTATGGGGCCAGATAACACCCTAAAATAATACAACGATAAGGAAATTCGATTTGATTGCTGCCGCGGATCAGCCTGGGCCCATCTGCAGCCGGGGCCTTCCATAATAATTTTAAATTGGGTTTGTAAACCTTATTTGTCCTTAAATATTTCTGTCATTTTTCATTGCCAGAGACAGGTCCTTGGGTGCAAGGCGGCGGATTGGCCCCGCCGGAGCCGCGCCGGGGTGCAGGCAGAGGGCTGACGTGGGTGCCCGGCGTGCCGAGCGGGCGCCGGGGCTGGTGGTGACAGCCACTCGTCCTATCCATCACCGTGTCGACAGCCGGGGAGGAATCTCGGGCAGAAATTGAGTTTGCCTCACAGGGGACAACTGAACAAATTAATAGACCATTAGCCAAGCGGTGACCTGAGAAATGAGGGTGCTCAGGCTCCCCCCAGGTTTGGTGGGGAGGAAGGAGAGAGGCAATGGCAATCCTGCTGTTGTCCCAAGGGGACAGTCCCAGTGACCCGGGATGGGACGGGAGATGTGGATGGGCAGCCATCGCAGCTCACCTGCAGCCTGGCACTGGCTCTCCTGAAAACATCTGTGCCAGTGTGTGCTAGTGTGCAGAGGTATGGCAGGAAGGATGCAGGATTCCGGTGGGAGATGGCAATAGGGACTGCGAGGGTGATCCACAGTAATACAGAGGGACAGTCAGGCAGCAAAGTGAAAGGTAGGGAGAGAGAGAGTAAAATTCTCTCTTGTTTCTGAGAAATCTCCCACAGAAAACCATTGCACAGAAGTGCTGCATGAGACGGTGCTGCAGCGTGCACAGAACAGCTCCCAGGTCCTCAGGGTTCAGAGGCACAGGACATCTCCACTGCCAGTGGGTGACAGGCTGGCAGTTACTGCCAGGCAGGACACTGGGGCATCTGTACTGATCCCTGCCAGTCTCAGCCCTCTTCACACAATGAAGGATGCTGAACAGGGAGAGCACAGGGAACCCCCTGTGTCCCAGTCACCAGGCGGGGCTGCAGGACCTTGTAGAGGATGGATCCCAGGAGGACACGATCCTCCTGCCTCCAAGCAGCCTCCAGGTGCCCTGCACAGCATCTCTCCTCTGCACCCTCCCCTGAGCTTGCCTGTATCATCACCATTCATTATCCAAATGACTATATTTATTAAGTCCCCTGCCAAGGCATTACAGAGTGGTCTGTAACAGAGATTAAAAGCAGAATAAAACACCAGTGTGATCTTTTTTCAAGTAAACAAAACGATAAACAGTCTCAGCAAAGGCTATCAGAAGCACACAAGCTGTGGGAGGGATGCTGAATTCACTGCTGCCACAACAGGGACGTACTTGTGCCTTGCAAGTGCCTCATTCTCAGAAGTGGAGATCAGCCCTGCACACGTGCTGCTGCTTGTCCAGCTTCTCCCTGCACTGAAGACCAAGTTGGTGGGGGAAAACCTTCAGCTGCCCTGCACCACCCCACCTCGGCTAGGATGCTGAGCCCCATGGGAACATCCCGCCCTTCCTCTGCCCCTACAGCTTGTAGGGCAGGGACAGCTGAGAGATGTTTCTCTGCTGGTACTAACAGCTGGCTGCAAAGGCATGAGTGAGCCAGCCTAGGTTGGCTCCTCAAGTGTGCCAGCCCACTGACCCCCATGATACCAAGGTACGACAGTCCAGGGCAGCAGGCAGATGGACTGCCACAGTCCTGACGGCATTTGCCAATGGCTGGGACAACAGGGGGATGCAGCAAAGACCCACGGCTCCTTGCTCCTGCCCACTCAAGTCTGCAGAGCACATCATCAGCCCCTGCAGCACAAGGCTGTTTGGTTCTTCTTTTCAAAGGTATTATCTTAAGTCTGTGGAACAAGGTGCTTTACGAGGAGGCACCAGGTTTCCTTTGTCTCTGCTGGCGATAATCAGGTGCAGATAGGATATATATTCTGTAAAAACATACACTCACTTCCACTCACCGGTTACCTTTTTTTCTGAGAGCTGTAAGGGTTTCAATTACCGGATTCTGGGATTTAGTGCCCAGGGCTTTTTGGTGTGCGTTAGATTTATTAGAAGGTTTAGTACCAGCGGAGGATTCACGCATTTACTCCCAGGAGCCCGGCTTCCGTTCACAGACCCTAAATCACCAGCCGAGATGGGCTATTGTCACTTAGGACATTAGCATGGTTAACGCACGCGGGGATGATTAATAGCGATGTACACGCAGCCTCCCCTCCTCCCCAAACGCTGCGCCTCTGCCACCTCTGCCCCAGCCAGGGGCTGCGAGGGGCATGGCCAGCTCACCTGCCCTCACAGGCGGAGTCATGTTGTGCCCCCTCACCGGGAGCCCTGAGTGCTCATCACCACCGCAGCACCACCAGTATCTCTGCTTTGTGCTACATTTTGTTATTATTATAATTATTATTTTTAAGATGAAGCGCACTCGGGTCAGAGGTCTTTCTGCCCAGGCAGGGCTATGGGAACCCCCTGCCTTCCCAGGGCAAGGGGAAAGTGGACAAGGGGAAGAGGGTGGCTGGAAGAAGAGGCAGGATGCAGGCTGGCAAAAATGTGGGGAGAAGATAAAATATTGTTATTCTAAGAGTAAACCCAACCTTCGCTGGCAGGACTCATGTACCCCCTGATGGACCCTTCTCCCCAAAGGACACCTCAGGTCAAATCTGCCACTGAAGTAAAGAGAAGAGGATGATGCCTTTAATAACATGGAGCAGGTGAACAAGCCAGCAACTCTGATCCAAGCAGACAGCCCATGAAAAATCCCATGGGATTATCCCTCCCATCTGCCCAGCCTCACATCTGCAGGAGCATATCCACATGTTACAGTCCTCCCCATTGCCCCAGAATACTGGCAACAAGGCTAAAACTCATCACATAAGTGGCATCCCAACATCTCAGGGATAGAGCAGCCTCTGCACTGTGGGCTCTGTATCCTGCACTGGCGAGTACCTGAGGCTTGAGGTGAGCCCTCAGCACTGCAGCACTCCAGGGGAGACACAACCATGCTCCTAACGAGCAAGATCCTGATGGCTTTTGTCCTTTTTCCAATACCGCGTTACTTACATTCCTTCTTTTTTAATTAAAGCAGCCCCAGCTGATTTTACAAGCTTGCCACTGATTCTCTCCCAGTCTCTGTGTCTCTCATATGCTCGAGTGCTAGTATTAATTATTAGAGCCAATTTACTGTTTATACTCTGATGTTTTAACTAATTACCACTAATGGCAGACACCAGTGGGCAATCAACTTCATTTAGTTCCCAGTGCAAACCACTCATTACCATCTGAGAGGGAAAGAGAGTGTGCGGGAGGGATAAATAAAGACTGTGCTGTATGGGTGAGTGCCTAGGACTGGTGATGAGCTGCAGTACTGGGGATGCTTCTGCTTCCCATCGTAGCCCCTTTGGCAGGGCTCTGGGGAAGGATTTAAATCTCCAGGACATGCAGATGGGCAGCAGGGGAAAGCTGCCACGCAAAACTGCTCTGTGGGGGTTGTGAAGATTGCTGGTTCTTTGTGCCATGTTCTAAGCCCTGCCTGGGCATCAGGGAAAGCCTCTGAGCTTGAGACAGCTACAGTTACAGGAGAGCAATGTGCCTCTTTTCCTGCATGGTAAATGGCTCCTTTTCCCTGCTAGGATTCATCCCTGGGGAAGTGCAGCCCCTGCTCGTGTTCTTGGCTTGGTGTGATGCCAGATGGAGCCAGGTTTCCTGAGTCCCAGGTGACTCTGGTGTTAATCCTGCTGTGAGAGGAATTGTGGGTGATGTGAAGTCAAGATGAGCTGGGGCTGAAAGGCCCCTGAGCTGAGCTTCCTCCTGTCTGGAGCTGAGCTTTAAGACTGGGCTAATGAAGGTCAGCCATGGAGATAATTTGGCTGTTTCTGTGTGATATTGTCAACACCGATCCTTGACACAGCATGTCCCTCAGCCTAACTTGTGTCTCTGTCTACTTGCTCCCTCTGGAGACCCAGGAAAGATCCTGAGATATCTGTTTATTCCCCTGCACCTCACAGCCACTGCAGGAACCCACGATGTTGAAAGAACACACCTTCAGGTGGTACAACTGTCCTGGCTGTGCTCCTCTCTGTTTTGGGCAAAAACCCCAACACATGGTGCAGAAAGGAGCCTGCAAGGAGGGATGATGGAGTGAGACGATTCTATCAGAGCAGGGCCAGCCCTGTGGCTTAAGGAAAACCTTTGGTGGGCACAGCCCAGAGCATGAGGGACTGAGATCCTGGGTGTCCCTGATATGGCTGAGAAACCCCTCTAGAAAAATGATGTCCAGATCCATTTGCCTTCTTCTACAAGACCTGTTAACCCTGAGTGGGGGCAAACCTCCAGTCAACTGCATCTGTGCTTCTGGGAATCAGGATTCCTCCAGCCCTCAAGTGTGAACCTTCCCAGGGGACAGAGAGATCTAATGACCTGCCAGATGATCTCATTACCAGTAGTGGGAGTCCTGCACCAACAAAAGGGACCACAATGTTTTCAGAGTTCACTTTAGCACAGTGATGCCACAACAACTCAGCTGGGAATCCCAAAACAGGGGCAGAATTCCAGCCACAGGGATGTGTTTGGGCACGACCTCTCCAATGGGACCTCCAATCTTCCTGTCTCCCTTTCCCCCCTTCTCTCATTCTTTTATTCCCTGATTTGCTCCATTGAAATCTTGCTTTTGAAGGGGAGATGCTGGGTGTTGGAGACCTGCTCTGCAGTGGTGGGGACGTGGTCGCCTCTCCTGCAGAGAGGGGGGGTTATAACTATGCACACATCTGAAATGTAATTGCTGTCAGCTCTCTCCATTCTTGCAGCACAAGGCCTTTAATCTCTCCCACCAGACCCATCGGCCCTGATATTGCAGCTCCAGAAAGGCTGGTTTTATGTACTTTAACCCTGCGACCTTTACAAATCCCATCATTCCAATCAATACGTCTCATTAGCGTTAGGTAAATGTATGGGATGGATGGGGAGCTGTGCTGGGAGGAGCCCGCAAAGGGTGGGGTGGAAAGTGCTCCTGCCTGCCGGCTCTCAGGGGGGCAGCACGGCCCCGCCCTGCTCCCTGAAATCCTGGGGGCATCCTTCTCCCCACAGGCATCCTTGCCCCCAAATATCCTTCCCCACAGATGCACGCCTGGGCTCAGCCAGAGATGGGGGCCAGCTAATGCGGAGCATGAAACAAAGTCGCTGCAAATGCAACTGCAGAGTCAAGAGCCCGAGCCGTTAACTGGACCAAGCTGTTGGAGTAATTTTTTTCCCTCTCCTTGGGAAGCAGACATATGTTTTACAGCTTTCCCCTATGTTGACTAAATGAAAACATAAGGGCCCCATGGCAGGTGATGGGAAAACAGTGTGGGGTGTGCACAAGGCTGCCTGCCATCCCTGCCTGTCAGGCAGGGGAGCTGCCAAGGAAGGCAGTCACTGCGGATGTCAGGACAAAGCCAAGGAGTGGGGTGAGGAAAGGAAATCTTTGTCACTTCCCATGAAAATGAAGGGCTTAATCCATGGAGAAGTGTGAGTTTACACCAAGTGAGGACCTCACCAGCACAGGAACACTGGCTGTGCCAGTGGGACCAACCCATGTGTTCACAGGGCATTGGTCAAACAAGGATGCTTCAATAAACGGATGGGGCCACTCCTGCCCTTGGGAAGGCTGGAGGCGAGATAACATAGCAATCTGGTTTTGCTGGGGAGGGGTCTCCCTTCCCCCAGATCAGTGCCTCAGCCAGCAGGGCTGTAAATATTCATACTGCCCATAAAGCTACCCAGGTCTCCTCCAAATCCTGCTCAAACGTTTGACCTGGGTGACCCACTGGCAGCCATAGATCAGGCATTGGAGTAGGCATCTTGGGGGCTGCTATTGCTGCTGCATACCCATGGTGGGGACAGCCTGCCCTGCCACCTGTGCTTCCTTGCTCCCCGTGCTGCCACCAAGGCATGGGGTGGCTTCCCAGGAGACCACAGAAATGAGTGGCCTCTAGACCTTGGCACTGCCAGCTCACCTGTGCCATGTGTGTTGCAGATCCCCACCGTGCCAGCTGTGTGTCCCAGAGCTTGAACTGAGCTATCTCATGCTCAAACAAATTCATACTGAGAAAATCCACCTCCCCAAAAGGAAAGAAAATACTTTAAGGTCTTCTCCTCCCAGCAGGGCAGGCTGGGATGCCTGAGGAGATGGGAGTGTCTTCCTTGCCCTCCTCAGGCAGGACCAGCTTTTTCAGTGGCATCTGGAACGGGGTTTAGTTTCTGAGCTCTGCTATCCCCATCTGCAGAGCCAGCACGTTACTGCAACAGCGTTCAGCCCCGCCAGCTCCGGGCTCGCCCTGGCAGTAAAGGCATCCTGATGAATACAGAGCACAAAATATATGTGTACATCTATTTCTGCAGGAGCCTACAAAAGCAAGGGCTGGAAAACCACAGGCCAGCTCTGCTTTTCCATATTAGTGAGGTTTAATGAAGGTTTTTCCATGAGGTTTAAACTTAGAGCTGGGCCAAATACAGCTCTTGCTGGAGCGTGGGACAGCCAAATTTGCTGGATACACAGAGCTGGGTATCCGATGTTCCCATGTATGCGGGTGCTTTGGGCATCTAGTTCATGAGCTCCCTGCTTCCCAGCACCGATGCCTGCTCTCCTTGTCTCCCTACAGCTCTGTTTGTCAAGGCTCTCTGGCAAGACCTCGGACTTGTTGACAAGCACTAAACTTCGCTGCAGCATGAAAACCATTTAAGCACTAAGCTCCCCTCGGCTTTAGCGAGATGACTGTGTGGCACAGGATCTCAGCACAGCCCCTGTCAGGAGGCAGGGGGAAGGAGAAATGAATAAATCCTCTGGTGGGGCCAATTTCAGTTGACTTGACACTCTCCCTCCCAGAATTAAATGTGCAAGTCCCAAGGTGTCTCTCCAGAGCAATGGGCTATTCAGCACATCTGCCCACCAGTTCCCTGAGTACCAAGCAGCCATGAAACCTGGGTCTGGTCCATGATAGGAAAAATTAGTTCATAGCTCAGTCACCCTCTCCAGCAGAAAACTGCTGGGCCCAGCAGAGTCACCGCTGAGCAAGTCCTCAGCTCTGCCATACACTGGTGTACCTTGCCCTGACTAGGGGCTCCCAAAGGCATGGTACTCACGTGCAGGGGGCTCATGGGGTCTTTCAAGCAGAGGTTTTTTTATACCAACAGTGTGGAGCCAGCAGCAAAACCTCCCAGGCAGCTGCAGACCCTCAGCAAGCCTTTTGGACCAGCGCTGCCCTCCTTGGCACTGCAGCCCCTGCCTGGCCATCCCCACCTGGCAGCAGGGCACCCCACACAGCCACTGCAGGGGAGAACAGGGCAAGAGGGCAGAAAGCTGACACGTCCCCCAGCGTACGGTTGTTGGAGGAGGACAGAGCAGTGGCCTTGCTGCAAGACCCTGTTTAACCTTCTGGGACTTGTCTGCCAGAGGAAAGCTTAGCAGGAGGAGAGAGATTGTAGATAGACAGGGAGATTGGTGGGGCCAGAGATACAGGGGAGTGCAGCGGCCTTAGATTTTATCTGTGCCTCTCTAAGGCCAGACGACCTTGGAATCCCAATCAACAGTTGTTAATAAAATGCAGGGAAGAAGCATGAGAGGTTAAAGGCAGAACATGCTTCAGGGCTCCCAGGGAGCCTCTTACAGCTGAGGGCGCTCTGTGCTGCCACTGTCTAGTCTAAAGCATGTAAACTTAGCAGCTCCCTTGTCCTTACCCATTGGAAAAACTGCTTCTGGACAGCAATGGGAACAGAGCGAACTCCCAAAGGCCTGGAAACTCCTGAGCTGAATCCCTGTCAGCTCCACTGGCTCCTGGATGCCTGTCTTGTTCCTGTGCTGCATCCCTTGAAGGGCTGGAGTTGAGCCTGGCCCAGGGAGAGGTGGGAAGAGGCTGGAGGTAGCTGCAGAGGTGGGAGCAGGAACTTCCCAGTTTTTCCTTTCAGTCTTGGTTCTACACCTGCAAATATTCCCTTGGCAATATTCAGCCCCCTGGGCTGCTCTTCTGTGTGTCCCTTACCCCCATGCAATGTCTGGATGTGCTGGACTCATTCCTTCACTGCATTCCCCCCGTGTCACTGGGAGCTCCTCTTCTTTGTAAGGAGCTGGGGCAGCCCCAAGGCTGGGAAGGGAAGAAAGAGATGGTTTGGGGCATTACTGGAGAGCAAGCAGGTGCTCAAAGCACTCATCCCAGAGACATGACTGCCTCCCTGCTGCTCCCTGTCTCCTCCTCACCTCCAGTCATGCAGAAACCTGTCTCTTACTCAGCCCAGCATTTCAGTCCCAGCCATTACAATGACAAGGGCGATAAGAGATTCTTATCGTAGTGCTCAGAATCGATCTGAAGCTGAGCCCCTTCCCTACACTCCTTCTGCTCCTCCTCACATCTGCTGGAGCAGCAGTCCGGTGCTGCAGAGGGACTCAGCAGCTGGGCTTGCTGGAGAGCAAAGACAACAGTTTGGGGTTCAGATCCCTCCAGAGACACATCCCTCAGCCTAGCAGCTTCAGGCGTGTCCTCTGGCTGGAGACAGAGCATGGGACCAGAGCCAGGACGCCTGGGCTCCTTCCCGCCACGTGTCTGTGGGAGAACCTCTCAGTGTCCACGGGCTGCAGGAGGGACAATGCAGCTCTGCATCCCTGGAGGGCACTGTGAGCCTCTGTCCAAGGGGATCTGGGCAAAAGGTATGGCCTCCCAGCTGAGGCAGGAGCTTTTTCTCCTCCTTGTGCTTGGGTGGAAGGAAGGAGAAGGTCCTGCTGACCCCACAAGAGAGACTGGGAGCATCCTGCAGCCCTGGGCACCAAGCCTAAGGCTCACTGCACCCCGTTTTACTACAGCCATCCAAAGAGCCCTCATTTTCTACAGCTCAGTGTGGCCTGCCTTCATTCGGATCTCCTCCTGATCCTGCCTGCCCACTCATGCTTGAGGGGGACATATCCTACCCTCCCACACACAGTCCCACGGGGACAGTGCTCCGGGAGAAGACACTTCCCGCTGGCAGAGCAAGGGGCTCCAAGGATGGAGTGAGTGTCTGTAAGCCCCAGTCACAGCACAACAGCCAGCATCCCCCTGGCATCACTCCAAGCTGCTGTCCCCTCTCCCGCCTAGAGGCTGCCTATATATGCCTCAGAGGAAGCAGAGACTGCACACAAGTTTCAGTGATGTTTGAGCTGATTTTACACAGCTGCCTGGTCTTTCGATCTCTCCCTGCAGCCACTGCCTCCACCATCAGCCTCAAAAGGTGCCCAGGTCCCTGCTTGGAGCAGTCCTCCAAGACTCAAACCAGCCCAGGGTTCCACATTTCAGTTTCCCCCTTCTCAGCTGCAAGATGGCCTGTGCCGAGGAGGGGAGGCACAGGACCCAGAACCACAACTGCCCACAGCCAGGCTACCCTGGGCAGTGGGCACTGCCACTCCCCAATTCTTGGCAGTGCTTTGGCTCAAATGCACGCACTCACTCTTTGCTGCACACCTGCAAAGGTGAAGCAGGACCTCAGCCACTGGTGGGGAAACTGAAATACGGGTGGGTTGTGGGGTTGTGCAGCCACACAGCACAGCTGCCGAGGGGACTGAGACATCCTGGTTTGGAGCTGCTGAGGGGACTGGGACAACCTCTCTAGACCTACTCGAGGAGTCTTGGCTCCTTTTGAAACCTTGAAGCTGCAGCAGCCCAGGCCATGCAGATGTTGCAAATCCTGCCTTTCCTCCCAGAACCATCTCCGGGAAGGGCAGAAGCACAAGGCAGCGGCAGGGGAAGCATCCGAACAATCAGGGCTTGTGAGGAGACAAAGAAAGGCCCTTCTTGTCAGCGGGTGCAGTTGGGGCGAGCCCGGGGGCATCGCAGGATGGCACCCCAGGTACTCCAGCTGTGCCAACTCTCCAGCCCAACAGAGAGGGGGCTGTTGTGGGCCCAGCCCCGGCACAGGGTGTCACCGCCTGCCTTGGTTAGCGGGGATGCTCTCTCTTTGTGCCTGCTGGTTTCTGCTCTGCTGACCCGCTTTGCTCCCTCGGCCAGCGCCATCCATCAGCTCTGGCAGCCGCGTCAATTCCAGAGCTCCGCAATGCCATTCCCCAGGGGAAAAACCACTTTTTTTTAAGGGAAAGGAGAAGTATTTTCTCTCCCAGCACGATGCAAGGCTCCCTTCCTCATAGACATTCAATGCTCAGTCCAGACCAGTCCAGACCAGGCACACCATGTGCCTGTATTTTTCATTCTGCTCAGCCCCGGTCTCCCTGCTGGAAAGCGGGGCCACAAGGGCTGCAGTACCTGCAGTGTCCCTGGTGCAGATGTGCACTGGCCCTGCCAGGAGCTGGGAGAAATCGGTCTGGCAATGGCCCAGCTCTTCACAAGATGCCTTATCGGGGCTGGCTGCAGCAGCAACAGCTTGGGGAGGGCGTTGTTTCCTGTCCTATGTCCCACTTTTCAGCCCAGCAGGTGGCAGTGGGGACGAGCCGGGGTGCCAGGGCAGCTGCGAGCTGGGGCAGGCTCAGGAGGACACCGTTGCTGGGATGAGGATGGAACAGGGCGTGTTCACACCTCTGTCCCTGAAAGCCCTTCTCCAGGAGATGGCGGGTTTGAAGCATATGCTGGCAGCAATGCCCCACGCATGAGTGCTCACCACGAGGCTGCGGCGCTGGAGGCTATTTAGCTGAGTGGTGCAAAAAAAGCAGGATCCTATGAGCAACCTTCATCCCTTCCTCCCTGCTTCCCTTGTCCAGGGTCACCCTGCAGTGCTGGACGTTGCACCAGCTCTCCTCAGACCCAGTGTGCCATCCTGAGGTCCAGATCTGTGGCAGGACCCGACCATTATAAGGGCTTTCTGCCTCTGTCCCAGCAGTCCCACCTCAGCAGCAGAAACATCTGCCTCACCTCTTCAATCAATACTCAGCTCTTAATAGTCCTGACAATTCGCAAGAAAACAGGGGCATTAAACGTTAATTATATCTATTTGGATTCAAAAAATTTTATTACTTAATTATAGCCAGAGTCATAAAAAGGTGCAGAGCAAGAGGTGCTGCTGTTCTACAGGGTGAACAGGGCTGAGCATTCCCAGCCATCCTGAGCTCTAGCTGGGCAAGGATGGAGGGATGTCCCCACCATGCCCACCACATGGCCGGATCCTGTCCCTCGGAAAGGGGCTGCTGTGGGAAGGGGCTGTGAGGGGGCTGTGCTGGCTGGGGGTGTGCAGTGCCAGCAGGGTCTCGGGGCGCATGGCAGGTACTCGCTTAGCTGTTGCACTGGCGGGACCTGGCCTGCCCTGGCCTGTGGGCTTCTAATTTACTGCTTTCCTTTTACCGTAAAACTGAAAGGGGAAGGTGCACCCTTTAATCACTGCCTTCGGGGCCCCGCCTGAAACCACACAGAGACCAAGCGAAGGCTAGGAGTTAATGCTCCTTCCGACACCTTTTTATGATTCATGGGCCTGACCTTGAGCCATAAACCGCTCAACCTCCCCGCCACACTGCCAGTATTTACAGCCTGCAGGGGCCACTGCACGCAGCCACCGATGCAGATCCACGGCCGCGCACGCCGGCACAGGTACACGGCCGGGGATGCGAGAGGTACACTGCTGGAGAGGGCTACACCTCTGGGGATGCCCACCTGGATGGGCAGCCATGGATGGATCCTAACACAGCGCTGGAGATGGAGATGCACCTAGTGCACTAATGAACCCGTCTTTATGCACACCTGTGTGTGTGCACAGGTAGGGGCACTAAGATGCCCTCAGTGGGGAGACCCTGAGGATGCACATGTTTCATGCAGGAAGGTTAGCCCCCACATTTCTGCTGGCCTCCAAACACTTGACCATGGTGGGTGCTTTCTGCTTGTTGCAGCAGGGCAGAGGGACAAGCCCACCGTGGCTGTGGGCATGGCCCCACGGGGAAGCAGCCAGGCTGAGCTGGCACGCCACAACACTCCCAGCAGCACACGCCCCACTCCCCAGTAGGAGGAACAGATGCTGATTCACAAACTGCCTTGGTGGCACTTCAGAGGTAGGTCCTGGCATCAGGATTCATCCCACTGCAACCCACTAGCCTGTCAGCCCCAGGTCTTGCTCCAGAGGTGAGACCCATGAAAGCCTACGTTGGTCTAAATTGGACCAGGGTGAGGTTTACTGGTTAAGCAAAGGGTGCCCCTCTGGGTGGGTTCAGGTCAGCCAGCTCCTTGCTTTATGCCTCGGTTTCACCACCACCACAGCAGGAAAAATAATCCTGACCCATCATGTTTGCACGGAGTTGGGAGGCCGAGCTCGTTAATGTTTGCGAAGTGGGTTTGGCTCCTCTGATAGAGGAAGCCAGAAATGTGAAGGTCATTACTATTAGTGGGATTAAAGGAGTAGAACCCAGAGCAAGGGGATACAGGGGGACACAGCAGCTCTGCCGAAGCAGCAACAAATCGCACACACACACAACCCCAAAATAGTGAAGAATGCTACGACTGTAACTCATTTTAGAAATACTGGGCAGAACTAGAGGGCTGCCAGAATGCCTTCTAAACTTCTACGAAAAAAATAATCTCCAAGAACACAGATGAGACTGAGATAGGCCATTCCCAGAGACATCCAGAGCCTGTTCAGCGCCCATTCAGCACATGCCCAAGTCTCCCAGCACAGGCCCATGAACATCACTTGCCAACACAGCCCATCCGGTCCTCACCAGGACCAGGACCTTCTCCTCGGCCCCCATTGGGGCACTACAGCACTGGGCAACTTGTTCGAAACAAAACTCTCCCTCTCTTTTTTTTTTCAAGTTTACAGGTTGTCAAAATTTTTTCTTTCCTCCTTACAAAACAAAAGAGGGAAGAAACATCCTTATCTACGAAAGCAGAGTTCAGGAAAAAGCTACTGGTCTTTTGGACTCGGTGAGTCCCCATTGGTAGCCCTGCTTGTCACAGAAAATTTATCAGCCAAACACAGTGCTGGTATAATGTGCCATATAACTAGTGCATAAACAAACTTCAGCATGATAAATGCCCTGCTTTGAAGCCATAAAGTTATTAGCTAGTGGCTGTTAGCTACTGCCTAGCATGGGACACGCTCCTTCCGTTAACCCCTGGATGCCCCGTTTGCACTTGGAAGCCCAGGGAGATCTCTGGAGGGCATCCGCACAGCAGGGAAGCAGGGAAGGATCTGACTGGCAGGGATGTTTCTGTGAGGGCTGCAGGAGGGAAATGCTTGTTGGGAATGGGGCTCTGAAGGCTGGCATCCCCTCGCTGTCCTATTTGAGCTCCTCTCCTTCCCTTTGCCCCTCGAGAGGCAAAAGCAGAGGGGAGTAGGGCTGGGGCAGTTGGGTACGTGCTCATGGCTCAGACCCTCTGGGCCTGCACTCTTTTCAGAGATGGGCTAAGATGGGAAGGAAGCTATCCCCCAGTGCCCAGGTCACCTCCTTTAGATGAAGAACTGCTGAAGGTTCTGAAGCAAAAGCCCGAAATTTTTCTGGTAGCAGCCAGGCAGAGAGCTCCAGTGAGGTGTTTAGAGTTCCCTCTGCTGCCTGCAGTGCACGGCTGCCTGCAGCTCCTGGTGAGCTCAGCCTTGCTGGAGGCTGGGAGATGCTGGAGAAGCAGAGCCGTGTCCCAGGGCCAGCACTGCTGGCTGTGAGTCGCTCAGCTGGAGATTGTTCACCAGCACCAGCAGAACCAGCTGCCACCAGTGCCACGGCTCCTGCCAGCACCGGACCTGCAGAGCATCCTCCACTGCACAGAGCCAGGCTGTGACACCCATCAAGGATCTCTGGACCCCTGGGCCATCTCCTGCCCCTCCTGTTCCACTGGACCAAGGCAGGGAGCTGGGAGTGCTAAGGATGGCAGCAGGTCTCTAACGCTCAGCCCAAGGCACAGACGGGGTTACACAGCAGCATGGCAACTTCTTGGACACACAGCCTGGAGCCCCAGAGCTCCAATGGGAGATCCTGATGCCCAGGGGCTAACTCCCATCACTCCCAACCACCCCTACCAGGCAGCAGGAGATGTCTCAGCAGGGCCAGATGGGGGGGCAGCAGGACTCAGGGCTGCCTCAGTGCCTGTTCCTCATTAGAAGCCCAGTGTTGAAGAAACTTGTAATTAGAGCCCTGAGTATTAATTAATCTTCATGACCCTCCTCTCATTCTCTTTCTACCGCTCCCACAGCTCAGGAGGTCAGCCTGGATTATTAACACACACAAGTAGAATATGGCAAGCTCTCCAAGAGGGTTGGCGGACCTCAGGCCACATTCCTGTGTTCAGAGCAGCCAAAGGCACCCTGTCCCTCCTCACTAGCATGGCTCCCTTCCCCTGTCTCCTCTCTCTCATGGCTGAGCTTGGTAGAGGTCACATCTCACTCACTTGGGCACAGTCAGCACCCTGGGGACAGCATTAAATGAGCTGAAACCTTGCAGAACGAGCAGAGCTGATTTTACGCTAACTCAGCCCGTACAATCCCTTGCAGAGTGGCTGAGGGCAGAGCCCTGCATCTCAGGGGCCAGACTGAGCCTTACGGGACACAACCTACCCTTGGAGACCTCCCAGCAGGATGGAGAGCAGAGCAGCCATCCTAGCCAAAGACACCACCAAAAGGTCTTTGAGCATTGCATCTCTGCTCATCCAGGTCTTTAAAAGCCTCATCACTAAGAAGGCAGCCCTGGTGCATGGAGAGGACATTGTAGACCCTTTGTACAGTGTGGTCCTTCCATCCCAGGGCTGTCCATGCAGACTCAGCTGCTTGGACACGGCTCCTGGGATGCCCAGACTCCCTGGCAAAACGCTGCCCAGGCATAACCTGAGGACTGATATGCTACAGAGCTGCCACAGAGCAAGAAAACAAGATATTAAATAAATTCAAACTTTTCTGACTCCCTTGTAACCACCAACTGCTTTCCTCATCTGATTTTCCCCCTTTTCTGCTGCAGCAATAAAAAGGGGAAAATCAACATCCAAATGATCTTGTTTATGGCGACTAAATAAGCTGCATGTGCTTAATCCGTTAGAGTTTAATGAATTTACGACTTGCTTTGGAATTTGACAAGGGCTGTAAAAGAGTAATTAACATTTATCAGTGTGTTTTTTTCACACACCCCACCCTCCTCCCGCCTCCCTTCCCTCCTCCTGCCGCCTGTCGCGAAGCAGCACCGGGTATCGGGGGGAATATAAAAGTGATCAATTAATTCTTAATAATCTCAGGGAAAGATTGTAGAGTCACAGTATGAACTCAGGGAGTGTCAATAAACATGCCAAAGGTTAGTCCCCCCCCTTCCTGGCGCTGCTGCAGAGGAATGTGGGCAACCAGGGAGGGGATGGCGCTGTGGGAGTGGCGCTTTGGTGGACCAGCCCTGCACCCCTTTCCTTCTCCGTCACACTCCACCAACCTCCAGAGCAGCTTTCTATGCTGCAGTGGCCTCTGCTACAGGATGACAGTGAACAGGGGGCTGGTGACAAGCAGGGTCCCCATATGACACAGCAGCAGCAGTGGTGATTTGGAAACACAACCTCAGTCACTAACTATGCCAGCTGATAGCTCTGTCCTAATAGACTTGAACCTATTGAGAGTGACCCCAAATCCTCCCCACTCTGATCACAGGGCAGGTGACCATCTGCTTAGATGAAGAGTTGCCCCCACTGTCACTTGGCACAGGTAGCAGCTGCTGTTTCAGCTGTACTAGACACAAGGGTACATCTCTGCTGGCCCCCAAGACAGGCAAGGGGGATCCCATCTTGTTTGTGCCCAGCCCTCCCAGCTGCTTAGCTGCTGTGGAGCAGGGAGGCAAACAGGGATGCAATTCTAGGGCTGCAAGGGGACAAGCCTAGGCTCCCCACACCAGTCCCAAGGTGGGCTGAACATGATCTAATCCCAGGGGATTTCTGTGCAGGAGGCCCAGCACACCGTGCCCTGGGCCACCTCCCTTCGCAGCCTGTAGGTAGGACGTGTCCCTTGCTGCTGGGACTGCAGCATCCTGCCCCCAGCAGCGGCCTTTGCAGGCATGTGTGTGACCAGGTATGGGGAAGCCTGCATGCCTGGACATCCATGGGGGAAGAGAAGGGTCAGTGCTCCTGGGGGCCAGCAGGCTGTGCAGAGGAGACAAAGAAGCGTCTGGGCTTGGCTGTGGGGCAGAGGGTCCTGGAGACCCACAAACAAAGGCTCAGGATGATAAATCCTCAGAGGTTTGAGACTGTCCGGGGATCTGCTCTGGACAGAAACAAATTCTCCCTGTCGAACATAATAGCCCAGAAATAAGCAATGAGGCAGGGATGGAGAGGGCTGGACTCAGGGGGTCTGGAAAATCTCCACCCAGCCCCACACAGGGCACTGGTGGGGGTAGAAAGTGAAGGCAGTGATACCCTCCTGGCAGGCTGAGATCCCCATGCCAGGCACACACCTGCCAGCTGGATGGGGAAGACTGGGGATTTTTTGTGGGGTGGCACTTACTCAAGCCAGCTTGAAGCAGCTGAGTGCAGGATGGGCAGGGAAGAGAAAGTAACAGGATGAACTTGTCTTTATTTTACCTCAGCTGGTTTGAGGCCAGCTGGGTGACACAGGCTGCAGGGCTGGGCAGGGATCAGGTCTGAGCCCTCATGCAGGGTGAGGAGGTGAGGGAAGGGGGCTGCAGCAGAGGCGCCCTGCATGGCCAAATCATTGGAGAGTGCCAGCTTCCAGCAGCCTCCAAGGGAGAGTCTCCAACCTTGGGCAGGCTTGTGGTGCTGGGGGCTGCAGAGAAATCTGCCCATCCTGCACACACACACCTAGGGGGAGAAATGGAGGCCCAGGGAAGGGTTTCAGGCCACCAGGACTGGTACCAGCACAGAAACATCTGCTCTGCTCACTAGGCAGCAGGTCTGGGTCTCCACTACATGAGTGGCACAGGCAACATCCATAACCGAGGCTCCCAAATTTGCTCAGGAGCCACTCCCCAGTGCCAACTGCCCTTGCAGCGCTCTGCACTGCTGTCCAGGCTCCACCACAGACCCCCTGCATGACCTCAGGATCCCTCCTCTGCTGCGGAGGAGAGGATGCTGTGAGGCAGTGAGGAGGCAGAGAGGGGCTGCAGCCCCGCTGCCTGGGCTGGCTCAGACACTCCCATGTCAACCTGTCTAAACAGCACCTCCTCCTGCAGAGACCTGGCGCTGGGGGTTGGCAGCTCAGCATCTCTGGGATTCGTCACGGTATCACTGGAGTTATCAAGCAGCAGCTTGGAACAGGCATCCCAAAGGGGTCGGGTCAACCAGACCCACCATCATCCAGCTGCCAGGAAAGCAGCCTCTGGGGCTGAGGACAGGGAGGGGACTCAGGTGGCACTTGGTTGGTCCTCCCTGGCCACTGACATCCTGCCTGACATCAGGTATATGGCTTCACCTCCATGCAAGGCTGGAATCTCCTCACCTCACCCCAGTGAGAAGGCAGCTCTCCTTAGGGAAGGAGCCAGGCTGTGATGGGCAATGCCTGGCCAGTGCTTGCTGCTTCACAGAGGCACTAATGGATGGGAGACAGCCCAGCCATGCCCCCGCCTCACTCCGCTCGGGTGCTGCTGATGGTTGTAACAAAGAGCATTTATCCAGCTGCATTCCCAGTTTCTCCCGCTTTCCATTTCCCTTTTCTGTCACTCAGGTGTGACAACTTTAATACCCATCAATAATAAGGTGGATGGTAACCATAACAGTACATGTAGCCCTGTGTTGGCTTTTCTCCGTCTGCAGGGTCACACTTAGGTGACAGAAGGGTTAGAAGGAGTTAACAGGAGACTCCCAGGTCCCCTAAGCATCTTGCTTGGGGTCTTAAGCCCATAAGCAATGGTGCTAAAGATGATTTTAAGCCACGATTATAAGAAATCTATTGATCTTTTTGACTCTATAATGACAGATTAACCATTTTAATAAAACACCTATTAATCATGCATTAACCCTTCTCAGCTATTTGTACATTGAATACTAAATGGACAAGGGCATTGGGATTTCTAGGAGGCTTTTTGGAGGGGGAGGGAGGGGGGGTTTCTTTAGATAACAACAACAACAAGAAGAAAATAATGCAAACTTACAGAGGGGGAGAGTTAAAATCATACGATGAGTGGCAGTTGCAGACGCCTGGGGCCCTCTTTGGTTGTCGCTTCTATCTGGCAATCAATTGACAAGAAATTGAGATTATGAAACATTGTGCCTGTGATCAAAGAAGGTGGGCATCCTTCCCCCATCCGAGGCCAAATCTCCACTCCCCCATGGGAACCAACGTCAGGGAACACCAGTGATTCGGCCTTTGGCAGGCACCAGACAATGCTGACACCAATTCTAGCCCCATGGGTCTTTATGGCAAACTCTGAGCAAGGCTGAAGCATTCTGAAGGTGGATCCTACCAGAGGATCTAAAATGCCCACAGCTTTTTTGGGAGACTTCATCTGGAGCGGCAGAGGAAAAAGAAAGGGAAATGAGGAAAGCAAACACCCCACAAGCTCAGGTCATCCGGGAATGGGCACGGGCTGCTCACCCCCTCTCCCTGCCCTCCCTTGAAACCCACAGCACTGGTGTGGAATGGTCCAGCTTGCAGACCTGGACCAGCACAGCCCTGGGGCCTCTCGAGTAAGCGCTGGGGAGGGGGCGAGCGACGCTTCCTCCTGCGCCAACCGTTGCAGCCTCAGAAACCACAAAGTCCCCGGTGCGTCAGGAACTGCCTGGAGGCCGGAGCTTCCTGCAGGTGCCCTGCGCTCATGAATCACACCTTGTCAGGGCTCGGGGTGCCCAACGGCTGGGTGACCACTGAGGTGCCCGGGGAGCCCTGCCCCGGGATGCACCCACCTCCCCACCACACCATCCCAGCCAGGCGAGGGTTAAGCAGGCATTAATCACGCCGTTTGAGAGACATTTCAAAGCCTCTTCCAAATATTATAAAAAATGTCTTTAATCTTCTAATAGCGCAAACTCCTCTGATGATGGATGGAGGGAAGTCGCCTCTCTCCTCCTGATCCTAACAGATGAGGCTGAAGAGCTGATGCTCTGGAGGGGGGGAAAGTTGGGGAGGGAGCTGGGGGAAGAGAAGGACATTTCTCAACCTCCCACCAGAGCAGTTATAAATATGAGGTCATACAGCAAGAGATGATAACACATTAAGGGCTCTTGAGATATTAGTCTGTCAGCCTCGTTAGACACAGCCTATTTGGGGCTGACTGCGTAATTAGAGGCTGGGGTACCCATAACTCATTGGTGTTTAGAGGTAGGAAGGGGCTCCAGTCAGCATCACCCTCAGCACTCTGAGAAGTAATCTTCATCAGGCATTAAACCCCACTCCTTGCTGCAAAAATAACCCTTTCCCCCCCAGGAAAAAACACTCCTGTTTCCCACCTCCTGCCCATTCCACAGCCCTGAGCCCACTGCATGCTCACCCTTGCCTCTCCCCTCCCCTGCAGGTGACCCAAGGTGACCCAAGGCAGTTAGTGAACAGGTGGAAAAGTCCTGGCTCCCAGTTCCCTTCCCATGCAACAGCCCATTGCAAGAAGCCATGCTCTGCTCTGCAACGGACTGCAGCCCCTGAGAACCCCCAGACAGCCTCCACAGCAAGTCTGACCCTCCTGCAACCTTCTGCCATCCAGGGAACAGCTCCAAGTTGGGCTGGCAACACCTCGGGGAGGTGGATACACTTGGACAAAGATGATCTTGGGGAAGACTGAGCAGAAATGAGTCCAAGGAAAGGCAAAAACGTAAGCACCCCAGGACAGCTTGTCACTCCTGCCCTGCTGCGAGCATCCCCGCGCTTCGTGAGGAACCTGGCGAGGAGCTGGGCTTTCCATGTCCTCTCCACTTTCTCTTCTCAGTTCTGCCTAAGTGGTGGTGAGCTTCGACACGGGCAGGCACTTCCCAACCAACCCAGCCAAAAGTGAAACAGGGAAGGGGAGTGTTTCCCTTCCGCAACTGTGCAGAGCGAGGGCACCGCAAAGCCGGCTCCGACTTGAAAGGGAACAGATGGAGCGCAGGGGAAGGCAGGCAAAAGCCAAACCCACCCCCATGCCCCCCACAGAGCCTTCCCAGCAGCATATCCCTGTAACTCCTCTTGCTCTGTGGCAGGGGGAAAATTAAGGCATTGGGAAGGGCAGGGACATCAAATGAGAAACAACAGCCCTCACTGCAGGGACTGCCATGACACTGCCAAAGTCCGTGGCGTGGCCACCCAATGCCTCATCCCCTCTCCCTGCTCGCCTGCTGCAGCTGGGGAGGGGGCAAGGGGTCCACAGAGGAGGGGGCAACCCCGTGGCTTCCCAGGCTGAGGTAGGATAATGAATCCTGATGGGGGAAGTGACCTTTTCCAAATGCCACATGTCATTGGATTTTATATCACACCAGGACAATGTGCCATGGGTATTAAAATCGTTTTTCCAATAGAAGTGTGCGTGTGTATGTGTGTGTCAGAGAGAGATGTGAGAAAAATAAAATTAAGATGTGAAAATTAGGCTGCCTCTAAACACGGCCTTTAGAAAAGACTTAGGTCCTCACAGAGCAGGACTGACAGAGAACATCCATGCCCTTTGCTCCCGAGATCACGGATGATTTTGTCAAGGGAATGCGACTTGTCCAAACCCTATGACAGAAAAAGAGAAAAGGATCTCAGGAGTCTTTATCCACACTTCTAAAGTTCTGCAAAGACTTTCACCTCTACAGTGTCCCCTCTGCCATGAAGGGACATCTCCAGGGCTGCTCTACCCATAGAGGCATGTACAGACACACAAGGAGCACAGATCACTTTGCACTTGTGCTCCTGGACACCCACAGGTGTTAGTCTGGGCTGTGCAGGAGGAGAAAGTGAAGTCCTCTGTGACAGCCAATGCCAACTTGCTCAGCCTCACCCAGGATGTAAATCAGCCTGTATCCCTGTGGGCCAGCCCAAAGGTGTGTGCAGAGCATCCATGGAGTTAACCACACACACGGGTATGGACGCTTTCCCCCTGTATGCCAGGATACATTCCCATGTGAAAACACAATGTGAAAAGGGAGGCGCTGGAAGCCAAATTCACTTGAACTCCAGCCCGTTCTCTCAATCTGCAGGGCAATTGTCCGGCTGAAACAACAACGCTGGGACAGAAAAAAAAAAAAAAAGGACAAGCTGTGCTTGTTTATTCAGCTTCTTTCTCGCTCACTCCTCTTGACAATACCCTGACACCGTGTCCTGCCGCGCCAGGGCTGCAACCCCAATGGGCTAAATTTATCCCAGCTGGAGCCCTGTTTACAAGTCTTGTCCTGTTTACAGCACGGTCCATCCTGCCCAGGACCAGGCAGTGGCCATCTCCAGGGTGGACAGTTAGTGCCTCACCTTCCTCAGCCTCTGCTGTTCCCAGGCTGCCCGTGTGGTTCCTGGAAAGATGCCCAATTCCCTGTACTTGCACACAGGACAGCTCTGCGTCCCCCTGCCCACCAGAGAAGCAAAGGGGAGATGTGGGCTTACGTGGCCTGCTGCTTGCCCAGCATGTCTCCATAGTGGCCCAGGAAGCCACAGCCTCCATCACTGCTGGCTGGTGGCACACCATCACCAGGAAAATGGCAGTTGCAAGCTCAGCAATGAGAGTGCAGCACATTCCATGAGAAGCCAACTGGGAACAACCATGCTGCACCGTGGAAGCATTAGTGGAGCTGCACATCTCATGCAGCCACGCGTGGATGCTTTGCTCTCCCTGCCTCACACTGCAGACACTTTTTTTTTTTTTGCTGTCACTCACCCATCCCAGTCTCCCTGATGGGCTCATATGGAGTGGGAGGGCAGAGCAGGCAGGAACTCAGCCCCTCTTATGGGTGACAGAACTGGGTGCCACACCAGGGGTCTGAGCGGCTGAGCCCAGCCAGGCGTGATGGGTTGAAGGTGTGAACAGAGCAACCGTGGGACATGGAACAGGGGTGCTCACTGCCCACACCCCTCTTGCATTCTTCCTGCATGAATTCCCATCTCTGGTGGAATGCACTGGCCGTGGTCTGCTGGGGAGTGACAGGAGCTCACCTGGATGCCCTCCAGTATGGGGGACTCCTGCAGTCCCAGGCTGACTCACCTCCAGGAGTTGCCTTTGACAGGGCTCAGTTAGCAACATCCAGGCTCTTATTTGCTGTTTAATGAGTTTCAGCTAACGAATCCCAACACATGAAAGCTTTACATTAAACCTTTGGCTTGCTGTCAGCATTGGTCACCAGTTTGGAGAGGCTGAGTATCACAAGAGTGGTTTCAGGAGTGACTGAAACCACTCACCTAGGAGTCTGTGTACCATCTTGTGCCCTGTCACCCCTTCCCTGTCTGTGCCTGGTGGATGCAGAGGGGACATGAGTGCCCTGTGGATATGAAACGAAGCAGCTGGTCCTGTGCTCCCTCAGCCTCCCTCATCAGGGCCAGTGAACAGAGGTTTGTCTCATCCCCGGTGGCAGGGCCATTGCTCAGCAGTGATGGATCCCTCCTTGCACCTGCTCAAGGCTGCATGTACTTAGGCTTAATGAGTGAGCAAGCTCTGACACGCTGATGATGCAGCCCTTTTTCACATGGACCTGGTGCAAACCACTGCCTGCTGTTGCCTTGGGAAGCCTCCTGCTTGAAACCACAAACCCTGGATCACATCCTGTAGTAAGGGGCCCGTCATGTGCAGATGGATGGGAAAAGAGGGTCTCACAGAGCGACCCTGAGCTGGGTTAAACTACCAAACTGGATGAGAGGATCAAATCTCAGTGTCCAATGCTGCATCTGTGCAAGGAAAGGTCCAAGAGCAGCTGAGTCTGGACCAAGGCTCCAGTTGCTGCAGGTGCAGGAGCAGAAGAGAGAGCTACCAAGGCTTTCCTTTTGCTCACGTTTTCTGGAGACAAGCAGATTGTCCAGAGCAATGCCCATGGTGCAAAAGAGCAGTGCCCATCTTCCAGGTGCCTCTCCATGTCTCACTGCTCACACCTACCTCACTTCTTGCCTGTGGCCCAACTGTGGGTTTGTTTGTACGCTGGGAGGGGGGGAAGCCTTTCTGCACTGCATGCCCTGATCACACTGCCTGGTGAAGCAAAAGCTCCACGGAGATCAGAAGAGGGGTTGTACACCCCAGTCCAGCTCCTTGCCCAGAGTTTTGGAGATGATCTGTGCCTGACTTGGGGGGGGGAGGAGAGAATTTGAATGTAAAGGCTTGTTTACATGAAGTCCTGCTCCTGAGAAGTCCCCCATGCCAGGCATTTACTATTCCCAAAACAATACCTTGCTCAAGTTCACCAGATCCCCCTTTCACTCTGAAATACAAATGCAGCTTTTGGGGAATATTTCACGAGTCAGAAAACCACCTCCACCCTCCATTCACACTCACTTCCAAGTGCAGGAAGGACATTAAGGGAAGGGCTAATAGAGTGGCACGTCTGCGCACAAACATGTATGTGTGTGCCCCTCACACGTGCAGCTCCTCATCTCCGGAAGAAGATCTTCTTGTCAGGAAGTCACGGCCGTGATTACTTTGTCTTCCACGTTTAAGAACATCCCTAACTGCTCCTTGGATAGCTCAATTAGTAAAGTGAATATATTATATAAAGTCTAAAAGATTAAACTATCATAGGCAGCCCATAATTTCATGAAGAAGTCAGGGGAGCATATCCCTCTTATTAACTCTATAACAAATGTGATGAAAATGTTCAAATAGAATGTTAATGCAATGTTACGTGTAATTTTCCCAGGCGATTTTCTGCTGAAATATTTCTTTATTAATAGTAATTGAGGGTATAAATTATGAATGAGGCGATTTTCTCCTTTCACTGGGAAAGACGTACTAATGGCAATAATTCTTTATAATAATTTTTTGGGGGGAGAATGGGGAGGGAGCTGGGGTGAGGGGTTTAAAGAAAAAAAAAATCTTTAAAGGGATTGCAAAATATATAGACTAGCAGTGCATGTTTTATGGCAGGGCGCTGTATTTTATATCCATGTGCTGGCCATCAGTCCTGTGTGGGTCTGTACTGCGTGTGCACGAGGCTTGGGCCTCTGGCAAAGGCAATTTCCTTCTCTATTCTATGTGTGTAAAATGTGACATCAAGACAGGGGAGCATGAGAGCACCAATGCTGAGAGTCTGCAAATTCAGGACTCCCTGTTTCACTGCCTAAGGGAAAAAGGGGCAGGAAGCACATGATGAGCTACAGGCACTTCTGGTTAGTAGGTGGGTACTCAGGGATGAGTGGTACAGGCTCTTGTCAATTTAATACAGACTCTGACACCTTTCCATGCTCCCACCATAACCAAAACCACTTCTTTGTGCTTGTGTTGGGGTTTTTTGGGTTTTGTTTCACCAGCAGTGCAGCCTGCTGATCCTGACCCCAAGCACCTCCAGCCAGGGAGATGTGTGGCAGTGAGGCTTGGTGCTACAGCCACTGGACCTTGTACAGCATTGAAGCAGAGTGGGCCTGAGGGCTACGCTGGCTTCCAAAGGCCACCCCCGTGTGGGACAGAGCCTGGGGACACACACACGGCCAGCCCAGGGCCACGCGCTCGCACACCACGGACAGGCAGCCCCGAGCAGCACAGCTGCTCTCACAGGGCAACAAAAAGTCCTTTCTGTGATGCCAGAATGAAAGAGGCGTTTTACAAGGATTTCAGAGCTTGCTCTCCTTCAGGTTTGTATGTTTTTTTCGACAGACCAAACGATTTCAAAATTTTTCCACTCAATTAAAAGAAATGATGGTTTGAGTGCAATTCTTAGCCCCTTCCTCCTGCACACATCTCTCTTCTCTAAGAAAGATAAAGGAGAAAGAAAAGATGGTATCCCTTAAATTTTCATTATGCTTCAATTGGCTGGAAAAAAAAACCCCAAACTCTGAAAGGTTTAAAACTTTTATACCAAAGAATCCACTTTTCTCCCCTATTTTATTTAAAACTTTTCCCAGGAAGGAAACTTTTTGAACAAGCTCTAGACTACAACAAGCATAGGAATAAAAACCTCCTGACCCCAGGCCTTTGCCATACAAACTAAAGAGTTTAAGCAAGCTGAAAAATGCCACTGGTAAGGGATACCACCGAGGGTGGGCAGCACATACTAGCACCCAGTAAGGGGAAGAGGTCCTGGACACCCACACACAGGGGGTGCAGATGTGGCCCAGACGAGTGCAAGTCTGTTGGGGAGCGGGTGGCTTTGCTCTTCCCTGGGGGCAGCTCTTACATTCCCTATTTCTACTGGGGGATTCCCCTGCTCAGGCTCAGGCTGAGCTCCCCACTGGGCTGGAAGAAGAGCCAGAGCCGGTCCTTCTGCAGGCAGCCAGGCTGTGCTGCCCTGTCTCTCCCCTCCTCTGGAGGCATGGACCCTCAGGCCCTGCCTGGGGCTTAGCCCACACCGGCAGACTGTGCGAGAGGCCGCAGGAAAGCAAGACAAAATCAGCGTGATCCGTCACCAACCCTCCTCAAAATTAGGTTAATAATTTATGATGTTAAATGGGACAGTTAATAGCTGGGCCAGATGATTCCTCAGCTAATCTAGAGCACGGGCTGAGCTGCAACGAGTCCTCTGAGAGTTCATTACACTCCCCAACCCTCGGCGCTAGTGCTTTTGGCTCTACTGATACCTACGGGAGGCTGTGGCTGGTGCCGCTGGCAACACGCCTAAGACTCGCCCCTCATCAATTAAGAGAAATAAGGAAATCGACAGGAAAATTAATTTCCAAAGAGACAATGCCTCTGACACCCGCACTGCCCTCGGAAAGCCGGGGGGGGGGTTATCTGGGAATCTGCCTGCCTGGGGAGGAGGTTGCGTTTGCTGTCTTGCAGGGCGAGGTCAGGCTGCTTTCCTGAGGGCTGGGAGAGCAGGGAGGGATGTAAGAGACTGAACAGAAGGTGCTTTTGCTCCCAGGTGATTCCCAAGCAGGGAGGGTGCTCAGCCACATTTGTGAGGAGACATACCACACATGCCTGCTGCTTAAAGCCCCCCCCCCCGCACCCCCTCCCCGGCACAGAGTGGCTCACTGGCAGCAAGGATTTACACCCTGACAAAGCACATTCCCAAAGAAACCTCAGAGATGAAGGGTCAGGATGAGAAGGTTCAGCAGATCTTTTCTATTAAGGAGACAGAGCAAGGACAGTCTCCACCTCAGGGACAAGGCTGACAGAGTGCCCCCCAGGGCCAGCCCTCATCCCAGAGCATGGTGGCGGGTGGATCTTCAGCCACTTGCCTGTCTCAACAAAGACCTTCCAGTACTGACAGCATAGGAGTCTCACTTTGCCCATCCTGCCTCGCTTCTTCCTTTGCAAAGGCCAGATCCTGAAAGGCAGAAATCCTGCAGAAAGTTTTCTGTCTCTGGGACCACACTCAAGAGAAACAGAAAGTAGGCAGGGACCCACCTCACTGATCCCAACTGTACGTGGGGGCAGGAATCAGCTCCTTTGATCCAGCATATCCCTGGGGGATGCTGTAAAGTAGTGCCAGCCTTAGGCAAACCTGGAAGAGGGTGCCACAGGCACCTTTCTCTCCAGAAGAGCTAGAGATGGGTACCCTTGAGTGTGATCCTTCAGACATCCCAAATCTCTTTTACAAATAAAAAAGCTAAGGCACACCAAGTCTGAGTGACCACCTCAACATCAACAGCAATAACAGGTAAAGGGAGTAATTCCTTTAACACCCTAGGGTTCCCAGTCCCAGGGTGTCCATGTGCTGCCCTTAAGTGGGAGCCTGAGACAGACCCAATGGGCTAAAAAGTAACTGGCTGGGCTACAAGTACAGGCTGCTGCAGCCAGATGTGCACTGATGACTCGTGCAGATGTTGGCCCTGCAGCACGTCTGGGCAGTAATTCCCCTTCTCCCTTCCACATTCCTGCTCTGCCAAATTCAAACCATGAGCAGTGTGGGGGGATTACCTGCAATTACAGCTTTCACAGGTTGGGGCTCGCTTCACTCAGCTGGGGAAGTGGGGGAGAGTGGCAAGAGGTAAGGGCATCCATATGGTGGGCTTCTACAGCCATTCCCTCTGCCTGTGTTAGAGGCAGCCAGTGCTGTCTCACCCCTGCAGCACTCTCCCTTCCTCTGAATCCCCCTCCCAGGGGGAGAACTAAGAGGGACTCATGGGGTTAGAGGGGAGCCCCAGCCTGGGGCCAGCAGCAGAGTCAGTTTTCCTTCCAGCTTCTGCCCAAGTGCGTATGGGAGAAATGACAATTAGGGGGACAACAAATGAGACTGCCAGACCCTGGGGGGGACATATGCAGTAACTTGAGGCTGAAGCGGAAATAGCTCCAGTCGACCCACTTAGAAAATCATCATTACTGTAAAATTTATGGCTGACAGGAGCTTGTCTGATAGATATGACTATTTAAAGGCAGCCAAAGCCTCCATTTATATCAGTGTGAGGAAAGGGGGGGGTAAAGAGAGATGGGGCAGGTTTGAAGATCAAACGGGCACCTGGAAAAGCAAAGGGGACCACATCTGCCCTGGTGGCAGGGGCAAAGAGGCAGTGGTTTCAGCAATGGAAAGGGCTGGTATGGTGGGGTGAAGCGCTGTGTCACGTGGGAGGGGAGCAACCCTCTGCCGTGAGTCTGCTGTCCCGGGCCCTGAGACCACAGCATTCTCTGTGGCCCCCTCCAGCCAATCCTGCCTTTGGGGCTGACAAAGTGCCACCACCTGGGAGCAAGCTGTCCCAGGCCCCCGGCACACAGGTGAGCTCTTCTGGATTCGGCACCATCCAGGCAGTGGTGGGCATGGCCACTGTCACCCGCTCAGAGTGTGCTGCAGTATTCGCCAGGAGTGTGCTTGTCATTAGATGTGAAGGAAGAAAGCAATTGCTGGGATTGGGAAAGAAAAAAAGCAGTGGCAGGTTTGGAGGATGACAAACAAATGCCTGTGATGCTCAGAGGGTTTTTTTTCCCTTCCTTTTTCGAAGGACAGAAAATTACTCTCGATGGGAGACTCGTGATAGGCCATTGCTTTACCCCAGCTCCTCAGCTGTCCTCCTTACCTGCACTTCCCTCAAGGCTTTACAAAGTGGATGGTGCAATTACTCAGTGGCTTTTGGGGGGAGCACCTTGTCCCAGCAGCAAGGCCAGGAAAAAACCTACTTGCCAGTTCCTTGGGCCAGGCCATCCCTCACTGGTGAACCTTCATCTCTGGTCAAGAAGAAATTCTGCAAGTGTGCTGGGGGTGGACTCCAGGGATGCTCAGCTTGGCTGGACACACACTGCATGTCCCAGCCAGCGTGTCCCTGTGCCGTGGTTCCCTATGGATGCGCAAGGGAACACCACACCCAGCCACAAGCAAGTTGCAAATGAGCACAGAGGTATGGATGAGCTCTCCACCAAGGTGCTCCCAGAAGGCTCATGGATGCAGAGCAGTAGACTGCGGGGCAGCACTCTATGCCATCCAGAGCAGGGAGCAGTCCCCGGAGGGCACCCTGCCCAGGGATAGCACGGAGCCGGTCGGCATTCCCATCTGGGCTCTCCTCCCCAACTGGGCTGCTCCCTGTCCTTCGGGGATGGCGATGGCTCCTCACCTGATTGAATTTCCAGGCCATCACTCGCTCTCCCTGCAGCTGCGAGGCACGATCGCCCTCCCGGCAACCCCACGCTCACCCCGCGGAAGGAGGGGCTAATTCAGTTAGCCCAGTGGCATTAGCTGCCGTGAAGAATAACCCGCCAACAAGGCCCTGCGAGCCTGACACAATATTAAAGACCCCACTGCCCTCACTTGGGGCAGATTAAGCCGGGCTCATTGCTTTAATGCTGCACTCCTCGGCCGGGCTCCCTCCAAGGCTCTGCACCTTAACTGTATTACCCCAGCACCGATGTGCTTGACCTGCCGATATTGCTCCCACTGATAATTCACCTCCCAAGAAACTTTGCCTTTTTGACCTCCTGCTGGATCAGGCTCTAACCCCACGGAGCAGGGCTACCCCTGCATCCCACCATCCACGGGCTCTCTTTCCCGCAGCATCGCCTCCTGCATTCCCAACCTGCCAGGGGCCTTGAGGTGCCTTCTTCTGCCAAACTCAGACAACTCACTCCTGCAAACAGGTCACTGTGGTGATCCCAATCATTATCTGTGACTGCACCGACATGCACAGTGAACACGTGGGTTTGTGGAGGATAGAGAACACAATTTACAGCACCAAGGATGTGCGGGACATCCCGGCTCACTAAACTCGTCCAGGGTACCAAGGCTCCCTCAGTAGCAACGTGAAGTGATGCACAGAGGGAACATCAGGTCCTTCCTGCTCCCAGGGATACAGATGTCTCATCTGACCCAAGGAAGCAATCGGGAAAAACACCCAAATACCAGCCTAGGGGGAGCCTGGGCTCCAAGGGAAACTCAACAGAGCGGCATGGGAGCAAGACACAGGATCATCCTGCTGCTGCCAAGTGCAGCCAATGCCAACATCATCTTGGCCTGACAGCAGCCACTGCTTCCTCTCACCCACAAGCTGCCAGCAGCTGTCTCGTGTTCTTACCCCTGCTTAACCCTGTGGCCTGTGAGCAATACAGGGGGAGTCCTGAAGATGCTGTCTGCTTGGGCTGCTGGCTCACAAGGCTTGTTTTTCACATGAAACAGCAACACTGTGGAATCGATTTCCCACTTGGTCAAAAACAGAGGGCCAGTGTACCCTGCAAGACTCCAGAATGAAATTTTCAAACATGGAAAAGTCACCTTTTGTGAAAAAAAAAAGTAACAGTCTGACTTAGCCAACCTATTCACTTCTGCCCTCTTCACCAGAAAATCAAAATCATCTATACCAATCTTTTCCACTTCCCTGATATTATTTTATCAGTATAATTTCAGCTCTAGACCTAGAACAAGGCATCTGCTCCCTTCTCTGCTCCCTTGCCTTTGCACAGGTGGTTTTTATACTTGCCTTGCACAGTTAGCGCTTGGGTAGTGTATAAGAGGTTGGAAAACTAGTTATGTGTCTTTACATAACTAAGGTATATTAGTTATAATGCATATTAGTCATGTCAATAATACTGACATTATTATTTACATTAAATAATAATAATAACAACCAGGCACTGCTCACAACAAGCAAGCCCTCCTTTCAGACACATTTTGCTTCCTTATTTTCTGATTTCACTATTCTAAGGTGTGTTTCCTTTTTTTCTGAAGAAACAAAACTAGAAAAAGGAACAAACCTAAACTTCCACTTATAACTCAGACCACAAGTCTTGGCATTTTTCTTAATAATAAAAGCCTCGGTGAAGCTGTGTTTGACCCGGTGCTGCTGGCACAGGAAGCAGAGTGCCCACACAAAAGGGGTGTTGCAGAGCAGTTGTGAAGATGTGTGGTTTGGTGGCTGCTGGGACAGAAGGGCTCTGTTTTGAGGTTTGCCGTCACCCAAAGGCTTCTGTGGCCCTGAGGAAGGCACAGCACCTCTCCCTGTCCTGGATCCCTTCTGCCCTCCTCTGGGAGCACAGGGATATCAGTAGGTGCGGGAATTTGCTGCTGCCTCTCTCACCTGGGGCAGAAGGAGCTCTCCCCTTCCCAGCATGGAACACCACCTGTGCAGTCTCACATCCTCAATTTGCTGGCTGGATCACATCTCAGAAATTGTGCTTGTCCCTGGTGCTCAGCCCAGAACCTGGGCGGACCTGGGACCTGTTCTAGCCTGATGCAGCTGCCATGCTGAGCAACACAGAAAGTTTTCAGTAACACAAATTAAGCCCACAGACAGGAGCAGAGCTGGGACACGTAACTACACAGGAAACACAAAGGCTTATTCCTTCTACTGTACTCCTGAAAAGGATCCCTTCAGCTGCTCGCACAACATATTGCTGAGAAGGGACTCAATCCAGTTCCCACTTACACAGGCCATGACGTGGCTGAGGGCAGGGCAGATCCACATCACTGGAAGCAGGAGCAGACCCTGCCCTTGGTGTGCAGCCAAACGGATCGGAAACAGGGAAGGGCGTATAGCTTTTACAAGCCTTTCTTAAAAAAGGCAGGCAGTGCCAGGGTAGAGTCAGGCCCCAAATTTAGGCTTGGGCAAAAAGACAAGAATCATTCATTCCCCGTTGTGCAGTCCACATGCCTGGGAGGCGAATGGAAAATGGTTGATGTGAACACTTTTTTCCTATCAGAGTTTATTTTTCTAAGTGCAATGCCTTAGCACTGAGGTCTCTGCCCTGCTGCAGGGCCTGAGCAAACCTTGTGCTGCTGTGCCCATCCCCAGCTCCAACAACATCCCTGTGCTGGGCTTCCCTGCAGATGGGCAGTGCCTGTGGGCACTGGCAGCACACAGCATCTCCCTCCTTTTCCATCCACTGGTCCAGAAAGCGACTGGTCAAGCCAGTAACATCTGCACAAAGGGGAGCCACCTGTCCCATCGTGGGGACTGGAAGCACCCTCAGCAGCACGGGGCAGGTGACATGGGACACTGAGCTCTCTGCTTCTCACCCTTCTGACATGACCCCTCCTGTTAGGGGGAGATTTAAGGTGCTCTTATATCTCCCTGCTGTAAATGGCCTCATAAAAGTGACAGAACGACGTTCATATGGATGCTTGTTAAAATTTTATTACTAATCACCACCAAAGTTAGCTGCTATATTTAATCCAGGCTGGGAGAAAGAGGGGAGGGGACACTGCCTGGGCAGGATGAAGATATCCAGTTCAGAAAGCAAAGGCAGGACAAGCTGATGAGCGGTCCTGATGTAGCTCATGGACACAGGCTGCAGCAATTGCAAATAAAAACCCCAGAGCCTTCACCCTTCGCTTGTCAGCAGCAGCCACAAGCCTTTTACAAGCCCTAATTCAAGAGTGGGATGGGCTCATGGTGGATCACAAGGCTATGGATCAAAGAGACCTCAGCTGAACTCCCACCTCGGTCACAGTCTCCCCAAGCAGCCCTGGGCTCTTCCCTGTGTGGAAGCTCCTCCTGTGCAAAGCGGATGGGAACAGAGATTTAACAAGACAGCCAGCTCTCCAGGCTGGGGAAGTCTCTCACTGGTGTGCAAGCACCTGGCAGTCCTAGGATGAGTGAGGCCTCTCCCCTGGGCCTGTGAGGACACACAGTTAAACCTCCCTTTCCTGCTTCAGTCAGATTTCATCCTTGCAGGTAAGAGAAGTGCTTAGAGGAGAGTGAACAAAGCCCACTTTGTCTTCCCAAAGTGGAAAGTTCAACAGTTGCAAAGGTGTCACAGAGCACTTCCAGACTTGTCCTTACTGAAGCATCAGTGGGAAAGGACCACTGAGTTCTGCTATCGCCAAGATGACAGATGAGGAAGGAGGAAAGATGGTGAAAAACATAGAGCATGCAGGTGGTATGGGCTCAGCTACCCCTGCTGGACCCACAGATTGTAGTCACCTTCCCAAACAGAAACACAAAAAAAAGGATGGTCCAGATGGCCATGAGGGCAGAAGGCCCAAAAAGATGGTCACCCATTCTGCTGTGTTAGTGGCATGCAGATGGTTCTGCCCCACTGCATGTGGCTGAGAGCTGGGGCAGGGACTGCTCTTCCATCTCAGCATGATGCACAGAGCAGAAGGGGACCCGCTCTGATCAGAGCTAACAAAGCACCCTTCTGCAGGGAGATCGTGAAAAGGAGTTTGCTGCTCTGCTGTCTGTCCAGCACTGGGAATGGTAGGAAAATATTTTATTGATGCAGCAAGGAAAGGAGCAGAGGGAGAAAAGTCTCACAATGAAAATAAACAGCTTGGAGTGTCTCCAGTTTGGTAATGGCATCCAGGTGGCTACAGGTTTCTGGAGAATGAAAGACAAACTACTGCATGAAAGACTTTGGCTGCCAGTACACCTGCCTGCCTGTACCACAGAGGGGAACAGGAGAGGGAGACATGCTCCTCTTTGAGGATGCTCTCAGACGCCTCCCTGGTACTCCCCATCTGCATGTCCCTCCAGCTTTATGGCACCCTCAGGTGTTCTTGGCAGGTACAAACATCCTTATCTGCCTTCATACTTGCTGCACTTCAGAATCACTGAGAGCACTGCCATTTGACTCCCCATCACCACTTCCCAGTTACCTTGTTTCTGGCACTCTAAGGGAGCTGCTGTCTGTCAATCCTCACATCCATCTTCAGGGCCCCTGTATAAATCTCCTAGAGGCCTCTTTGCTCCCTATATATCTATCTAATTAATGTTAGTATAAGTAAAGCACAGCCTTTTCCCCTTAATAAGCAGAGTGCTGACTTTATTACAGGTCTTTTCCCCCCCCCCCCCCTTCCTTCTTGCTTCAGTGCTTTAAATCATGTCCAGGAAAGCGCTTACGAAGGGAAAGGCCGCGCATCACATCTCGCGGTGCCTTCGCCCCGGCACGGCTGGGGAGGGCCGTGGGGACCGGGGGGCAGAGGGCAGCGGGAGGAAATTGGACAGGATGTGTTCAGAGTGATGCCAAGAGCACTGCGCTGCCAGGTTAGCCAGGGTCAGGGGAGAAGTCAAAGGCCATCGATGTGTTGTCTGGCTGAAGGCAGAGTCCAAGCCAAACAAGGTGTTAAATGTCTGCTAATTAGAAGTGTCAAAACAGGACTGGAAAGGCAGGCATGGCTGGGGAGGGCCTGGAAATGTGATAAGTGGGACTTGGTGGAAAGAGAGATGAAATCGTGGGGCTCCAGACAGCACTGCAGGTGAGAGTGGGAAGGCCCCTACAGCAGCATTTGTGCTTCTTGGATACTTTTTTTGGTCCAGAAATCCTAAATGTGAGATGTAAAGAAGATGGGCTCAGAGGACAGCAAGATCTGTTCTTCTGATTCTGTTCCAACAAATTCTCAGGATTGTATGAAGCAGAGCAGATTTTATAAATGTGTTATTTGTCTGATGTTAGCACGCTGTCTTTTTCCCTTTGACATCCCCCTTGTCTCATTTTGCTCTTTGTCCCATGGGAAGTGTTTGTTCTCCCTTCCTCCCTCTCCCACACTGCCATCAGGTTGCCTTGAACTGGATGCACTCACCTCTGCCTGCCTGTGACACTGGGGGATGCTGCAGGCGATGGTGCAGAAGGGAGACCCTTAACTCCCAGCCTCCTGAGGCTGCACAGCAAACTGCTGGTGGAGAAGTGATGGAGGAAGACCTGGCCTGCAGGCTGGGCTTGGCTCAGTGACTCTCCAGCCCTTTGCCAGTTCCTTCTTCTTGTGCATCACATGGATGCTGTGTCTGATAGTAACCCACTAACAAGCACACACTTCAAAGAGCAGCAGGGACACTGCTAGAGGGGACACCGCTGGAGGGGACATTGTGCATACACTGCTCACACTCCTGGTGCCCAGCCACGTCACGCACGTGAGAGCATGTGCCATCAGATCCCTCGTAGCCAAAGAAACACATCTGGCCTCCAGCAAGCCAGGCACAGGGAAGTGGTGCCTCACTGCTTCCTACTGCTACACCGACCCACAACCTAGTCATCCCCTGATCCAGCACTGGAGACAGAAGGCTGCCCTGAAAGCGTTAATGCTCCCCCTGCCCTGGGTGCTGGGGTGAAAGGGTTACCCATGTTGTGCTCGGATTCTTTCCCTGTAATGTGATTTCTTGGCTCTTGCGTATATATTTATGCAGTTTTGTCCACACTCTGGCCCACTCCCCCCACATGGTGGCTATCGATCAGGCTAATGGAAGGGATCCGATTGCACATGCTCCGATGTGCTCCAACACAGCCTCGCCAATGCTGGCCCAACCAATCAATGCTGAGGTGCCCCGAAAATTTCCCATAATCTGATTTGAAGATGTGTTATCACTTAATAAAATCCACACTTGCCCTTCCTCTTCCCCCCCCTACTGAAATGCATTTGCACTCTGGCTCCCAGGCCAGCCCCTTCCATGCCGCCGCATCCTGCCAGCCTCTGGGAGAAGGACCATGAAGTGGCCAGGGGCTAAAAATGCCCTAAGTGGGCAAGGGAGGGATAGAGAAGATAGCTCCTCTCCTGGGTAATCAGCACTGCTCAGCACTACCAGGGAGCATGCATGGTGACGTGGGCTGGTGTGTGAGGGATCCCTGCTCCCTTTCATGGTACAGTGGCTCTAAGGGTGGCAATGAAAAAAGGGGATGAAAAATGCTCCTACTGAAAATATGGCGAAATAGGCCATCAGTCTTCGGTAGCCTGTCAACACACATTCCCATGGTCTTTGGAAAACAATTCACTACAGTGTGTGAGAACACCAAGGGTATTTGTGCTGTGAATGGGTGCCTGCTTTCTGATCAGACTGCACATCAGTGACAGGAACAAAGTCCTGGGCAGCTGGGGCAAGATCCCAGTAGGGTTTAAACGAGATACTCCCTGTTACTGTGTCTTCTCCAGGGAGGTTTGTTTCTCCAAGAAGAGCAAAGTTAGAGCTTTCCCTCCTCTAACCAGACTAATTCTTTGTCACTTCCTTGCCCTCTGCTCCAACAGAAGATCTTGGTGCCACCTTGACAGCACCTCTGTTTCATAGAGGCGACACAGAGGGCTCGATGTTCCTGAGCTGTCTGGCTGGTTACAAATGGGAAGATGGCCACAAACAAGTCTGTCTCCTCCCACCCCACATCAAATACAGGGAGGACGCTGGTACAGGATGCATACCCCAGAGGTGGCATCTTTTAAAGCCCTGTCCCTAAAAGGCAGGAGCCTCCTCCCACAGCAGAGCAAGAAGTCATGCAGGCAGGGAGCCATGGCTGCCTGGGGACCCAGGGACAGGCGTGTGCCAGAAACAGGCTGAACCCGAGCCCTGCAGATCAATGGTGTGTGGGGCTGCTCCCTGGGGACCCAGGGACAGGCGTGTGCCAGAAACAGGCTGAACCCGAGCCCTGCAGATCAATGGTGTGTGGGGCTGCTCCCTGGGGCCCGAAACCCGACGCTGAGGTTCAATAATGCAGGGAGAGAGCTATCAATGGCTTCTCAGCTCTTCAGAGAGGAAAGCAAATTGAAAGGCTTGTCAGGAGTCAAAACAGAGCAGGGCAAGGCTGGGCTGAATGTCAGAGAGATTAAACAGGCAGAAAGCCACAGAGCTGGGGATGAGGACAGGATGAGCGTGCAAGGCCACTGCTTTTAATGGTTCGTTTTGGCAAGTGTAAGAACAGTCCAACTGCAGCAGAGCAGGGCACTTTTACAGCAAGATGGGTGACCAGCGCTCCACAAAAGCTGTCTGACAGACAAAGAGGGTTTTGGCAGCTCTGGTTGCTTCAGATAAGGAGCCTGATGGCATGAGGCTCCCCCAAGCTTAGGCACTGGGTCACTGAGCACCTCAGTGTTGTGACCCTCCTGCTTCTGTGCTGGTGCAATCGAGGGCCAGGGAGGAGGGGACCCATGGCAGTGCTCTGTGTACCATTTTATACAGTGCCTCACATGGGGAGAAGGACAAGACCAGTCCCATGGCAGCCTCCAGTAGAAAATAACTCTTCCAGGCTCAGGTGGGACACTGCACCAACAGTAGATGATAAATAATGGTGATATTTCAATAGACACAGGTATGATAATGAAGAGCTATTCTTCTTTTGCAAAGATCACTTGTAGAATTAAATATTTATAAATGATATTTAGACTTCTAGTCCTGTAAAATGCCTTTTTTTACACAGATAATATATGTTGACTTGTTGGAGAACCAAACCAGCTTGATATGATTAAATACAGAGTTGAGTGACATGATTCATGCCCTTTCTTCACCACTTGCCAGCCTGTAGCACATGCAAGACTCTCTCAGTACATTTCTACAGACTTAAAATAAAATAAAATAAAGAAAGCCACAACCATCCCAGCTGCAAAATACATTGAAATCCTCCCAACATCCCAAACGCCTCTATCAACTTTGCAGTGTCTGGCTTGTAAGACAAAGAGTTTCACACCACACCAGGCAGCTTTTTTATGGACAGAATTTCATTTGTGCTTTACATGCGACTCATATCCAGCTCTGGTGCCTGACCCTGCAGGCCCTTGTGTGGGGACCAACAGGCTAAACTGTCAGTGATGAAGATGATTGGAGGTGTGTGCCTTCTACAGAGCCTGCACCGGTTTCACATCTTGAAAGTACTCTCCATAGCTAAAAAACGGAGGAAGAAAGAGGCAGAAGAAAGAGGAAGAGATTGCCAGGCTAGTGAGACGTGCCCAGGGACACCTGTCCCACAAAGCTTGCCTAGACCTCAGCCCGACCACAGCATGGAGCCTCCATTTTGCAGTTTCACACATACTAGGAAGGGAAAACTGTTCATCTTACAGAAGCTCCTTCTTAGCCTCACCTTACATATAATCATGGCCCGTTCACACCACACAGTTCTTGCACCAGTGTTTGCCCCTGCTCTAGGAGCAGTAGGGCTGGGCAAGGATCCTGGGAGCCGTCTGCACCCCAAAAAGCAAGGCTAGTTTCTAGCCCTCAGAGCATGCAGTTGGACTTGTTAAACAGCACAGGCAGCACTATTGGAAGGAGAAGTTTCCATTAATTTGCAGGTGCTGGGGGGAAGGGGGGAAGGAGAGGCCAGGTGCTTTCTGGACGCTGCCCCCAGCAATCTCCCCCTGGTCCATTCCCATTGTTCCGCAGACGTCCCATGCGGCCCCGCCAAAGGGGATAACAGGCTCAGGAACAGGCTGAGTGACAGCAGACACCTTATAAAATGCCTCGCAGAGCGGGCCTGGCGCCTTGCTGCACGCAGAGCACATGCCCACAGCCCAGCCAGGCTCGGCCCCCGCGCGCAGGTAGCGAAGGGGGGCTCACATCAAAGGCTCTGGTTTTGCAAGGCTCAGGACGCGGGAGGGCGTGAATTATAGACTTTGATGTCTGAGCAGCAGCAGAGGAATCGGCGTGAAGATCGTTTATAAATCGCTATTTATGGTCTCCACTAAGTGCCAGGCAGCCCCTTAAAGCAAGGGATCAGGTTTAACTGAGGGCCGCTGCAGAGAGTGGCTGCCGGCGGCTGGGCCAGGGCTCAGGCTGGGCTCTGCGTGGGCAGGACATATTTTTGACACTCTTCATCCCAAAAGGTAGTTCAACTCTGAGATCTTCCGAGTGAATTTACACAGGGCTTCACCAATTTTGGGGAGCCCCAGCGTGGGAAGCTGGTGGTGTTTGCAGTGCAGGAGAGCCATGGTTCCCAGAGCGGCAGCCCTGCGCCTCGGGTTTTGGAGCTCACATGGGGCTGATCCTGGTCCCTGCTAAGAGGAAAAGGTGCCAATGGGGAATCTCAGCATACTGCCTCTGCTCCTAAGGGGTTTTCTGGTTTTGCCTTGCTGCTAACTCTGTTGCCTGACGCAGTTTGTAACAAAAACCAAGCCTGGGGAGAGCTGCATGCCTTCCCTCGGCTGAGTCTATGCCAACATGCTCTGGCTGCCATGTTCCTCTTGGAGCAAGGCTGAGACACCAACCAGGTAGCTCCATAGCAGAGGAAAGGACAGGATTCCACCAGGCACTTCTGTCCACAGTTAGCAGTCGAGTCCTTCCACACCGTGCTGAGAGCACCTGTCCTCTGAGGACAGGGACAGAGGGAGGGACATCCCTCTGAAGGAGGGACAGATGCATGCTGCTTCTTATGGCACATCTGGGAGTACTACCTCAAAGTTAGAGATTAAACCCTCTGAATCCTGGGAACATAAACCATTCAGATTTCAATCCACTGATCTGGAACTGCCCTGTCTGTCCCTGACCAGGACCCAACTGAAGGAATATCTGCTTTTGGGTTCTTCTTTGTCTGATCTGAGAACAACCAGACTGGTTGGATTTCTCTCACATGGTTTGGCTCCTGTCCCTATGGTCAGAGGTCAATGGACAGCTGAGCCCCAGGGAAGCTGCAGTGAGGAGAATGCCTTGTCTGAGGCTGGCACACTCCTGGTGAACCCCACGAGATCCGTCACCCTCAAATGCTTCCAGAGCTGACAATGAGTCCGCAGAGGTGGCTGTGTCCTCCCTGCCCCTTTTCTCATCCCAGCCAAAAACACACATTGCCTTACACAAGGAAGGACCATTACCTGAATACTGAGAAGCACATCTGGGAATGCCATGTGTTGTTCCTATACCTGAGCATTCCCCACCTAGCATGCACTGACCTCTCTCCTCTGACACTATTTCTTTGCCCTCAGTGATATTTGCAGTTCCCTCCATTGTAGCATAAGCTATGAATTCCTCTGCATAGCCTTCACGTCCTCTTCATCATCTCACACTCTGGCTTAGGCCAGACATAACACCAGCCATCGCCTTTTTACCCAAAGGGATGCCATCCAAACTGTAATCTTTGAGCTGATCTGATTTACAATCCATGAGCCAATTCTGAAGCCACCAGCTGCACTGCTCTGGGATGCCCAAGGATGCTGGTCCAGATACTCTCTGCTGTTCAAAACAGCACAAAAGACCACCACTAACAGAACTGGATTTTCCCCTTATCTTCAATTAAAAGTTCACGTCCAGAATCTGCACCAAACTTTTCAAATGCAGCTGCTATATTTTGGAAACTGAGATAGATCCATATGCTGGAGTTTTCAATGAGCTACAAGCCCCAAATCCAATTCTGGCCCCCACAAATCAGTGGACGTTTTTGCGTGCTGACTATTAAATCAGGAGCGCACAGACAGACTTCCCCATTGTCCTCTCCTGGCCTTAGAGCTTTCAGCATAGCAGCACTCAGCAGGCCTGGTTCTGCCCTTGCACATGCACATGTAAACTGTAGATAAGCACATATTTCTCCTTGCTCCAGCCACCCTCCAGGACTTATCTCAAGCAGGACGGAGAACCCTGCATCCCAGTTCAAATTGATCCCTCCTCAGACACAGTCATTTTTATGTCCAGAAATATTTATGTACTTTGCACAACTGTTGTTTGCAGATTCTCTCTTGGTGGCTTCCACACTTCACGGCAGCCCCTGTTTGAAGTTGGACCAGATGGGAGCCTGGTCCAAACATAAATAAACCAATCAAATCTGAGAAAACAAGCCCCCATCCCTCCTGCCTCCTCCTCGGACCAGTGTGAAGATCCAGCCCGGGAGAGGGGGGCAGGCTGTGCTCTGATGCTCAGACTGCTCTCTCCGTCCACCCCTGAAGTCCCTTCCTCTGGGCTGAGTTTGGTATGTGCTGTTTGCAGGGGGCTTGTTTTTCTAACATGGTGAACACATGCTCTCTCCCGAGAATCATTTATTTTACATCAGAGATCCTGGGGCTCCTGACCCAGAGTTTTGCAAGATGGTTTTGTACTTTCCTCCGTGAGGAAGGAAGACACATTCCTCCAGCTACCACTGCAAGAATGACAGGTCCCGGATGTGTCCTTCACAGACCAGGCTCTCCCTCACTTTCCTCTCAAGACAAAGGTTAAAAATGACACAACAAGGTCAGAGAATGCTCCAAGGGGCTCCACAAAGGTCTCCCAGGAAGAAAATCCTATTTCTTTTGCTGATAAGGGCCTTCTGCTTGTGGGGCAGAAGTAGATCAGATCAGCAAGGAAAGATGGACCCTGTTACACAGCGACTGAAGGGACATCTTAATAAGTTATCCACTGTTTTGACTATACCACAAAGGAAGGCAAAAAAAAGCCCTGAGGACATCTGTCGGCCATCAAGGTCTCTTCAGAGCCACCGACAGCCAGTGTAGAACTTGTAACAGCCCAAAAAGTCACACCCACCTGCAGTCCCACCAGCAGACCTGGCTGCTGCTGTGCCCTGCCATGAGTGCTCTGCCCTCAGCACTGGCTGGGCTGTGTCACACATGGCTGGAGCTGCTGTCTTGCAGGACCAAAGGCACCGCCCAGCCCCAGGGCACAAGACAGCCAGTTCTCTTCTCGAGGGCGAGAGTCCCCTGAAATCCCTGCTGCACATGGACTCCAGCACCCACCTTCCTGCCCTGGCAGGGGAAAGGATGGCGAGGGAGAGCGATGGGGAGAGCAATGCATCTCCGCGAAACCCGATCCCTTAACACGGAGCTCCTCTGATGTGGGCAGCTTGTGCTTTACAGCATTAGAGGAGCAACATTTCATGGAAAATTCAATAAATACCCCTGTACAGCCAGACATCTGTAAACAAAGGCTTCCAAATTCAATCAGGCTGTGGACTCAGAGCAGCATTTATAGGCTACAGCATGGAATATTATATAGGAAAGCTAAATGTAGGGGGAGGGAGCAGATTCCTGGAAAATGAAAGATCTTATGGCCCTCTGCTACCCCAATGAAGAGTAACTGTGCTGTACCACTGTGCCCCTTCTTGAGTGGTTGGGGTAGCCTTGTCATTCCCAGTCTGCCAGCTCCCACATCAGTCTGTACTGGGCTCTCACCTAGCACAGACATTGCAGTAGAAACCATGGCAAGATAAGCAGGGAAATGCTGAAGACTTCAGCAACTGCCAGCCACGTTGTTTGCTGGAGCACATTCCCACTGCCAGCCATACTAGGAGGGTGACCTTTGGGATATAGGTCCGAAACACCCTGATCCAGGAGTAAATGCTTCCAGAGCCTGGAGGTAATTACAACCAGTTCAACTCACAGTGGGGTTTTGGAGTGGAGAACAGTGTCTTGCTTTTCCATTGGGGCTTTCCTGAGCCATGCCATCCCCCAGCAGGTTGACAAGGTCCTATCTTGCCTCCTGTTCTATCACAGTCTCAGTTCACATTTGTATCAAACCAGATAAACTGGGCAAAGTGAAATGGGAACATCCATGCAAGGCTGTTCTGGGCCCCACAGATGGGGCAGTAGTGCCATGACCCATAGCCACCCACACACAGGTGGCCCCTGGTACAGCATGGGCCATGGGCCTCTGCTAATCTCTGCCACCCTGATGAGGTTCTTTCCAAGCCCAGAGCCAAAGATCTGCACAGTCAGGAGATCAGAGCACTGTCCTTCCCACAGTGGCCTGACTGTCCAGCCATCACCTGAAGGTAAACACTTGCAGATCCCCAGCCATGCTGGGCTCCCATCTGCTGGCTGCTCCAAGCTGCACCTCCATTTCTCCAAGCTGGACTTTGCAGATCCACGCATAGGGCAAGCCAGAAAAAGCTCTTTGGGTTCTGCTGTGCTGCTGCAGCCCTTTGGGCACCTCAGGGCTAGTTACAATGGCAGGGACACTGTGGTCCCCTCCAGAAGATGGCTATCAAGAAACAGCTTTGTGCAGCAGGGGCTGCATCTGTATGATCAGCTTGAACCCTCTGGCAGTACCCACAGAGGTTATAAGCCCATATTTAGGGCAGGCCAAATCAGGCATTTGTCTCCTCCTTCCCCTCGAGTGCACTTTTCCTCACAGCTCAATCAGGCTTTACGAACACACCACCACACACAGAGGCCAGTATATATAATAAATAGAGCCTAGCTCTGAGGGCAGCAGCGGTAAACTATTGCCCAGGGGACAGGAAGGTTAGTGGGATTGTGATCTAAAACCTGAGGCTGGCAGGTCTGTGCTCCCCTGGGGGAGATTTCCACAGCTACTGCGAGGAAAACAATCACTGTTTTGGTTATTACACTTCATTTATTGGTTTGTTCAAAGATCACAGCCAGGTAGGCCTTAAATTCAGGGATGCTTGGAGCAGGGGTCTCCAGCCTGGCTCTCTGTAGTGTGGTCCATAGGGCTGCTCTGCACCCCAAGGTGCTCCCCCAGCTCATGCCCTTCCCTACCCCAGGACAGCTGCATCCTGGCTGTCTCTGTAAGATCCCTGCATCATGACCAGGTGAAGCACAGAAGGGGAGTTGTTCCCAAGGAACATCCTATGGGTTGGGATAGATGCATAAGCAAAGCTCTCACTGATGTCTACACAGTCTGATGCCAACAGAAGAGGAAGCAGAGCACATGCTCCGAGGGGACCATCCAGCACATACACTACTGTGGGCATATTCACTTCCCAGGAAGCATCTTTCATGTTTTTTGAGAAAACACGAGAAATTATGGTCTGGAATGGACTCATCCACACCTGTACCTTGGAGGACAGAGAGCAGGATGTGAAACTCACTGCTCTTCAATCAAGCATGGTAGCTCAGGGAATGCTGTAGGACACATATCAACAAATTCACCCACATGGGTCTTTGGGCAACAGGCACTTTGAACTCTGGGAAGAGAAGCGTGTCCATGCACTGAAGAAGTCCCCAGAACAAGCCATGGGCAGTCCTCTGCATGGTGGCAGCACAGGCAGGAGTGATGCAGTGATCAGCTGGGCTGCTTTGGTCACACAGACCCCTAAGCAAATCAAATCAGCTACTGTCCCTCCAAGATACGGAGAAGAGCACTGGGTGATGGCTGGGATTCAAGAAACGTGGGGCGCTTCCCTCACTGCTCCTCAGCCAGCTGCCCTGGAAATGTTCCTATAAACTCCTATTAATTAGTTGACACTTGGGCTGTGCAAACAGGCTGCCCCCTCCCTGCACCCCCCCAGTAGGCAGTGCTGGAGCAGGCCAGTGTGGGGGACAAGTCTTGGGCACATTCTTCCAGTTAATATTTCAGACCACAGTTGCCAAGGGATCGGGGCTGGCGTTTCCCCCCTTCCTCCCCCTTCCACCTCCCAAAGCGCCAATGGTGAGCGGATAGCCAGGTTATTGCCTCCCCCTCCCTTTGCAGGCAGATGTATGGGAGCCAGAGGAGAAGATTGATGGGGTTTATAGAGTCTCCCTCCTGACCACCCACCATGGCTCCAGCTCCCTTGGGCCCATCCACACCACAGTCACGGCAATAGCTCCACTGGTGTCCACCATACAGAAAAGAACATCCTGGCTACTTCTGCTGGGTAGCCTGGGTCACGTTTGCTGCTTTAGAGGACCCTTCTGGGTCCCAGGCACATCAGCTGGGATGGAAGGGAGCAAGCAATTCCTCTGCAGCCACATCCATGCAGTGCCTGGAACTCAGACCAACCTGAGTATGAGTGACATCAAATAACTCATAACTGCACCCGACTTTCACTGGTGGCACAAAGAAGACTCCAGCTCTCTCAAAGCCTTCAGCAAAGTCAGCATGCTGCCAAGAGTGACTGTGCTGTACAGGAAGGGTTACAAGAGCAATTCTGGACAGAACAGTGCTTGCACATGGAGGCTCACCAAAGAGCTGCAGAGTCCCTCCTGGAGGCACCAAGGCCCTTGGCAGGTCCTGGGAGGCATGAGGGTGGGAGTAAAAGCCATGGAGGCAGGCCAGGCTCAAGATGGAGAAGACAGTAAAGCATAGGGAGGGGTCCATGTACCTCAGCACTGGACATGCAGTGCAGCAGCCATTTGAAGTGGAGGGAGACTGGGTTTGGTGGAAATGTCTGGAGAGGAGCCTCAAAAAAACCCCTCAGCTAACAAAAGTGCCAGGGTTGCATTCAGTGTGACGGGTATCACTGCCACCAGCAGCACACTGAGTCAGGGCCACTGTCCCAGCAGAGGCTTCCATGAAGGACCATCCTGGGGACGAGACCAGCTGCCATTGCATCCCACAACTTCCAAATGAAACCAACCACTCCCTGCCACTCCCAAAAAGGAGAAACGAATCAAGCAAACTAGACCCACTGGTAACTTTTGGGTCGTTTCCTGTATGTTTAACACATTTTCTATTAAGCCCACGACAAACAGCAAGGGCTCCAGGCGCAGCCATAAAGGCTCCCTCCCGCAGCAAGCCAAAGGGGCTGCAGGCAGGGAGGGGAAGGTGAGCCGGCTGAACGGGCAGATGGGAGGTGAGCGCGTAATTCACAGCAGATCCACGATTTGATTAATTTCCTTGCTTTTCCTGCTGGAGAATTCCGGGTTTTATTGGCCATTAAAAGGCACCGTGCTGCCTGATTTCGGAGTGGGGCTGCGCCAGAGGGGGGACACGACATGGGGGCTGGCTGCGGGGACCTGTCGTTGCGTGAATCAGGTGCGCAGGGTTAAGCTGGGTGTTTCTTGGGGTTTGAGATTCCCTTTTGGAGGATAATCCCACCATAATGTGTTTTCTAGAGACTTGTCCTGGGGACCTGACTTGGCAGGGAGGGAGGCGGCCAGCTTGGGACAAAGCCTCTCTACAAGGCAATGGGACCCTCACCCAGTGGATTTCTCCCTCCCCTCCTTCAGCTGCTCTCCCTCATCCCTCCTCCTCACACCAAGCTGCTGGGATCAGCCCCTGCAGGAAAAAAAAATGCCTAATTTGTCATGTCATGTCCAGCTGTTAACCTCCCGTTGCCGAGCCATAGGGAAGACTTGCTTTCTTCTATTTATTTATTTGCCACCCGGACAATGGACGGCCCCAGGCCTGCTGAGCTCTTCATAATAACGCCACCAACGATCCCCCCTCCCCTGCACCTCCCCCAGCCAGCAGCACCAGCTGAGGAGCTGCAGGTGTCAGCGGGCATTAACCAGTGTGGGGATCCCAGCTCCCTTGAAAGCCCCGGATACCGCCTGGAAAGGCAGCCATGGAGGGCTGTGTCCAGGGCTGGGAGGACCCCTAGGCTGGGAGCCCGGACTGGGTTCACGTGAAAAGCTCTGCACAAAGAGGGAGTGGAGGGAAAGGCCAGATGATAACCATCGCTCCGGAAAGTTTATCCTGCCGCTTCGGGGATGCTTGGCCGGCGAAGAACGGATCTGTCCAGCCACAAAGAGAGTTCCTGGGGGGGGCCAAAGCCTGGCATAGCCACTGTGGCCCTGGAAACACTTAGCAACTGAGTGGAGGGGATGGCACCTTGGAGGCTGGCTTTGACCCCTGCCAGGGTTTTCCCACTGGGTGATGCTGAGGGTGGTAATTTGGCTGGGTTGAAGCCAGGAAAACTGCCCCAGCGGCCAGGCTGTGTCCTGGAGGGGAAAAGGTACCAGCCTCTCTTCCCCCTCCAGCTGAGGCCATGGTGAAGGAGCATCCTGTGTGAGGCTGGGAACCAAGGGCCCTGACTGGGAGGTGGTAGGGCTGTTCCCCTCAGGCAGCAGAGCTGAGGGTATAGAGCCCCCACCCAGGAACGTCTGCAAAGCCTGGGGGAAGCTCCACATCTCCTGCCCACCGAACCCTGGTCACGGGTGGGACACAACGGATCTGCCACTTCCACGGAGACTGCGGTGCCTCCCACCCAGCACTGCTGGTCACGGATGGGAGGGAGAGGACCAGCCACCTCCCCAGGGACCCAATGCCACGCACCGGGGCACTGCACGCTGCCGGGGCTGCCAACACATCGCGGTGGCCACCGGTGGGGTGTGCGTTTGCTGCTTCTGACAATAGAGCGGCTCTCGGGTTACCGGGAAGGTACCGGCGCCGAGCAGCCGAGGAGCGAGCGCAGAGGGCTGTAACTCCTTCCTGTCTGCCCGGCTGTCTGTCCGGCCTGCCTCCCCCCCGTCAATGTCACTTTATTTGCTGCTGGGGTGGCGATAGGATCACTATTAAAAGCACAAGTAGTAGGCATTAAAATGCATTTCGGCTAGTCCGGGATAATAAAGGCGCGCGAGGGGAAGGGGGGGGAGGTGAAAAGAAGGAAGTTTTAACTCGCTAATAAAAATCAAATGCAGGCAGTTTGCAGGAGCGAGCGGCTCGGTGCTTTGCCTTGCTCTTGTTAAGGGCCTGCTGCCATAAATAACTTCACTGAGCGAAAGCAAAGGAGAGCCGGAGAGCGAGGACGCAACAACACAAAATTTTTCATTTTTCTCCATAAATCATTTCAGCGTGTGATAATATTTGTTTTTTCTAATGAGTCTCCTGTGATCCATTCCGGGAGCTAACATCAGGGCCTGTCAGGGCATGATGTGTGGGGCACTTCAGCGCTTTACAAAAACTGCCGCCTCTACAGATTCCCTCCCCTGCCCTTCGCTTATGCTCAGGACGAATGTGGCCAATTTTTTTCTCGCTCTGGGATTTCAGGCTCTCTCTCCTTTTGCACAAAGTTCTTCAGCTTTAAGCCCTGAGAAGACACCTCCCAGAAAAGCAAACCATCCCTCTGGTTTTCCCTTTCTCTTTGTCCTCCTGAACAGCAAACGTCCAGGATGGCCAGCTCTCAGGGTGAGAAAAAGCCGGATGCAAATAGGAACGGACCAAAGTGAATGCTGGCAGTGATCCCCAAAAAGGCAGCTCCCCACAGATGGTTTAACACCTGATGTCTGCCACACTTGCCCTGCCCCACAGGCAGCCCAGCACAGAGTCTGGTGCCAGTCCAGGTCTCTCTGCCCTCACCCCAGGCCCATCATGTGGCTCCAACGCACCTTCATGATGTCCTAGGCACCTACAGAAGCACTATGGTGACTGCAAGAGGTTGCATTTCCACAGAGTGCATTGGTCCTCTCATACGACACCTTTTGGTCAAAGCCCAAGAGCTTCACAGCCAGAGCTTTCTAGTGGAAAACTTCTGGGCAAAAACCTGCTTGTTTCTGAGATGGAGCTCAACACACTTGTGGAGGTGACTGCATGCCACAAAGGTCCAAGAAGTGGGGACGAGGTTTCATTGAGATTCCTTCCATTCCTTTACCCCTGCCAGCTGCTCAGTACCCAGATCTCAGACTTCAAGAGAGCAGGCTGGGTCAGGGGTGGGAATGAGACTGTATGCATTCACACTCAGGTGACCAGACTGACATCAGCCCTGGTTATAACAACCAGAAATTATAACTAATAGTTCCATAGAGTGCTGGGCACCCAAGCTGGTGGGTTCAGCTCCTATGGGCAGGAGTATAGCCCCATGGCACCATGTTCAGTGTCCCAGCACGGCATCTATGAACCATGGAGACTGACTTCAATCTGTGCCTCAGTGACATCTGAGTCACGCTGGCAGCAGAGACAGAGGATGCTGCTGGTGCCTTACAGTCTAATTCAGATGGAAAGCATCTATATTCAGGGAGGTCTGTCCATCATCAGATACATGTTTGGAGGGCACCTCAGTGAGAAATAAAGGGGAAAAGAGAAAGTGGTACACCAAGTATGGTGTACAGAAAACAGAAGGGGAGAGGAGCCCAGAAGCATATTTCAGCTGAGATCTATCACTCCACAGCTTGGAAATCACAAAAGACCATGAAGATGTTTTGCTCTGACCATCACACATCAAGAGCAGCTAACACACCATAATCCTGTGCTCAAGAAAGCAGGATATCCCTGGAAACTGAGGCCAAACCTTGCTCCTCTGCAGCATGACCCAGGTGAAAAAGAGCTCATTCTGGCTCACTCTGATTCTTTTTCTTGCTCCTGCAATCATCACCATGACTGCCAGAGCCAAGGCTGCTCTTAGCATCACCATCATCAGGGTTGTTATTATTATTATTAACATCATTGTTATGGTGTTTCCAGAGGAGGCTCTTAACTCTGGTCGTTGGGATAAAGGCAAGCTGGTGGCATCTTCAGGGAGTCATAATGGTACGGGGCCCAGCTCAGTGTGTGTTTACTCTCTGCCAATGTATGTGAGAGAGAAAAAGAGAGAGAGGTAGTGAGATAAACACTGTCATGGGCCGCTTCCATCATCTACTCACAAGAGCATAATAAAGCCCTTGTAATATACTAGAACTTGTGTGGTCCCGGGGTCTAATTTGCATACTAATTACTCAGTGCAAATGGGAACGAGAGGTAGGGGGAGGGCGTGCGGGTGAGGGGGACTGGACTATTTGCTCTGCCGTTTCATATCATGCTAACAAGCTAATCCGGCGTGCAGTTAGCTCCTGATATATAACTGCTCATTAGTATTATAATAAAGTACATGAAACAACCATAAAACGTTATATACTGCACAAGTGTTGTTTTCTTGCCAATTATCTGCGGGCGGATTTATCACCGCAGTTGTTGCAAATTCCCCTTGGTGAGGTTTGGGTCGAATAAAGAAAGGTGTTGGTGCGAGGGGGGAGTGGGGGGGGCTGCTTTCAAGGGGGAGAACATGTGTTTTCTTAAGTAGCACTTACCGATGCGCCATTTCATATGAGAGAGAGGGTGAATGCTGCATCCTTAGGAGGCTGAGAGGGGAAGGGAGCCCAGGGCTCCACGCTCAAATCAAACAAACTTTTGTCTGTTAGGGAAACGGGACCAAAACCTAAGGATGGACTTCAACCCAGCAGAAGCCAACCGAGGACAGGACAGAGTCTTTTTCCTACTGCCTTCTTCTAAGGCAGTAGGACCATGACCAGAGAAAACTAGGTCCATCTGACGTATATAAGGCTTGCCTGGTACATTTGCCAGCAATGAGGCAAATTCCTCAGAGGAGCAAATCCAACCCAGAACCCTTGCCCAAATCCTGCTGCATCTTCTCCTTCCCATCACTGCTCCAGCAGTCTGCAAATTGACAACCCACAGTTCCCAGCACCCTCCGGACTGTGAACTGCTGCCTGCCCTGTGGATGCTGTTTCTGCCCTTCCAGCCCTTATCACTGCCCCAAAACTGCTTCATGGCATGAGGGTGTTGAGCACCTCTTTATGGCATTGAAAGTCATGGAAATCGTGTGGTTCACTGCTTTACCTGGTTGGTCAGAGGACACCACCTCCTGCCCACCCACAGGCACAGGGGAAGTTACAAAACTTCTTGACAGACATAAGAGGAGCGCAGTGATTTGTAGCCCTTGGTCTGTGGCCCCCGGGGATCTATGGATTACTTCTCAGCTACCCAGGAATGCTGAACAAGAAAAGTAAACTGAGGATCAAATAGTGCTCTGCATGTGGGCTCTACACTTTTGCTGGAAACCCCCCCGGGCACCACAAAATGAGAAGAGGCTGAAAGCTGCTGGGAGGGTGTGAATGGCAGAGTACCCGAAGTGGAAGGAGGCTGGATGGGGCTGCCAGGAAAAACTGCTGCACTCATCAGCAGAGAGAGGGACCAAGTGCTAACCCCTGTTTCAGCCCTGGAGGAATGGGTGACATGGCTGCAGCCTTCACAGGGCACATGCAGGAGCATGAACTCAGGGTCCTTCACTTACCTTCCCTTAGAAAAGCTCTGACAAGACCATGGACCCTTCCTGCCCCAGACAGCATGGGTTCCCTGACCTTAAGAGCTGCATGTCCTCCTACCTTAACAGGTGCTGACAGAGCTTGCTGAACATAATGGGCACTTCACCCCTGCCTACACGCAACCCATCTCCATGCTCAGCACTTTCCAGTGATGCTCTGTGCTCAGAAAAGCAGACACCTCCCTGAACCTACTGCTTTGCATCTTCCCAGCACATAAGCATCGCAGCTAGGCCCACAACTGTAAGCAACAAGTACTTTTAAAGCTTCTACCAGCCTCAGCATCCCACTATGTCCTCCCAGCAAAGTACCTCTGCAAGAGGAACCCCCCAACTACCTCTCCTGCTGACACTGCCTCCCAAACAAACTGCTGTGGCCACGCTTACACACCCCTGTGCTGGCACGCTCTGACCCAGATGTGCACTGCCTGGTGTACACAAGGTTATGTTTCCAAACACTTAAGCAAGTCAAAAGGAAGACAGACCTTCTCTTCTGTGGAGACCCAGCACATAAATCCCACCCATTTTCCCTCTTACAAACAGGGGTTACAAATGCAGCCCCCCCACGGGTATTTCACACAGAGCCATTCTCCCTGTCTTTCACACACACACACACACACACACACACACACACAAGCCCCCTTGCTGTGAAGCATTTGCTTATTTATGGCTTGTTTTTGTCAAGCACAGGCAGGACTGACAGCTCTCAGTGGTGGGGCTCTGTCTGTCTAACTCCGTAATAAGACGCATGATATCCATTCTGCTGCCAGCGGGGAGTGAATCACGCCAACCCCGTCACCCCGCTTCGCCTTGGCGAACTCCGCAGCTTGTTAGCATCACAATATTGGGAGCAAAATGTGACCCAGCGCTGCCGTGCCCCCTCCTCCCTCGGTCTGAAAAGAGAGGGGGAAACACACACGCTCACATCTCGACACCAAGGGAAGGCACAAATCCCCCACAGGGCTTTAAAAGGACTTAAAACCATTTTAATAAACTGATCGTAGAGGAAACACCTCCCCTTGGGAGAGCGTCACTGAGCAAATGCCAACAGTGGCTCTGTCCTACTCTGCCTGCCCCGGAGCTGCTCTGGGGCACCAGGGAAGGGGTTTCCCCCAACCCTCTCTCCTTCGGGAGTCCAGAAGAATTTGCCTCCCGTCTCTGCTGTCAAACGGGACGTGGAATGAGCATCCCGACCGATCAGGGTGGAGGAGGACTGCTGGGACCCATTTCCAACCCCAGCATCCCAGGGTGGGCCGGGAGGAGTCACCGCAGGAGCACTGGAGGACCCCATTCTCCCTCCCCAAACCCCTCCAGTCACCGGGAGGGGAACTCCTACTTACAGCTTGTTCCCAGGAGATAAATAGACCTCAGTAAAAAGATTGCTACATCCTTTCAATAAAGATTTTTCCTCTTTCCCAGACAGCTTGTGAAATGTTTTAAAAGCTTCTCACATTTCCAGTGAAACCCACAGAGAAGAATTTTGCTTGTTATCAGCCCTGGAAGCCCCTGATAGACGGATGATATTTTTCCCCCCTCCTTTCTCTCTCTCGCACTCTTTTTTTACAAGCTGAAAAGAGAGTCACAGTGTGTTTTATAACCGGCTCTCTGCATTTCAAAAGCTCAACGAGAGCTCTCTGCGAACCCTGATAAGCCCAGGGCTCTTAGTGTCTTAAATACCTTTGACAAGCTATACATTACAACGCTAATAATTTGCCAAATTTGCGCCCATAATATGATATCTGTAAAACGTCAAGGGTGGTAATGCGATTAGCGGCCTCAAATGAAATATCGAACATTCAGCGTTTAGGCCCTGAATAGGGGAGAAAGGAAAGGAAATCAATTTCAAAAGCAGGAGGGAAAGAAGCGATAAGCGTGTAATAAAAAGGGAGAGGGGAGCGTGGACAGGCCGGGAGAAAGAGCATCTTGTTTCTCATTCTTCCTTTTTTAAGGCATTCAAGCCTTAAAAGGAAAAAAGGAAAAGACAAAAAAAAAAAGAGAGCGGAAAAGGCGCAAACAAACATCTCTGAATTAAGTTGGTTGCAACTCTTCAAAATAACATTTGGCCACCCTAACAACCTCAGGGTTTGCTTGATGGTGAAGGTGGGGGAAGGACTCGCTGTTTGCTCTCTGATCCCCCCCCATCCAACTCCCCGCCCCGAACAGTTCGGGTCCATAAAACACAGGATGTGAAATTACAAGTAGTCTGAGGGTGGGCTGGCCCCCTCCCCTCTCCCCCACTCAAGGTGGTGGAATCATAATGTACTAATTATCTGAAACCACTCCGAGTAGAAAAGAAACTGTCACATACCAGGCTGTAGACTAAATAACAAACATCCCACACCTGCGGCTTTATGAGCACTCGCTGCAGAAGGCGGGCAGGGGGAGGGAATTCCCTGCTCCCCACCGGCATGGCGGACAGGCTCCTGCCAGGATGGGATACCGGATGCTGCGACCTGGAGCCGAGCAGGAACCGAGCCCTGCGAGCAGCCCGAATGCCCACGTGAATCTCGTTGTTGCGAGCGCTGTCATGGCTTTGCACTTGGTTTGGCGAGAAAACAAATCTTCTGCCAGGGTCCGGGTGGGAAGCAGGGAAGCACCAAGAGAACCCACCAAAGGAAGGTGACTCACACCAGGGGCAGGAGGCATGGAAGAGGGGCACAGTCAACAATGTCAGGTTGACTGTTCCAGAAACGGATCTAGACGCTGCCAAGACAGCAGGGGTGGGAACAGACTGCAGCAGACCTTCAAACCAGTGCAACCAAGGAGAAAGTCCACAGAAGAGCCACAGAAGCCACCAGGCAATGACCCCGTCTCTCTGTCCCTCTTCACCACAGCTGGAGCCTGAAGCACATTGTGTCTGCACACAAACTGACTTGTCAGTACTCAGCCATGGCACTCTGGGGTTAAGTGAGACAGGGTCAGCCCACTGCAATCCCACACACCTGATGGGGTCAGCAGCATCCTCAGAGGCTGCAGGAGAGCCAGGATGAACATGCCAGCTTCATTCTCCTTGGCTCCACCTGGGCTTCAGCCAAAAGTGACCAGAGGAGAGAGAGCAGACTTCCCTGCCCCTATGTGCACATAACACCAGAAAGTGTATGTCCACCAAAACCCTCCCAGGCAGGAATAATGATGGTATTTGGACAGTAAAAAAGCCACAGGAGCACCATGGCTCCTGGACACTAAGTCAGAAGGAAGTCACTTCCAGTCAAGGGAACTTTGCCTTAGCTTTTGTCATGCAGCCAAGGGATTTCAACTGAAGTCTACTAGTGAGTGTCACAAGGACTGGAGGGGAATACTCCCAAACTGCCAACTGCAGAGTACTTAGACTCTTGCTGGAGTACTGAGCTCCACTCACCATTGCAGGGAAAGTGCTGGATTAAACAGATTAAGTTAATTTGCTTCCCAGCAGGACAAGTCCCACAGCAATTCACCTTTCTGAGCAGAGCTAAAACTGACCATAGGGGCAGACCTCACCAACTGCTGGGCTGACACGGTAGCCTGGGTGAAGGGTGCAAGGTCCAAAGCAAGGACCTTTTTGAATGGAGATCTGTGGAAGTCTGGCAGGGACAAGAAGGACAAGTCCCATCACGGCCTCTCAGCTGCACAGTAAGAAGGGCTGTGTGAGCACAGGGCCATGCTTCGGGGTGCTTGGTCCCTTGCAAATTCCAGCAGGCAAGCATAGTGCTGGTGTCCTGGTGCTTGGCCATCCCTCCTATAGGCAATGAAACATTCATGGCACTCTCACTGAAAACCCAGATCCCAAGCAGTGGAACAGCCAAGACTGTTGCTCCAGCGTCAGCATGCTGCCCTTCTCCCTCCCAGTACAAGCAGCAGATCCATGCTCAGATTTACACTCCTGGTGCAGACCACAGCCCAGCTTAGCCAGCACCTCTAAACCCTTTGCATGCAGGGAGAATTCACACTGGTCCAGTGCTGGTGCTGGGTACAGCAGAGCCAGAACAAACACCTGGAAAGGCCACCAGAAGCACACCTTACTGCAACCTGCAAATCCCCCAGACCTTTCCTGAAGGCACTGGGGTCTCCAGGTGGCCCTGCCTGGGGCAGCTGGAGAGCGGAAGGTGCTGGTCCCCTGTGGGAATGAGAAAACACACCGGTGTGGGGGCAGAGCACGTGCCCCTTGGCCAAGCATGGAATGGCCATTACAGGACCACTTTCTTGCGGCACCACGAGTCATTAAAGCCAAGAGCACTTGGGGAATCATCAGCACCAGTCAAACGACTTCCCCAGATGTGGCTCATTCTCAGGATGTGGGAGCCCCCATGGACACCCACCTCCGATCCCAGCTCCTCCAGACAAAACATTCCCAGCGTTGGAGTCTCCACGCAGGACTCTGCTTGCAGGAGCTTTCTAGGCCATTTAGCAGGAGGTACTGTTTGGTTTTGAACAGATGTTGCCTTCCCCCTGCCCCCAAGGTCCCCAGCAGCTCTGCTGCCTTTGAGCTGGGAAGGCAAACGAGTTTTGCACACTTGTTTAAGGTCAGTCAGGTGCATGCGCACAGGCACACATTCTCACACATATGAGCTCGACAGTGGGGTGGGCAGAGAGGCACCCCAGAGTAAAGGAAAGCAAGCACTGGGAAGAGTTATGGCTATACTCAGCCTTCAGCGTTAAAAGGACTTCTCTTCCCCACAGCAAGCCAGCGACACAGGCTCTGAGACTTTGCATTCCGGTCTCTAAACTGGAGTTAAGCATCTTCTCTGTCCTCCCTGAGAGATACAGGGGCCTGAGATGGCTGCAGGAGATGGGCCAAGGAAAGACCTTCTCCAGGCAGACCACAGCAGTGGGCTTGGTGGATAAGCACAGAGTTTGTGTCATCACTGTCACCTGCCTATGTTGAGGAACAGACAACTGCTCATAGCTTAGGGGACAGATGTACTTATTTATTCCTAAAAAACATTCACCAAGTGTCCATTGAGCCCAGGTTGCTCTCCGGGACCATGGCACACCACTTCCAACCCAGCTACACACGAAATGGTGCTTGCTGAGATTAGTTTTTTCTCTGCTCAGTCTGGTCCAAATGACTATTGATCCCTTAACACAGAGGTGTAACAACAGCCCTCAGGCATTTTCACTGAGAGATCCCACTTTAAGTTCCTTGTCTCTCTCAAACTGTATTACTGCAAAACCACTGGTTTAATTTTGGTCAGAACAGGGGCAAGACATCTGTTCAAGCATCCTTTGACCATTCCCATGGGATAAATGTACCCTGCTGTGCATCCAGGCTGCCCCCTTGGGGTCAGTCCTTGAAGAATATTGTCCAACTTCCACTGGGTGATGGACATGGCGAGCCCTTGAGCTTATTTAATAGACACATCTAGAGGTCCTAAAGACAGGGGAGGGAAAGAATCAGGACCTTTTCAACAAAAAAACCATGCAGACCCACATCCCAGATCAACATCTTTCGAGTCGTAAGTCCAGCAGTCCTTTGTGCTAAATCCAACTTCAAGACAGAGCAATTTGTCGCTCAATGCCCTCTAGAAACACCTCAGTATCTTCTAGAATAGCTTTGTGATCCAAACTGCAGTGACACACTTTGTCACTGAGCTGGCACAACCCCACCTGTGATAAGCACACCTACACCACAGTATGCACACGCTTTTTGAAGGCTTCTGCAGAGTCTTGTACAAGTTTGAGTACTGCCCTTCCCTGCCTCGCTGGATGTACATCGTTTTCACTGTCCTCTGCTTGCACGGGCTCTTACAGCCCCTGCAAGGGGAGGTGGAGAAAGGTAGAAGGGACCTCACTCTGTGGTGTGGGCAGCAACAAGAGAGACACCGCTGCCCACAGCCCCTCTCTGCTGCTCTGGCTTCTGCACCCCAGTGTGCTCCTCGCTTTCCTGTGCCACCAGCCTTGTCTTGGCTGAGCCTCGGAGAAATCTCAGTGGGGTCCCCATGTCCCACCTCTCCTGAAGGAGACTTCAGCAGCACTGCCTTTCAGCATCTGACCCGAGCTCTAAAAACCTGGGCGCCGCGCAGAGGGCTCTCTTGTTCAGGGACCCGCATTCTGACTTTGATTAAGTGATGGACATGAAAACACACAGAGACACAAACACAGTGCGAGGCAATGTCCCCAGAGGAATGGGAAAAAAAAGAGATAAAAACCAAACAGCCGTTTTCACCCCCCAAACCGTATAATTTTGTGTAAATTTTTACTTTAAACATCTCTTTTTTCCCTGAGCCGTGATATAGGCCCTGTCAAAACCAGGGCCAATTACTGCCATTAGGTTCCCATTATGTCACTGCTTCTCCCCCCATTATGAAGGTCTTCGGCACACAGAGCTATAATCTTCACTCACTCTCGCTCCATCACTCCCAGAAGGAACAAAATTGTTTAAAAAAAAATAAAGCCTTTATTTTGCCCCTGTCAACTCTGAAAAGGAAGGAAGGGAAAAAGAGAAAGAAACTGGTAAAGTTTTTAACTGTGAGGTTGCCAAAGGACCGAGAGAAAGCGTTCAGAACAGCCGAGGCATATGAATCAGGGCTGGCAGGAGTACTCTGCGGGATCACCCATGAGTCACTCTCCTTAACCCTCACAGGGAAGATATTTGCTTCCCTTCCCCTCTGCCAAAGCAGACCTGTGGTGAGCCTGATAATGCTGCTGGGAATGGAGAACACAGAGAATGACTGCTGGGAGCAGCACATAAGACAAAATTCGTGTTCCACATCACGCTCCCCATGCCAGGGGTTCCGGAGATCTGCTGCTTAAGCAGCTACCCCATTTGCTTCCAGATGCCAGCCTCTTCACCCAAAGTGCTGGCACTGAGCCTGCAAGTGATCTGAGAACATTCTCGAAGGTACATGGACCTGACATCTGCTGCCATCAAGGCAGAGACTGCAGGATCATGCCCAGGAAGGATGACTAGCTGTGGAGGGCTGAGGTGACCATGCTCTGAGTTCTCAGGAACAAGAGTACACAAGACCATGAAAACATCTGAGAGGGGAGCTCAGCAAGGGTGTCAACAGCTCACAAAGGATGATGAGGGACAAGCTCACTTGTCAAAGTAGGAGCAGTCCTGGTCCTGGAACCCAGGAGAATGTATCATCCCAAACACATCCACTCTTGGCCGCAGCTGGCCAAGACCACATGCCTGGACATCAGAAGAGGGCTTCTGGGCATGTCCTCAAAAGCTCTGCTGGTGCTGTTGAGTCCAGCTGCTCCCTGGGATGCTGGGAGAGGGAGCGCAGTGCCTGCAGTTGTCTGCAGTGTGCACAGTGCTCAAGCACAAAGTGCTGATTCCAGGGAGAACAGCAATAGGCTCTGCCCCATCACCACATCTCCAAACATGCTGTGTGTTCATCGATGGTGTTCACTGCTTTTTCTTGATCCCACTATCCTGCATTTTGTGCAGGGTTCATGTGAAAAACAAGGGATGGATCTAGCTCAGCTTGCTTATGAGAGCTGGATATGGTCAGAACAGCTCCAATAAAATGAACTAGAGACACTGAAATGCAATACCCAATCCATCTCCCACAGTGCCAGTTAATTCAGTCCTAGGGCTCCATTTTGGTCAAAGCTGGAGGTAGAAGCAGCATGGGAATCTGATGTGGTATCAAGTAACAGCAGAAACTCAGACCAAAGCACCCAGGGAGAGCCTTTGCTCAGAAACCACATGGAGCTTGCAGCCCTACGATGTGAGGAAGGAGCACATGTCCTTTCCATCCAGCTGCACTTCTTCCCTGGGCCCTTGCTCACATGCAGTTCCCCAGACACCGACCACAAATCTTTCAAACCTTTCTCTGTTCTCCCTGGTATCTGTGCCTCCCATTGAAAAGTGTTAAAGACAGCAGCTCCCCTCCCAAATTAGAGTCCCTCCTCTCCTCTCGTGGCTCCTGCACCCCTCTCTGGGGACCCCCTGCAGATGACAGCATCTGGCAACTCTGGAGCCACAGAGAAGGGGCACGATTTGCCCCTAAACAAAGAAACATCATCTCTGCTAAAGCGATTTCCACCCTCAGTGAGACCTCACAGAGCCATCCTCCCTTTGAATGCAAAGGTCTTGCCCATTCCTCTGCGGAGAGAGGGAGGGAAAGAAAGGGAGAAGCAAAAGAAAAGGCGTGGGGGGGCCAGAGAGGGACACAGTGACAGACACTTTGGCTTTCCCCACCGAAAGGCTGAGCCAGTGCAATGAAAGCGCTCAACAGCGGCCCACTGAGCTGTCACTTATGCGAGTCTATGTGTGTGTGAGACACAGAAGAGGGGCTGCGCCCGCCAATTGCCCCGCTTTCCACCAGCCCCCTTTTGTTTTTGTTTAAATCAAATCAAGGGCTGCTTTAAGATGTGCAGCAAAGCAATTTGCTGAGTGTTCGCCCCCCACCCCATCATGCCAGCAGCAGCCCCTGGTAACTGGAGGGCTGCCCACACGGAGAGGGAGACCCTCCGGCTGCCTCGACAGGAAGGGTGCAGGGCAAAGTCAGGGCAAGTGGGCACCGGGACACTGCTGCCAGTGGCAGCATTCCCTACTTGTCTGCCAGCCTGAGAAGTGACGAGCTCAAGCTTCAGGGGGAGCTTAAAGGGACTTGCATGCCCCAGTGACCCCCCCTCCTGGCTGCAGAAGTTGGTGGACTGGGGGTGCTGGCTTGGAGGGGCATATTTTTTGCTTTGCATGGGCTTACCCAGCTGCATGAAACAGGCCTGAAGCAGAGATGCACAGGCTGCAGAGCCCTGCTGTTGCCCACAGCCCCCTTATCCCAGCTTCTGCAGAGTGGGACAGAGCAGCCTGGGTCCAGGAACCACCTGAGTTTACTCTGGTGGGAAGTAAAGGCCCTCCCTCCCCAGAGTTCAGCTGACAAAGCTGTGGACGGAGACCTGGTGTGTTCAATACCCAAGGACAACAACTGGGTCCGGGCTCTGCACCCACCCCTCTGCCACGTCCATGCCCCCAGTATGAGCACTGGGAGGGGAAACAGGCACAGGGCCATCCTCATGGGTCTTTCCCTAAGATCACTGCTGGGGAAAAGTTGCTGCTGCTCCTGTGCTGCAAGTGTGGTAGAAGAGAATCTGCTGAAGAAGAAGGCTGAGGAAGAGGGAGTAGAGTTGGAAGGGCTCAGGAAGGTTGCCGAATGCTTGAGGGGTGAGGCAAGAGACAAGTTGGAGGAGGGAGCACCTGGAAGACTCTGCCTCTATGTGTGCACAGCACACAGGTTACAAGAATTCAAGTTCCCAGGTCCAGGAGAGACGAAAGCAAGAGAATGTGGGAATGACAGGGCTGGATAGCCTCCTCAACAGCAGGAGTTCAACTCCACTGAAAACAGGGAGCAGCCTGGATTTCCAGCTCATGGACCAGGCTCAGCCACGATGCTGGTTATCTGGTTACTCTGGTGAGTCCCTTGGCTTCCTTGTGCTTTATTTCTCCTTCAAAATAAAGTACTAACGAGGTTTATCTCCCTCGTGAAGTATACTGGGAGTCCTACAGCTGTAAAAGGAGCTTATAAGAACAAAATAGTACAAGGATTATCACAACTGCTAAGCCAGAGGGCTGGAGGGCAAAACATTGTTAATGTTTCTCAAAGAGGCAAAAAGATGGCCATGGGGATTACAGATGAGCAAAGCCCCACTTCAGTATCAGGCAACTTGCTAGAAATAGTTCCCGAATTAAGGACTGTGTTCAGATGGCCACGATTTAACACACCCCTCACAAGGAGCCCCCTCCAAAGGCAGATTCTCTCTTTCCTGTGGGAACTGTCAAAGTGGCTCAGCTTAATGACTGGCAGGCAACTTTTTGGGGATTTCTAAATGCACCTAAGACAGTTAGAATCATCAGTGGGGAAAAGGCAGCATTCTCCCCAAAAAAGCCATGGTAACCACAACCTGGGTGACACACACATGCATCAGCAGCAGGGACACTGCATCCCACGCTGCACCTTTGCTGCCAACAGAAGTGTTCACGTGAACCACAGCCACCATCCGAGGTCAAGAGCAACCTTTTTCCCAACGAGAATAAAAACATTTTTTTTCTGCAGAGGACAAATAAAAATGGTCACAAAGGACATGTAAAAAACAAGGAATGGGAGTAGTTTTGATAAAATAACACCGGCTACACCTTTCCTCCAGTAAAGGAAGAAGGAAAATGAAGGAAGAAGATGAATGGCAAAAGCCCCTTACTACTGATAAAAAGGCAATAGTTACAGACAACGCAGAGTTAACCCCTGGGACTCCTTGCCACAAGATAGCGCTGAGGCTACGATCAGAGAGAGAAAAAACCCACACTTAAAGAGGATAATAGAAACATCCCGGGTTACAGCAACAAGAGTAAAAAAAATTTGCCACTGGCATTTTTTAAAGGAGTACACACTCCTTCAGGAAAAAGTTCCCATGGACCATTTATTCAAAAATTACATGCCCTTCTGAACCATCCCCTACCACAGCCAGTGTGTCCTGCACCAGACAGGATGCTGGGTTTCATGGACGCTGGATGCTGGTTTCAGGTGTGTGTTTTCACATGTGCCCTGCACACACTGATATCCTCCCCATCCCCATGGCTTCCAAGGGGTTAAAATAAAACTTCTCCCCCAAGAAGAAGAAGAAGTAGAAGAAGAAGAAGAAAAAAGAGCCAGAGAGACAAAGTTAATTGAAACTGCTGTTTAATTTTTCAGCTCCACTGGATTACACTGTGGCACAGATGGTTCATCAAGACAGTCTCTGTCTGTATCACTGTCCGTCCCAGCCTCTCCCCCCATCATGCAGAAGGGAGGGGGAGGAAAAAAACACAGCAGGCAGTGGCTCAAAAAAAAAAAAAAAAGGCAACTTAACACAAAAGAGCATTCTGTGCAGCTCTTTTCAAGGCGCTGGGACAATGCTCCCAACTTGATCCTTTCATAAAGAAAACGTTTCGGGGTCAGAAAACAGGACACATTAAGCCCAGAGAAGCACATTGGCCATTTTACCGCTGACTTTCATGGCAAGTTGGAGGACTGCACCGGAGTTGGGTTATTTTAGTTGTTTTTAAAGGTGGCAGCCCTGTAGAAACAATTGCATTTGGGGTTTGGGGTGGCCTCGGCTCCCACCCGCCCGCACCACCCCGTGCTCCAGCACAGCTCACCCATCCCTCTCTGCTGAGAAAAGTCCAACGGAGATGAAAGGCAGCCTCTTTAACTGGATTACCCTTACAAGCAACCAAACCAAAGAGACTAAGAAACAGCTAATTAAAGCTGTTCAGATACAGAGAGCAAATCCTTCCTCCTGCTCTTCCTTCTCTCACTCAGTCCAATTCATTCATATTTCCCCTTATGCCTTATTAATTCCTCTGTCACTGCTCTAGGGGACAAGGGGAGGGGGAAGGGAGGCAGGTGGGGAGTGTGAGAAAGGGGACCAAACCTATCCATGGGTCAGATTTTCAGCATTGATTTGGCTTTTGCCACGGCTACAACCCATTGACTCTTAAGCTTAAATTGATGATTAGCACTTTCTGATTGAAGTAACTCCTGGACCCTTGCAAAGAAAAAAAAATACCCCACAACTTCTTTTGTGTAATAATTTGCTCTGCTAATGATATTTTCCAGAGGCCCAGCGAAGGTAAAACTCCCTCATATTTAATTCCCAGTAAGCATCATGTCTTTAGCTAAGACAGGAAGAGAGGGCAAAGCAAAAAATTCAATTTTTGCCCACATGAACTTCTCAGCGAGAAGTTGTTGCCCTTGGGATAACAACCAAATCTTAACTCCAGAGCAAAATGCAAACCAAAGCTTTTCCAAAGATGACATCTACCTGGGGAATACTTTTGATTAAAATCTCCCATTATCAGGTGGATAAGGAATAGAATGTCCAAAACACAAAGGTCCAATCTCAAATGAGACAGATTCGGAACATCTCAGAAAATTCCTGGTTGGGCATCCAGGGAAAGGCTGTGGACTTCTTTACAATTGAACCCCCTTTTGCTGTTTCCTCCTAGTAAAGCAAGTATTTCCCCGTCCCCAACACTGCCAGGAAGGCATGAAGAAAGGGCTGTTGAACTGCTCTGTACCAAGCCAGCTTCCATCACCCCATCCCATCCTGCCAGCACATACTGCACAATCAGGAAACTGCTGACTTTCCAGCCAGAGGAGGCTTCTCCATCATGAAGGAGTCTCAGGCACTCCAGAGTCCACAAGGCCATGTCAATAACCAATGATTTTTCTATAACCAGAGATTAGATGAGAAACTGCATCCTTTGCTTCTACCCACCTCTGACAAAGGAGAGACAGGAGGCTCCACAGCAGATCTCTGTCGCTCTGGTATAGCCCTTTCTAGATAGTTATTAAACAGAGACTCACAATCAGGCAGATTGGGGCCAGTGATGACATTTCACAGCCAGGGTAACTGAGGTCCAGAAAAACTGAGTAGCTTTGTCAAGGTCACAGAAGCAGCCCAGAGCAGACTTGCAGTGCCACGCAGGAACTGGGCTGGCACTCAGCTTCCCCCCCCTCTGCCAAAAATAAATCTTAGGGGAAAGCAATTCCAATGGTTTCAGGCCAGAGAGGAGCGTACGGGTGGGAAAAGAGCTGGGTCAGCCACCAGAGCCCTGGAATGGCTGATGCACCAAGCACGGCTGCCCGGCTCCAGGATGCTTCCATTGTCTGCAGTGAACTGCAGCTGCCTTTTGTGATTTAGGGAAAGGGAAGCTTCACCTTAGAAGGATCACAAATGAGAGCAGGACACCATGTGTAATTACTTCTAACAGGGTAATTATCGTGTACAGCAGGATGACACAAACACTTTCCAGACCCCAGTACCTTGGGAGCTGCGTTTTAAAAGCCCACCTGCCTCCATGACCTGTTCCTTCCTGCCTCCTCCTTGGCACATGTGGTACACGTGCAGCTGCCATGCAGGCTTTGGCATCCAGGAGCATCCTTACCTGCCGCGCACGTTGGCATCGTTAGCCCCATGGAAAAGCCATCATTATTCTTGGGTTGGGACATGTTCTTGGGGCTTCAGGCTGAAGGACATGCCTGGCTTTGTATAAGAAGGTACTTTCCACTGTTATATTTTTTTCTTTGCTTTTGAAGAGGACCGGAGAGCTTCCTGCCTCCCATCTCACCTGCCGTAAACAGGGGGCCAAGAGGTGGAAGAGTCAGAGCGGCAGAGAGGGAGAGGAGGCTGGAGGGGGAGGGGGAGCAGAGATGACTGGAGGGAGGTCGAGAGAGGAACGAAGAAAGAGGAAAGAAAAGAAAAACCCAGCAGTGCACCATGTTGCATTGTTCACGCTCAGACCTTCAATTTGCTCTCTGCATTCTCCTGCAGCGGGGAGAATGTTACGCTGGCTTAAGAGACAAATCGGACACAAAATAAAGACCAAGCACTCAGCAGTAAAGCAATTATCGCAACATTTTATGCCGGGCCTGTTCCTTTTGAAGGCAGCCTGGTGCTGCCCGCATGTACCTTAACCCGTTCCTAATAACCATAAAGTCACCATTATTTACGGTACAAGACATTAAATAAATAATGAAAAAGCTGCCGGCGACGGAGCGAGGCAAGTGGGGGTTGCAGGGAATCTCCCGAGACCAGAGCTGGCACTGGCTTAACCTGCGCTGCAGAATGCAGAGGAAAACAACTTCCTTGGACCTGGGGAAGGGAGGATGCGTTTTTATTTTGGGCTGGCACCTCAGGCCTTGGGATCAGCCAGAGAGTAAAAATTAGATTGTGAGGTTTTTTCCAAAGAAGAGAGAAGCAAAACGGAGTTGCATGGGACTCATGGGCAAGCCACAAAACAAAAAGGTTCCTACAACAAGATGGAGGGGCTGCAGGGACTGATCCTGACTTCCATCTTGCCAGCATAAATCCTGGTGTAATGCTTCTGGAACCAGAAGCTCCTGTACACTTTGCAGGATGTAACTGAGGCCAGAAGTGAGTCCTCTGTGAGGAGACATCCACTCCCATCTTGCTTAAACTGAGAGGCAAATAGATAAAAATAAAATATGAACATAAATATGGGTCACAGCAGGAGTTCCCACAGCTGTGGTTCAGGTTAATGTACAAAGGGCATATACCCTACCTGAGCTCCACCTCTCACCACCATATCCACATGGCCCCACCAGGAGTCAACATCTGCCCACCAAGCTCTGTTGACTAGTTTCATACACAAACATCTCAATACATCTGTGCTCAAGGTTTAGCTGCTTTCCCCCAGACCTGTTTCTCTTTTGAACAATGTCCCTTGTCTGAGCAATGCTGGGTCACATTCAGGGTGGGTGGGTTTGGCTGTGAGATCCTGACCAACCCTGGTAGCCTGGGTAGGCACAGGTATCTCCTTCACCCTCGCATTCACGCCAGCCTTGTGTCAACAGGCCATTTCCAAAGTTCCTCATGATGAGGGATATGAAGCACCTGCAGCTGCCAGCAATGCCTGTCCCATACAGGAGTTGACAGCAGGCATGCCCTTGGGTTATGGTGATGTTCCTGAAAGGGATGGTGAGTCTTCCTTGTCCACCAACGCTGCTCAGTGTGGACATGGTGAACATGGACACCTCCATACCAGCCACCCATTGAAGGTGCTGGGCTTACATCACAGACTGAAGGCAGGAAAAATTCGGTCATGTCCTTCCGTGTCAAGCATCACAGTGATCCTGCAAAGCTGCTTTATGACTCTCAAGGCAGTCAGTATGAATTTTCATAGTGTTTTAAAGACGAAGAAAACTCCACACCAGGTAGAAAGGGTATACAACAAGGCTACTGTGAGAAATATGATTTATATTTTATATGCGTTTTTACCTGGTAAGTACTGTTAAGAGGCAATGCTAATGTGCTCTTGGAAATGCACAAACACAATATGGAACCATGGAGGCACACCTCACCCTGCAGAGACTGCACCCTCACACAGCTGCTGCCATGCTGCTGGTGAGCTCTCATGGGTGCTTCTCTGCTGGGGTTTCATTTATCTGCCCATATTCATTAACAGACTCAACTTTAAAAGAAAGATTCAGGAGGATTAAATGAGACTCATTTCAAACCATTCTTTGTGTTGTGGAAATTCCTCCCAAATTATACTGAAACAAGGGTTGGGAAAAGGTGCCACCCCTGGGGCAGGACAGAAGTTCTGGATCTTCTGACTTCTGAGGAACAGAAATGGGTTCTTTGTAGAATAGGAGACCTCCTTTGATAAGAGGTAAGATCTGCTCTTGGCACCCTCTCTTCCCCTTGTTCTGCTGCTTCTGACAGATGCACAAGAGGAAGAACTTATTTCACTGCCAAGGGCACACTGGTCTGGCAGCACACACACCACTGGGGCATAAAATGTTTCTGATCAAAAACCAAAGGTTGTTGGGTTTATTTTCTTTAAGCCAGGAACATCCCACTCTATCACCTGAGAATTGGGATCTATAACCTAGAATTCAGGATTTGCCTCAAAAATGAAAAACCATCATGTGAAACCATATTCTTCTGTCCATGAGTTTCCATATTTTTTACTCCAAATTTGTCCCCCAAAGAACTGCAGCAATTAGGAGAAGAGGGCAGTGTTTGATTTTTAGCATCAGAGGTGTGCACCTGAATGTTCCCTGTCAGGAGAGTCGAGATCTGCTCTTGGAAGTGCGGGTTTGTGTTTTTCTTAAGCCTACTCAAAACAAAGGAAAATGAGCTCTTCTGCAGCTGAATGGGGGAGTCAAATGAAGACACACACAAAAAGGCCATCAGACAAAAAAAAAGGGCCATCTGCACCATCTGATACAGCCAGGGAAGCTGGTACAGGTCCCCCCTACCACTGGGCAGATGGGGGGCAAGAGCAGCATCACCACGTGCAAGGAACACATTACTGGAGATGATGACAGGCTGGAATGAGTGATGCTCCTCTCACTCAGACCTCTCCCCAGCCAAGGCTGGCCATGCAGAGAGGGTAATCCCCTGTTACCTCTGCACTGTGGAGGGGGTGAGCGGGGTGCAGAGGGAGATGAACCAGGTCATGAAAGTCGCCGTGTGCTGCCCTCACCCCGTCACGGTGCTGCGAGATTGGAAATTGCATGTGCCCAACTGAGGGGTGCTGCACTGTCCAGCCAGATAAACCTTTCCAAAGCCTGCGCTCTGGTGACAGCTCGGGCACTGCACAGGAAAGAGGACCCAAGCCATGCATCTTGTGGGGCATCAGGCACCCCACGCCCCCCTTTCACCCCAAGGTTATAAAGCGAAGCACGGGGCAGGCAGGCACGGGGGCAGAGGCAGCTGCTCCCTGTAAGATCTGCTCCATTATACCTCTCAGAAACGGGGAGAAGGGGTGGGAAGGGAGGGAGGAGGCGGATTTCTAGGCATGGGTGGGTCCATTCTTCAACAGCTTACGCAAGTCAAAGCTACCACCGATGGAGGGGGGACAAGCCGGGAAAGGGGTGGCCAGTGCTTCGCGAGGACAAGCCACTCAGGCAGGCTTGTGTGTCACACCCAGCTCCTCGGATAGCCTGTCTCGGGGCTACTGAGAAAGCCACCAAAGCAGTGTCTCATAGTCCCCGCGACAACCTCTCCCTGTGCCTGCCAAATCCGCGGGCTCTGGGATGACACTTTTTTTTTGGATGCCTAGCCCCAAAGCCAAACTGATGTCATTAAAGAGGCTGCCCCCCTCCCTCCCCCTCGCCTCCCCAGTGCCCGGCCACCAGGCTCAGCTGAAATGTAAACCTCCCCGCCTCTCCCCGCAACAAAAGCCAAAGGCTTTCAAAGCCCAACCTGATTGAAATTCAAAAACTTTTTCAGCTCCTCTCCCTCCTCCCCACCTTGAAAAGAGAGTGTATAAAACTGGGAGACAAAAGCCTCCCCCAGCCCACCCTCCGCATTGTCTGGCCGGGGCGGGTTCGGGCCAGCGACAAGGGGCACCCAGCCCGGCGGGGGCCCCGCTCCCGCTCCCCGCGTCCCGCTCGGCATCGGCCGGGGGGGTCCCGAGCGTCAAAACACACCCGCACGCACCCGAAATAACCCACTCCCCGCCTTTGTGCGGCACACAAAGAAGAGCCGGGCGGTGATGGAGCCGGGCGGGTGATTTACTCACCTGCCTCTCCGGCCCCCCGTGGGTTTCTATGGGGCGAGGGGGAGGGGAGGGCTGGCCTTTGGTTTTACACAGACACACACACACACAGACACACACACACACACACACACAGAGCTTTTGTTGCTGTCCCGCCCTTCTCTTGAGCCAGCATCTTCTGGGTGATCCTTAACCTCTCAGCTAGCTGGTGTCCCTCCCCTCCATACCAGCACTGGGTGTCCCATTAAGTGCTCATGGGCCAGGCATCGAGTTCTGCAGCTCCCTTACCTTTGGGAGAGACATTTCAGGGTTCTTCTTTTGAGGTGAGCTCCACTATACACATCTTCATCTAAACAGTCACTGTTTCCCTCTCAAGCATCTTCCCTAGTTCCATATTCCCCCCACATGTCTTCTCTGTAAGCCCCACTCATGCCTGATTATGCAGGAAGCCAACTCCACTAGCCGATCCATCCCCTGCAGCCAAGGCAGCATCTCTCAAAGGCTTTAGAAAGCCAACAACACTCCTATGGCCTGTTGGATTTTAAAGCCTTATGCTGCTGACCCGTCTGGGCAGACCCCATCCATTGTCCCCATGTGGCCAAAGGGACAACTGAGATAGATGGGCTTTAATGCCCAAACTGCTCCACAGGGGTGGTCAGGTGTGTCTGATGCAGCCAAGAAGCTACAGCCAAGTAGATGAGCAAAACTGCACTGACTAAGCCATGGCTTTCGGACATCAGCCACCAGCTTTTCTGGAATAACCTCCCACAGTGGTGCTTCCACTGATGCCATTTACAGGAGCAGAGGGAGGGTTTGGCATTTCTACCGCCAAGACTTCTACAAAGCCTTCTCAGAGGCAGCAGAGGTTCCAGGGATAAAAGTTGTCGCTTCCCATTACGAAATAAAGAAAAGAAACAAAGTAACTGCTGTGGGTACAGAGATTTCTTCCCAGTTCAACAGCAGGCTCTGACAGGGCATCTCCTGGGGGCGGGGAGATGGTACAGCCTCACACACACTGATAGCAGCCCATCGATTTGGTCTTTGCTCCTACATGCTCCCCAGCACTTCTGCTGCTGCTCCATTATGACACCTCAAGCCTTTCCATTTTACCTTCGATACTGCTCCTGCTACCCATCTTCCCTCCCTAGACTGTAAGATCCTTGGAAGCAGCTCTCCTCCCTGCTCCATGCTTTCCTTTCCATGCGAAGGAGCTCTAACCTATAGCAGCGTATGGGTACCCAGACCACCATCTGACTGCACATACTCCCAAGCTGTCACCCCCAAGTGACACTAAGTGGTCCTGTGCTCAAAGGTGACATACTCCCCCAAGATGTGACCTTAAAATGCAAGCTGCATCCCTCAGCAGACATGTCCTAGTTCAGATGCTGCTACTGTGTGATAATCCATTTTAAAAAATCTTGAGAATGGCATAAAGGGGGATGAGGGGGAGCAGACACCAGGTTCTTCTCTACTATTGCTCACAGCACCAGCCTGGACAGCTGATGCTTTTCTCTGGACCTCACTTCCCTCCTCAGTAAAAGGGAAGCAGTGACTCCAGCTCATTCCTTTAAGCTGCTCTGAGATCTTACAAGTGAAAAGAAAAATATCTACAAAGTGCCAAGTAATAGCTCTGAATCCAGAGGTAGATGACAGACCTGGCTCCTGACTCAGCTGCCTGCCTGTACAGCTCCTTGGCTATCCAAGACAGACTACTAAATTATGCAAAACCTTTGAGTGAGCCTGGCTTAATTAAGTTTTAATTTTAGTAAATTACCAGTGTGGGAGTGGTTGAATCTGTGAACCATTACTCCTGCTTGTTTGGGATTTTATTTGGAAATAAGACACTTCATTACATCTCTGTAAACAAGATCTACTCAGAAAGGAGAACTGGTGCAGAGGATCAATACAGAAGTGGGAAGAGGAGGTGGGGGACAAGCAAGCCAGTCTGGGAAAGTGTGATTAACCCAGGGTTTTGGAAAAAAACTGTCCAAGGGCTGTGTATGTTGCACTTGACTTCTCCCCAAACTTCCAGCATCAGCCTTGACTCGTATCCTGAAACTTGCAGCACCACTGCCATTCATGGCAATGCTGTAGAGTCTTGTATGGCTGCACATCTGCCTGGGATGTTTTACCTCGAGAGGCCTCCTCAAAGTTACACTCCCTGTCCTTGGAACAAGGAGATGTGAATAGGCTCTTCATGAGTAGACAGGACTGATCTCCCCATGGTTGAAATGGCCTTGTAAAGCTCAGCAGGTGCACAACACCATTACTACCATCACTGTCATGAGCTGATACTGCCCCTAACTTGGAAATCACTGTTTCCACTACAACAATACTACCACCAGACAGGCAAGACCTGGAAGTACTTGTGCCTCCTCTGGCTGGCATGGGAGAAGCCATGAGCAGCAATAGGACCTCTACACAAGTTACACCCTAGAATCTAGTCTTCTTTGCCCAGGACACCTGCTTTACCATTCTTAGTCCCTAATTGGTTTAACAGCTTGCTGATCACCCATGGTACTGCAATGCCTTCTGCTGTCCCTGTCACTCCTGAGCCCAGTGCTAACACCCACCACCAGCCACGTGGCAGCACAGGGCCAGGGTACAGCATGGAGGCCAATAACCCAGGCAAGCAATGCCTTACCCATCCAAAACCCTAGTATTTGGAATGCATTTTTATAAACAGGACCCATTCCTAAGGGAACAAACCTAAAAGGGGACCAATTTGCTGTGTCTGGCACTTCAGTAAGTTATTTCTAAGATATTGCGTCTAATTTTCAAATCGAACGCAGCTCAATATCTTATTAGTCAAATGTTACAGCGTTTATAACTTAAATATCCATCCAGAGAGAAATGATGATGCTTTTACAAATTTACCTCAATAGCTTAAGTTAAAAATAAACCAGCCAATCTATCAATCAGCCTTATTCATTCATCTCAGCTATTGTGGGAAGAAAAGAGCAACATACGCAAGAGAGAAGCAAATGGTCTGAGGAGAGGCAGCTGAACGTATTGATCAGGGTTTTAAAAAAAAAATGTTAGAAAAACCCAGACACACGTCATTTGGTTTAATGCAACCCATACAAACAGCTCCAAAAGGCCACAGCTGCCCGCCTTGAGCTCTGCTCAAGTTGGTGGGTGCCTCTCTCCCAAACGACAGCCCTCCAGAGCGGGCAAGACCTCTTACTGCTCCTGCTGTTTTAAAACTACTCTATCTTCCCCGGAATAATGAAGGAAAAAAAAAAAATTAAGACAAAAGTCAACATTGTATCCTTAGGGCACCAAAATAATAAATAAATAAGCAGGAATGCTTGCAACCCACCAAGTCTGACAGCTTAAAGTGTGCACAAAGAAAAAAGCGCTGGTGAGAGAGTGAAAGCCATCCTTTGAACTCCCGCACCCCAGCACTCTCAGAGGCGACGGATTTATGCTTCTGCTCCGGCATGCCAGTTCAGAGAGACCCTTTCTATCCATCTCACCCTGATTGGGGCTCTCAGAGTCACTTGTGGCCTTCTCCCCCACTTTTGGCTTTTATTGTTTAAATTTTCACTGTTTTCCTGCAGATGAAAAGGGAGACAGAATCACCTTACACTTCTCAGGCTGTTTAAAAAGAAAGGGAAAGAAAAAGATTTTTTTTTTCTCTTCTGATAGGAAAGCTTTCGTGGTTTTTTTTGGTTTTTTTTTTTAAATAACCTGCCTGGGAAGGCCCCGGTTCCTGGGCTGGAGAGGGAGCTCCCCATCCCTCTCAGCCTGTTGCATTCAGGCAAGGTGAAGAGGCACAACTCGTGTTAGGCCGATGGGAACAAATCTCCCCTTTTGTTCCCTGCCAAAGGCTGCGCTAATTGCCGTTGGCCCGACCCTGCCTTATCGGCGATCGCTCCCAGAAGGGGAGGGCACAGGCAGGTTCAAAGAAAGGAAGAAAGAAGAAAAGAAAGAAGAGAAAGCAAGAGAAAACTTCATTTTCTTTCCTCCAGCAGGCAGTGCGAGGCAGAGAACCAGAGGGAAAGAAAGAAGAGGGAGCGTGAAAGAGAACAAAAAATAAATAAATGACCCAAGCCTGCTTGGAAGACCCTCTTTCTCTCCTATCAGCTTTTACAGGGGGCAATACATTTTATTCATTGCCAGGTCTGACTTATCGCAGCCTTGTTTTTAATGAGGTATAATAAGGGGAACATTTTGTAACAACACGGTTCCTCTATTTTATCCGACAAACAGCTGTGTCATGGCCGTCGCTGGGAGAATGAATCATATCTCCCTGCCTGCATATGCTAACTCCCATGTAATTACCCTCGCATCTTAAATAAAGCAGGCCCTAAACCTGTCGCTCAGATTACAAGCAAACGGTGCAGACCTCGTAACTGGGGCCTCTATCATTACAATTAATTTATCACAGGAGCGGCTGAGATTAGAGACTAGAATTAAAACTCGGAGCAGGGAGGGTGCTCAGGGCTGACAGGGAGAGGGAGAGGAGCTTTATTGCAGAGGCAAGGCAGGCTAATTCCTTAACTGGAGCTATCCTGGATATTTTTTTCTTCCTTTAAGTTATTCACTCAGTTATTTTCCTGAGGCTACATTGGGACATTTTTCTCCCTGAAATGTCAGGAAGCAGAAAGCAAAGAGAACTTTGCCCTGTATTAAGCCCACTCAATAAACACAAATGTACAAAGGCCCCGGTCTGGGTGAGTTTATGGGTGTCCAGATACGTCCATGCCTGCAATTTTTCATAAGACACGTAAGCTGTGCTTGCATAGAGATATATATGCCAATGCATATGTACATTTTGTGCACAGAGAACCAGCACTTGAGCAAGAGCATCTCTTCTTCACTGTTACACAGAACTGTTTGAAACATAAAGTTTTGCCTTCTCAGAACATCTTTGCTTTAAATACTAGAACAGCCCACTCTTCCTTGGAGCCACCCCCAGAACCAGCAACACTGGTTTGCTGTGGCAAACGAGCACATCTGCCACTGCTGGGCTACCCTCGCTCCCTGTGCACACACCTACGGGCACATCCACACCCTTCACACCAGGCTCCTAGCAATGCTCCTTCTGCCTCCTTGGGAGAAGACCAAGGCAACCAAAGGTGTTGAAGAGAACTCGGATGCAGACCTTGCCTACAGAGAGCTTCAGCAGCAATTACATCCGCTCTGTTTGGAGGGCACATGTTTTACCAAGACCATTATACAGGCACCTCTGGGTACCACTGCTCTCCTGTCAACTCCATACACTTCCACATCTCGTTTTCCCTCTCCAGGATGCTCCTTTCAATCACTTTTGATCACTTGGGATGCTGTGTCACCATACCTACCCAAACAGATGATTTACAGAGCTGCAGGACGGACTCTTCCAGCCAAGAGCTTCCCATCCCCACAGCCTTGCCTGCAGCCCGTCAGCCCATGCCATCCTGGCTCAGTGCCTCCCTCCCAGTAGGACAGGCTGCCTTAGGGCCAAACCCCAAGCATTCACTCGTATTTACTGATATATAGTGAGGTGAGGAAGGAGGGAAGGGGAAAAGCCTTTAAAATCAGTCCCTTTAAGGTCTTTTTGCCTTAGAACAGCAATTTTTGCTCGGTGTGAAGACTCTTCGATGCCCTCCTGGCAGCATATGATCTTTGATATGAAAACCACTTCTCAGCCATGGTCTACCCCAGTTGCTTACAATATCCAGCAAAGTAGAGGAAACAAACAGAGCTGATGAACAATTTTACATCCTCATCAGCCCCATGCACTCTGGTACAAGGCAGCTGGCAGTGTCCTGCTTTTCTTCCAGCACCGCTTCCCCCAGAAGATCCTAGACCCCAGAACATTTGCTCTACCTGCAGACAGGCATCTGCAAGCAGAACAGGGCCATTTCATTGCAAGTCCAACTCTGCAGCTATATATACAGAGGAACAGACTCTACAGACAGTAAAGGCTTTCTGGTATCAGAGGGAGTAAGATGGTTCTCAATCAGCTGCATCCAAACAGATCTAACTGTAGGATTGGGGCTTAGATCAGTAAAATAATAAAGAAAGATATTTTGGTTAAAATCATATGTGTTTTTTAAAAAATAGTATCTGGTGAGGTTTTTTAAGAAACTTTTGTGATTGTCGTTCTGGGAAGAATCATGAAAATCTATTTTGTTTTCTACTATCAGGAATTTGGTCTCTTTTATCAGTCTGCATATTGAAAACAGTCGTTGCTGTCCTCACTTTTGATTCCAGTTGCTCTGCAGTGCTTTATCTTTCAGTGTTTTGTGCATACTGCAAGGCCTGAGCTCCAAGACGAAGAGATGAAAGGGAAGGAGGAAGGTTGGCTTTTAAAGGACTGGTGTACATATTTTGTTTTAATGTTTTTTTCTTTTGAGGTTTTGTAAACATTATTACTTGCCAAAAACTGAATCTGAGACCAAATGACACAGACACATTATAGGAAAAGGTAAACCACTTAAATCAAAGAGTGCTGGTCTGTCAGCAGTGTACTCCAGCCAGCAGGAAGGTTATAGTTTTATGGGCACCAGGGATGTCACTTGTGGGCAGCAGAAGTGACCTGTGGTCCTTCCAGCCCAGTGTGGTGTCTCCAGCAAAGGCCAGACCAGATGCTTCTGTGAAAGATCAAACGAAGTAAGACAAAAGGAAGACACCACTGTAAACAGTTACAGGGCAGCCTCAATTCAAGGGAAGTTTCCTCCCCAAAAGCCAGCCACTGGCATATGCTCTGTTCTCATGGCAGAAAGCATTTAGCAACATCTTACAGGATTAAGCCCTAAAAGTCCACTCTCCAGCATCAATGGGACTGGAAAGCTGGAATATTTTTAATTAATATTATTATTATCTAAAAGCACAGCTTTTTGCTTCTCTCTTCTATCTGCTGGTGCACGTTTCCAGGTACTGGAAATGCAGAGTTCTTGGGCTGAAACTCTCTGCTTCTCACCGAGCGAGTCAGCACCGCCAATTTAACACAGATACCGAATAGCTGTCTCTATAATATTTCAAAGCATATGCTGCCCATCCTGGCACTACATTCTTCTTCTCTGAAACTCTGTCGTGGGATGGAGGCTGATGGCACGGGTAGATGGGTGCATGGCACCGCTTGCTCCCTTTCCCGCGGTGCCAGCTCGGCTGCGGCTGGGCGGGACCGGAGGATGCAGCCCGGGAGGCAGGCAGGGGACACGCCACTTTTTATTTTCTGCTCACAATTGGCAGCTCCCTCCACCCACCCAAACAGACCCCGCAATGTTTTTTTTTAAAATGCAGTCAGCAGCTGGAAACTAAGGCAACTTCTTTCTCCTATTGAAAGTCTCCCAGCAAAGCTGCAAGCCTTCCCTGGACCACCCTGGGTCATGTAAATTCAGCAGATTATCCATCCCTAACTCTCCTCATCTATCACCCGCCTCTGTTATCGATCTGCTCCTCTGAGTAAGTGGGGCCTGGGCTGTCCATTGCTGAGTCCTGCAAATCTGGCCAGACGCACGTGTGACTGCCTGGGAGAGCGAGGAGGACAGGTTCAATAATGCCGGGTTACTGCCACCCCGCAGCCTGAGCCGAGCTGATCCATGGGCTCGGCAAAGGCAGGATTCAAAAGCAGGACAGGACTCGGCCATAATGCCACAGGACTCAATTTAATCCCATGACACTCAGCTTTAAAGGCAATATTGCCAGCCACCAGCTGCCAGCCGAGGCTGGGAAGTGACTTCCACCGCCCAGTGGAACAGATTAAATGCCTCCTTTCCATCCATAAGACACCGACAGCACCTCAGCTAAGCGTCCGCTCCTCCATTTCACAGATGAAGGCTGGGAAATGCCTATCTCCACATGCCCTATTCAAGCTCTTTGCCAGAATTACATAAAATTCCAAGACTTGGGACCGTAAAACTCCCCCATTTCAAACCCAGCTGACTTACAGCTGAGCTTAATTCCCCTCTCGGTTTCACTCAGCGGTCCAGCTGCAAAGTTCAGCAGAACACAGCCCTCCCCCCAGGGTCAAAACTCTAAATATTACACACGTGCCACCTGCACCAGCGACCTTAATTTTCATTAAGAATTAAGTTCCTGTGCTTTCATTTATAAATAAAAATGAAAGATGAACCAAGTGTAGTCACACTAGTGGAGTTTTCCTTCCCCTGTAAACATCCTATTATAACTGCATGGCAAGGTCTGCCGGAGTGAACTCTCCCCAGAGGGGTGCTAATTCTGGGAGTGGGAGATAACCATCGAAATGGGAATACCTTTAACAATTTCACTGCTGATTTTTTCAGCAAATATATATATCTATGATGCTTATTCATAATCTCAAACTACTTTCCACATGTCCCAAAGAGGTGACAAAAACCTTACGTGTCTACCCAGCTGCCAAAACCTCCTACTTCCCCCTGCTTCTACAATGCAGCTGAGTATTGTTAATATGAAAATCTTTGGCCTATTGATCACTAAAAATATGAGGGCGACAAAAATGCATTGAATTTAACATAAAAATAAACAACTCATGGCTGCTGTATTGACTGTATTATTCATATTATGATTTAATTCATTCTCCTTTCACACAGCAGCTGCAGATTTCCACCATCTGTGTCAGACCACTTCCAAAGCCCAGACCTGGGAGCCCTCACTTGGTTTCACAGTCTGAAAAAAGGAGGAAGCTAATCTTCCTATTCCAGAGAAGCTGTGGATGCCCCATCCCTGAAAGTGTTTTAGGTCATGTTGGACAGGGCATTGAACAACCTGGTCTAGTGGAAGGTGTCCCTGTAGTACGCGGCAGAGGAGTTGCAACTAGATGATCTTTAAGGTCCTTACCAATACAAGCCTTTCCATGATTCTATGATTCAACAGCCTCACAGCCCTCAGGTTGCCTAATCCAACCCCAACCCTACACTGACAGTTCATCTGGGCATGTAAAACATGCTCAGGATACTCATATCCCAGCCCCTGGATTTCCCCAGTCTCCACATCACGACTGTGCACCACACAACAGATCATCTTCCTTCCTGCTAGTTCAACAGGTCAAAAGCTCTGCACACATTAGGGATCCCAAAACTGACACATGGATTGGGTGAACACAGAAAACTCTGCACCATCTCCAGTCCTTTTCAAGGCACTGGAAAAGCAGGGCCCCAGGGAAGAAAGGCCTGATTTTAAATGGAAAGATGGGGTTGGGACCCCACCCCATGTCACACCAAGCACCACTAAAACCAAAACAAACCAGGCAGCCCCATAAGTCGTAAGAATTAAAGGCACGATTCCGCCTTTCTAACGATGCTTTTACAGAAACCATTCCACTGTAAAACTTTATGATTTGAATCTTTATAGCTGCCAGCAGAGCACATGTTCACTGCCTTAAATTATAACTTAATCTCAACAGAATTTGTGCTTTCCAGCACTCTGTGTGTAGAGTGAAAGATGAGAGGCAGAACTTCATTCCTGCTGCCCACCTGCCTCCTTGGACCACGACCTCCAGAGGTACAGCCGCAAGCCCTCAAACCAGCTCCCATCTGGAGATACTCTGCAGCACAGGGTCTTAAGCAGCACCTTGCAGCACATGGATAGAGGTGCCCACGGGGCATTGTTATGGTGCTGTTTATCGCCATGACTGCTAAACACTAAAGTGGAGGAATGCAGTATCAATAAACACAGCAAAAGGGCCAGAGGAGTTATGACAGCAGCATCCCAGCCATGTTTGTGGGGAAAACACATCCTCCTCAGCACGATCACACACACCAGCCCTAGGGGAAAGCACCTGGGGCAGCAAGGAACGCTCCAGTCTTTCAAAGAGGACCAAACTTGCAGCAGATGCTGCCACAAAATATAGCGTATAGCAGTCCCCCAAAGCCACCACCTTCCAGTGGATGAACACGCATGGTCTGTCTACCAATGCCTTAGCCCCCAGCTCTGCTCTCTGCAGCAGAGGTAGTGCTGGCAAGACCGTGCCTAGGCTACAGCAAAGCACAGCATCCTCCTGTGGTCTCTGGTCTGCTTTCCCTGCACAACCATCTTGCTCAAAAAGATCACGCTGGTTACTGTTGGTTTTTTTAAAACCTTGCCGTGCATATCCAGAAGCAGAAGTTGCACCGGCAGCAATATAAAGCAATGTGCAAATGTGAGTAGCAAGCATATCATGCAATCCTGGAAGAAGCCCATGCCTTGCGTGCATGTTTGCACATAGCAAGATGGCAGCAGAGGAAAAAATGCTGGAAGAAAACTGCCAGCTCCCTGTAGGGAAGAGTGCTTCAGTTTGGTAGGGGAACTGGGAACATTTTTTTCAATTCCTTCTCATCTTCAGCAACAAGGAAGAAAAGACCAGTCAATCAACACAACAGTAAAATTTTTAACACAAATAACCTTTAAACACTAAACAATGTCATATTAAACTAAAACAAACTACATGAAATCCCAGTTAGGCATCGGAATCACCCTGGGTCAGCCAGGCTAAGAAAACAGAGATAACAGAGGTAACAGGCTTCAGCATCCTGCCTTTCCCTCTGCTGAGACCTGGTCGTCCTCGGGCAGCCACACACAGCACCTTGGAGTTTGGGAATTCTTTGGACAGGTGACCCCACTAGATGGTGGGGGTTCCTGTACTCCTGCAGCTCCCAGACTTGAAAGATATAAGGGCCACCCTTATAGCTGCACTTCCTGCTTCCAATTCCCTTCTGAGAGGGAAACTGCTTTCTTCCAGTTGACCACGTGCTGATAAACTTACATGGAACCATTTTTGCTGCCAGCTGCTGGCCCTGCACTTTAACCTGCTGTGCCTCTTTGTTTATTAAAGCCCATTCAACAGGTTACCTCAGTACCGAGCAGCCACAGAAACTGGAGTGCATTTCAGAGAGAGTACCTGATGCTCCACACCTTGTGTCTGCACAACAGTGGGAACCTGATACCTGGACAGTCACAAAACCATGCAGAAGTGGAAGGGTGAACATGAAGTTATCTGTTTCTTTCCGTCCAAAAGCAGAAACAGCTAAATTTAACACATTCCTGAAGTAATTCTGCTTCATTTGCTCCTGAAACCTATCAGTGCTCCCAACTGCCTAGGCAGCTTAATGCATTGCTCTGTTACCCCCATGCTAGAAAATAGCAGCTGACAGAAAGGATTCAGTGTTTAAGCTCTCAACTTCTTATCAGCAGTTGGCACATCTTCCTGCTCCTCAACCTGCAATGCCCACCCACCACGCCATCCTCAAACGGGGGTGGATTTGTTTTCCAGCCTCATAAGGAGAGAGCAGTCTGACCACCCTCACTGCCTTTGTTTTAGGCAGGCTACAGCTAAAATGGGCATCAACAAGAAGAAACAAGAAAGAAATGGTCCTCCATTTTCTGTAGGACTACCAAGAATTCATGAATAAACCTGGCTAGGCTTTTCTTTTTTCTCTTACTCTAATCTTCTCATTTTTTTTCTAGGAGAAGAGGATGCAGAGCTCCTGTAGGCAGGATAAGAGACTGCTCTTAGGGAGCTGAAGTTTGTCAGTTCAAACTGGACATCTAGTACCTGGAAGACCTCACCTTTCACACAGCCACGTGTGACTAAGAGCTTCCCTTTGATGCTTTCTCCTCTGGATCTTTTAGGCTGCAGTCCAGTAACTTTCCTTCTTTAAAGGAAGGCTGAGGAGATTTTGTTTCCTGACTTTTGAAGAGCTTTTCCTCTTCTTTCTTTGATCTGTGTAGTGAATTTGATCTCCCAGAAGAGCAGGATGAGTATGTCTCCTGGCAGCCCTGTTCCGGACAGTCAGGATTTGATTCATTGATTCGTTTGTTTTTATTTGGCTTTTGTGTTTGGCAAGCTGAGTACAGGGCTGCAAATAAGGCTCTTTCCTTAGGTCCAGGAGAAGGAAGGTGCTTTCCTGAACCTGGCTGAGTTGGTGCTTCCCAGGCTGTGGGCTGGATGCCAGTGGATCTCTGGAGGCATTTCCACCATCTGCTCAGGGATGCAAGGAAAGAAGCTCACTTTTCCCTCCTGCTCCATCGTAAGACTGGACATCTAAACAGTGTGTGCTGATAAGGTATCTGAGTCCTCCAGGGAATCCCCTGCAGGCAGCACTTTGATTTCCATCTTGTTTTGTGGCAGGCTCTGAGACAGGCGTCTGCCAACCATTCATGCTCCCTGCTGGCCTGGTAGCCAGAGAAGGGATGCAGAGGGGTAAAGGAGGGGCCCTCGCCTCTCTGGGAATGGAGAGGAGGCTGTAACACATCAGGCACGCCTCAAACCCACCCTACTGAAGTATGAGCTGAAGCCCTTTGAGGATCTTTATCTCAGTGACAGCCCTTCAGGACTCCAGCACTACTCCGAATGCTTCGTCCAAACAGCCATGCATGGTGACCCCCACAGCAAACCTCTCCCACACCTGCTGGCATCTTTCCATCCCAAGGAGACAGAGGTCCTAATGTGCCCAGGCCAGTTCCTGACTGGATGTTTAGAAGACCTACTCTGGCTGAGAATCAAAAATATTGGGAAAAATAACCATTCAGAATAGATGTTCTGAGGTGATGGGTCCGAGGAGAACAGAGCCAGTCCAACCGGTCAGAGTCTGCCTCCAAGGAGCCCACTGGCAGAGCATTCCCAGCTGCATGGCCAAGACACGGTTCCTGCCCACATTTTCAAGCACTTGAGCCAGCACGGGACAATTCCTGCCCCCAGGCTGTCAGGAGTCCTGCTTGCACACTAGCCCATGGCTTGAACCTGTCCTTGGGAACTGGCTCATGGCTCAACCGAGATTAAGAGCAAAACAGATGTTTGTTCGGTGTCACTGAACTTTTCAAGGCTCTTGACTGATCAGAGCCGGAGCTGGGATAAGGACAGGAGCCCCTCACTCTCAGCCCCGAGACAGACAGCAATGCTGCACATTCAATAAATAACTGGGGTATTTACTCAAATGAATGACTCTGAGCCTGTTCCAAGGAGTTAATTTAGTGCTAACTGACTGGATGAAAATGAAAAGGTCTCATTTTATATTAAGAATGATCACCTGACAGTTTTACTGAATATATTATGACAGGATTTATATGGCTATATAATTTTAGGGTATATTTGGAAGATTATTATCCTGATTTAAATAAACATGATCTCAAGAAAATCAACATGGAGTCAGGAACTTTTCACACAAGAAAAAAAGGCAAGAAACTGGCTCAGAAATGAACCTCAGTTGTTGTATCTTGTGCCTTCCACCAGATGCTGCTTTGTAAACAGCGGGATCCCAGAGTTCATAGTAAGTGGCAAAAATCCCCCAAAAGTCCTAAATTCTGCTAACTGACACATTACTAACGAGCATGAGACAAAGTTCTTACCCCAAATGTTTTATCTTTGCTCCAGGAAGGGAGCAGTAAGGGAACCCGGAAGATCGTGTGGGCTGGAGGGAGGAGGGGGTGGAAGGAGGCAGGAAGAAGAGGCTTGGTGTCAAAACTGCCCCTTAAAAAAAGTGTTCGTTAAAGGGTCTTCTGCAAGGAAAAAGAAAAATAGGGAGGAATCAAAAGCAAATATACTGTTGACTTTGGTAAGGGCATCGCTTTCATGAGCCCTATTTTCCAGGGGATGTTCCCATTCTCCAAACAGAAACGGGGCACAAAGGAGACTTTTGGAAACTTTTGTCTCTTGTGCTCAGGGGCAGCTGGCAGGCTGCAGGCTTCTGGCTCACACAAGAGCAGTCCTGAAACAAGGCTAAAATATGCCCCAACGCACATAACTTATGGGATGGGAAAAGGCTGCGGGATGCAGCACATTCCCATGGCATTCCCAGCACTGTGGCTGGAGTTGGTGCAAAACCTTTCAGCCAAACCCATGCTGGTGGGGCACCAGAGCTACTATCCATGTGCCCACTTCCCTTCCAGCTTCCATAGCTCGTGAAGGCTTGCATGAAGGAGGCTTAGTGCAAGTAAGTGCCCAGGACACAACCAGCTGCCTTTTTCAGCCTCCCCATGTCCTGAATCCCCCTCCTTCTCATCCTGTGTCTATAAGTGTAATTGTATACAAGAAAACTCCTCTCCAGGCTTGTTCTGTTTTACAAACTGCCTGATGGGATTATCTTTCCTGTCATTTTGAAGCTTGTATAAGCATGCGACTTACAGCACTCAAGCTAAATCACACTCAAGACACTTTGTCTGTCTAAATTGTTTTGAGGATCAAGTAATTTATTTACAGATCATGTTATTTATTCTAGTAAAAAAATAAATTTAAAACCAGAATTTTAAAATAAATGTAAGACGTAGGCAACAAGGATATCGCAGTCAAGTAGCAATATCCTGTGGTGCAGATAAGTGCCAAATAGAAATGATCTTAAACACGCTGAAAACGGCACTCTCTGGTCTCAGACCACACAAAGAAAAAGCAACTTATTTGGTCAGGCACAGTCTTTCTGGGAGGTAACACTCACTTAGATGCTACAGTGATGATAGGCAGCCCAGACACATCCAAGACAGGTAGATCGATTATTCCTGTAGCAGTAACCTTGGGGCAATATTTGTCTGTCATAACCCCAAAGCAGATCAACTAACATTTAGGGACTAATCCGATGCCCAGTCCAGTCAGTGCAAATTTTTCCATTTATTTACTTCCACGGCTGCTGGATCAGACCTTTTGGGACTGCAAAATATCATACAAGCTCCTCTTTCCACTGGAAGAGATATAAATGTGCAAAGAGCAGAAGTCAAGAACGGCCAGGTGGAATTTGGCTGTGGGTTTATTAAGTAACAGAAACATCACCCAGAGCTGGAGGGTGTCAGTGCCCAGATGGGGGTCAGGGGCACACACAGACCCCTTCATGCACTTGCTCTGTGCACAGTGAGTTCATGCTTCCGATGGGAATGCATCTAGGAGCAAGTGAGGTATGGGGGCACATCTCCACCTCCACGTTGGGCAACCAGTGGCAGTGCTAAGGGTCGCTTGGAGCATCACCACCCCACACCTATGGGCAGGGATGCCTTTCAAAGAGCAATTAGATGAGGCCAAAGGCTGTGTGCATTTTCTCCAGTATGGTCCGAGGTCCAGAGCTGACTTTCTAGGGTTTATTCTTGATTTTAAGTGGATGTTAAAAAAAAAAAAAGAAAGAAAGGCTCATCATGGAGGGAACTGTGTGCTTTAAAGTGCTGCAGCAGGCTCTGAGAGTCCACTTATTTCTGAGTGAAGATGGATACCTCAAGAGGTTCTCCTCACCAGTAAATAATTCATAAAAAACAAACAAGCCCAGGTCTGTTTGAATTAGAACAAAATATTTCTTTAGAAAAGTGAAGTGATTAAGCACAGGAGGAGCTGGAGATGACAGCTGGTGTCTGCAGCTCCGGATGAGTCACCTTCACTAGCCAAGGCCCCTCTCTCCGGGAAGTGCTGCTGCTTTTTTTTTAACCCTTTGAGATTCCCAGGAATGATTTGTCACCAGGGTTATTAGCATTTCTCCCTTGATATCGACAGCTTGTCTTTCCTTCTTCTAACCGGTGAGTGATTTCTTCACACGCTCGCCAAATATAGCCAAATCACCATGGTAAACGTATCGACAGAATCATATTAACAGCTGCTGAGCATTTACAGGGCTGTAAGTTATACAAAAAAAGAAGGAAGGAAAACACACATGGAAATAAACCAACTCTGATCAGCAGTGACAAGCATTTATTTAGGAGTCACTCGATGGAAATATTTTTTATGCTTTAATTGCTAATTACAGGTTACTACAGAAGGGTGGCTTTGGCCAAAATTATCTCTTTAAACTGGAGCGGTAAGCCAGCGGTGAGCACACTCTACCTGGATGAATCTCAGGGAATCAGGAGAAAAAGGATTTATTTTTAAAGTGCTGTCCTTGTTTAAATCAAGCCTGAAGTTTGCAAGTCAAAGTCGCATCTCTCCTGATTTACTAAGCAAGGACCTTTTAAGCGTAAAGTCTGGGTAAGAGCTGAAAACACAGCCATATAGAGAAAGGGAGGCCTCTGCAAAACCATTTGCTGAGGATGTTCTGGTCCTCCTCTCCCATACTGGGGGTCACAAAAGGCCCCAAGGGGGCCAGCAGCCAGCAGCATCCTTGCTCCTCCACTGTGCAGCTGAGCATCACCCTGCTCCCTGGAGAAAAGAGCAGACAGCTGCCCTAAGTCAGACTGGACCCAGAGGGAGAAGACAGCCATTCTCCTGCTCATCTTTCTCTGCATGTTCAGGTCACACTCATCATCCCCTACCTGCCTCCTCATTTAGGGGTACAGTTTCATTAGGGACACAGACAACAGGTTAAGTGTAGGACTCTCAATACTCCCTTCGAGCCACCTGAGTTCCAGGATTGTTTCTAACAACTGTCTCAGTTTGCAACAGTGTTTCCTTCCATCCTAGTCCTTTCATCCCTGCTCCCAGTTTCTACAGACACTCCCACTTCATCCAAGACCCCAGCACCTCCCTCCAATGTCCTGAGCTCCCCTTGTTTTGTAAATTGTGAGTGTTAAGTCCTTTCTATTTTCCCCACAGGCTGCTGCTCCTGGTTTTCTCTGCACTGTTAATATCTTTTGGTATAAAGGCAGCATCTCATGAGACAGAAGAGCAGTTTGTTTCTCGTGGGAGCTGTACTCAACTGAGTGGCCTCCTCCCATCAGAGAGAAACTTTGGGGAGGGGCCTGGGTACTACTGACATGCAGAGACATTTGCTGAGCCCCCAAAGCTGGCTGTGCCAACTGGCCTGGCTCAGTCTTCCACAGCATCCCCTAATCTCATCAGAAGTCCAAGGGAGATAGCCTTGCAAATAGCTGCTTCCCATAATCTCCTTGTGCCAGCTTGGAGAAGGGCATGGTGGAGGCTCAGGTATGGTTGCTAGGACAAACCAAGGACAGCAGGATGGGGAAGGAATGCCTATCAACTGAGACACAGAGAAGAATTCATCCCTAGGAAAAGCACTTATTCTAATCCCATTGACTTTTCTCTGGCATTTTTCAAGCCAAATTGGGGGTTGATATCAAAGTAACTTCTCCTGCCTCTGTTGCTCACAATTCTCTTTGCCTGCTCTGGAAAACACACACCAGACTACAAACTGAAGGCCTGCAAAGTGCTAGTGCAAGGCCTTTCTTTAAAAATAAGAATTAAAAGGTGTTTTAGTTCTCCATTTCTTCCCTCCAACCACCTTCCCCATTCAGCTCCTTACCCTCACACACACCCTTTCCTTCCCCAAACTCCTTTGTTCAACAGCCACAAAAAAACCTCTGAAATAAGAAAGAAAAGCACCACAGGAAAATACGTGCTGTCCTACCTCATCTGCCCTTAATTTCCCTCCCAGCTTTGCCTCTCTGCATCCTTCTTTTAAAGCAGCCCAGCCACCATCAGATAGTGGGGCTGCAGAACGACCGCCCCAACCCTGCAAGCCAGGTATTGCAAAGGCTGAACCCAGCCTGGTGGGGACCTGGACTGCTCGGGGATGGGATGGAGGAACAAGGCAGCATCACCACTCTCGATCCTCCAGCTTGACCCTTGCACCATGAAGCTGTTCTTTTGCTCCCCCCCCCCTTCCCAGATAGCAGTTTTCTGGACCCGGGAAAGAATTGCACCGTCCTGCTTTTATCCAGTCCTCTTTTTAAGTGGCCTCTCAGGCACTGTGGGCTCTCTAAGACCTCTGCCCCAGCAGTTTCTTCAGCAAATTTCTCTTTCACTCTTAAATCAGTGGGTGGCCTGGAGGAGCAGAGCTACACCTCTGGAGAGCCATGTCCCCTCTGCCCTGCTGCGATGGGTACCCCATTCTGCGAGCTCCCTGTCAGCTCAGTCATGCCTCTCACTGATGCCTTGAGGTGTCCAGAGACAGGCTGCCCTGGGACTGTGAGTTCCTGCACCCACCGGGAGCAGCAGGACCAGTGGAATTTCAAAGGATCGCAACAGGTTGGAGGTAGAGCCGACTGTGGTCTGGGGAAGCATCCTCGCAGGATCCATCTCTATCACCTTCAGCACTTCCCAGCTTCCAGGGAAGGAAATACCAGTTCATCTAACCCCAAAACATCATGGATTTGTATTCAGGCAGATGGACCTACCCCTGGGGGAGAATGAGGGGAGATGAAGCCATTTAAAAGGAGAGATCCAAAGGGAGAAACTGAGCCACCCAAGGCCATGCCATAAATATCTCCATAGTGATTCAGGCTGCTAACAGCACCCTGAGCAGCCAATAAAAGACTTTTCCTCACCAAGGAACCCTTCCTCCTCCTGGCAGAGAAGGGAGCAAGTGTCTGGCACCCCAAGAGTCGTGACTCATCTGTGAAGTGTGATGGTGCTGCTGGGAGCAGGAAAAATAGGAAAAATATTTCTTCTGTTGTCAGAAGAAATTAACTTCCACAAAAACAAACTGGAGAACGAGTGAGGCTCTGGCTCTGGCCCCTGCAGAACCGGGACCACAGGAGTTACCCACAGGACTTCTCCAACCCTCTCTACATCTCTCAGGGGAACACTGTACCCGGCAGTGCAAGCTGAGGATGCAGAAGGCAGAAGTTTGCTGAAGATACAGACACTAAAAGCTGTTCCGGCAGGCTGTGCCAAGTCTTGTTCTTCATGTAAGAGAGCTCCCTCTAGGTCAAACACTCGGGTATTTCAGAGCCATTGCTCGTTTGGGAGCCCATGCTCTGCCCTGATGCCTTTATCTCCACAGAAGTGTCTGTCAGTCAGAAAACCCACAGGCACCCCAGAAAATGTGGGGTTTGCTTTGCCCTCACAACCCAGCCTTCCTGCTGCAGGCATCGGCCACCCATGCTCTGTGTGCAGCGTGCACACACGTGTGCAATGCGTGTGCACGTCGCCACAGGTCCTTGGGACTTCACCCATCAGAGCGACTCTGATCCCTGGAGGTATTTAAAACACCTGTAGATGTGGCACTTGGGGACATGGTTTAGTGATGGACGTGGCAGTGCTGGCTGAATGGTTGGACTCGATGATCTCGGAGGTCTTTTCCAACCTAAACGATTCTACGACTCTGTGATTTCAATATGTTCAGCTGCAGCTACACCAGGGAAGGAGCCAACCCGTGATTTCTCCAGCCTCAAACCCAATCTTTACCCTGCTTTGAAACACTGATGAATTATTCCACAAACTGATGAGCGGGGGAGTTCAGCAGAGGATTTCGAATTCACAGAACAAGAAAAATCAGATGGAAAAGACTTAATGTCAGAAAATGCCGGACCGTTCCCCGCAGTGGGATCCCAGGAGCTTTGTGCAAACTGGTTTTAAGCCTTGGAGTCTTTAATACAACTTCCTGTTTTATTTTCATTTTACCTAGACTGGTATTTGCTAATAAATATGCAGCTGGCTGTATACAGAACAGCAGGTAGCTCCCATTTACAGCTGTATATAACTGACTGCAGCATTCAACACCCTCACTCTGCTATGCAGTATAATACTCACAATAAAACACACACCGTATTTGCAACTGTGTCCATGCTACTATTCTGGTACGTGACACACATTAAGAAACATATTCAGAACATAGAAAAGAATTTACCATTTACATAAAAAAGATGCGCTGGGATTTTCAATAAGTTCCAGCATAATACAGTATCATTTTTATATCTTGTCTGCTCCCTTGGTCTTGCTGATTTAATACGTCTTTTCTCTTTATAACCATAAACCTATAGGTTGTATATAGATTTTCTTAAACATGATATACGGTGCCAGTGTGTATTTATAAAACTTCACCATAGAAAAGTAACAATTGTCAGAACAACTTAATCCAAGGGCCATCCAGGCCAATATTCTGTCTCCAACAGTTTTTTTCCATTAATATGGATTAGTCAGACAATACAGTTTACTACAACCTTGTTTTATAACCACGTTAGTGATAATAATAGTGCCTTGTGTATAAATGCTTATAGATCACAGTGTACAGGGAAACAGCATCGTCCCCACAGGGTAGGGAGGGAAACTGAGGCAGGGGAGATGGAGATTTTTCATATATATAAAGAAATATTATATTTCTACATATATATATACATATATATATATATATATATATATATGAAACTTGATGGAGATTATACGTAATGAGCAGTCATCCAGAGCCCTGGATAGCAGCACCACCCACTCCAGCCCTTCCATCTCACCACAGAGCCCTGCCTGGCAGTGAAAGATGGGCCAGAAGCCTGGGGGATGCTGCCCTGGGAAGAGTTAATGATGGAGGTCTCAAATCCAAGCGCTGCAGGTGTCTGCTTTTAATTCTTTGCTGCTCTTCTCCCAAACAGCCCAAGGATTTCCACCCTCCCTCTTTCTCCTTTACAAATGAGTGTTTAACATAAGAAGGGAGGCAAGAGGAGCCAGGGAAGCCGGGAGATCTCCTACAGCCCTTTCTAAGCAACCTGAGCAGGCGGGAAAAGGCAGCTGGCTGGAGCCCAGCAAGAGAGCGGGGACCATGGGATGAGTCTTCTCACATCTGGTTAAGTACTGCTAAACCCTCCGCCGAGCTGCCTAATTATTACAACACTTCTGCCGAAAAATTAATGTGCTTGGCCGGCTGCACTGGGGCAGAAAGGGTAGGAAAGCAGCTGTCAGGATGTAGGTCATGATGGGAGCACCAAGGAAAGAGGTTTGCGGCACAAGAGCACAAGAGAAGGGCAAGGAATCTCTGCCTGCAGGGATCCTGCTGGGAAAACAGCCTACTCCCTGCTTTTTTTGCTGCACGGCCCCCAGGAGAGGACAGTGCCAACAGAGTTGTTAATCTAGCAAAAACAGCCCTCGCAAAGAGCTCCACAGTGATGCCCTGCCTACCACAATGAACAGAATAACCTGTCAGCAAACAAAAACGTAGATGACCCTGAGAACCCAACAGCAGGGCCAGGAACAGGATCCGGGGCACTGAGGTCCCCTCTACCTTTCCTTCTTGCTGAGCACTCATTTCAGTAACTCCCACAAAATCCAAGTGTGGCACTTTATTTCTGTAGGTCCCTATAGGTGCATTATTCATATGTGCATGTCTCTGCCAAAACCAGTTAAAAAGGGCTGCAGAGAAGACAACAGGGTCCTGCTCCCCCAGCACAACCGTCTCCGAGTCACGTTAGTGGATAAGCCTCTTTCTGCTACAGCTGTGGTGGGATTAATCTCTCTCCCTGGACAAAAAGGTGGGCTTATTTCCTGAGAGATGTCCAAGTACACCCAGAGAGCTCAGCGAAAGCAGCAGCCTGCTGGGTGCCTTTTACCCACAGACATTTGATGAAATTAATGACACAAAAGTAAGTATAAAGGCTAAGACAAATAGAACTGGCAACAACTTGAACCTTTGGCCTGTCCTTTGAAAGTCTCTGGCAAGTCTCAAATCTTCTTGATCTGCTCACTAAAGGGATGACTGTCCCACAATTATTTTCCAAGCATTTGTTGGCAAGTTGTAGGAGGAAAAAGGCATTTCACTGAAGCTGTTAGTACAAAAGCTCAGCTCCAGCCAGGGCCCTGGACTCCACTTCAAATTATAATATTTTAAGTACCTGAAAATAAATATTTTGTCAGCTGCTGAGAATTAAGAAGTAGCTTCGACCTTTCAGAGAGGGGAACCCTGCGGAGAGCGGCAAGGCTCAGAGAGTTAGTTGCAAAACAAGCTCTGCCCAAGCCATTCAACCTGTCTAGCACACACACAGCCTCCCCTCCCACGTTCCCAGCTCCCAAAGACACTGGAGCAGCACTTTACTATAAATTGGGTGCCATGAGTAAAATGAGCATCCTTGAGATGGCAATGGCACCGTGTCAGGGCTTCCTACTCAGAGTCCCCTCCCACGTTGCTCACTGGTGCTGTTGTGCCATGTTGTACCTCTCACAGTCCTAGGAACTTCATCCACAAGGATTAAAAGTACTCACTTTAGTTTTATAACATCTGACTATGACCAAGCACCTGGGTAAATGTAGCTGTCACCTCTCAGACCTCTGAACCACAGTGAGCACTGTTCTGCTCCAGCGATGGCAAAAAGAACGCGCACAAAGCGGGAGATCTCTGGTTTTCCAGCAGAGCTCAAGGAGTTAAATTCCTCTCCCTTCCCCCCAATCTTTCTGCCTTTGGCCTTTAGATCAGCCCTGGTTGCCAATGAGGACTCATCGAAACACCACCAGGCTGGGCCTGTCAGGAAGGAAACCAGCGCGTCCAGAGTTTTGTTGTTCTAAAGACTTTTTTTTTTTTTAATTTTATTTTACTGCTCAGGAAGGAAGCCAGAGCTTGCGCTTCGACTCCAAGAATGTTGATTACTCATCCTTCCCTGCATTATTTCTTTTATCTCTCACTTTTATCTACCTTACTCCAAATATTTCCCCCTCAGTTCTTTCTCTACCGTTCCTAGCCACTGCTTTCAGCTGTTCATCCAAGTTTCGTTTAAAAAAAAATATTTGGCAACTGTTTCTTCAGAAAAAAATCCCAATTATCATGTTTATTAAACAAGCCTCTATCCCTCCCCCCATGCAGCCTTTTCAATCCGGGTACCATGGTTATAACAACTGCTCTAGGACCCGAGCAGCTCTGGAACATGAACATAACCACCTTCAGCAGGGGAATATCATAACCCCTGCTTTAAAGACGGGTGATGAGAAATTACTCTGCCTGTCCAAGGTCAATAGAGTCCACAGCACAAGCACAGTCTATGCTCAGGGCTTTGCCCAGGCAGCCCTTCCCTCTTCCTGCTCCACATGGCTGTGAGGATTAGGCACACTCAGCTCTGCCAATATACTTGTCCTTCATCTTCAATACCCCCCCACTAATCAAGCTAGAAATGTGCAACAAAACTAAAAGAATTGGTATGTGACGAGTTGATGACACATTTCCTTAGACACAGAAAAATGTGGGTCCTGGATCACCCGATTGTCAGGAGCCACCTGAGTACATAGCAGAGAGACTATCAGCAAGTGGTGTCTAACTGCCTTCTCCTCTGCAAAAGCCATCACACCACCCAGGGGTTTCCTTTTCTTCTTTGCCCAGGTGCAGCTAACAACCCAGACAGAATTGGCAACATCTGGGAGAACATACACTCAGATGTTTTTCATTGACATTGTAACCTTCCCCAGCCTTTGTCAGGGTGCCCACTCCCTGGGGTGGGAGATGCACATGCCCAAGGGCCGACTGGGTCCTCGCAGTGTTCCTGAAGAGATAAACAAATGTGAAGGGGTTTTTTTGTTTGTTTTGTTTTTTTTTTTTCAGTTTAAGGTCCTTTCTTCCTTGAGATGTGCCATAAACCTGGGGCCTGATCTGGACCATACCATACACAGCTTCCCAGGCTCCTACACCCATGACATCTCTGTTACATGCAAGTGAGGCCGATTCAAGTTCTCTCTGCCCAGTTCTGTCTTACTCTAACACAATCCTCCCCTGTTTCCACAGTCAATGCATTGTTTTCATTTTAAGAGGGGAAAATAATGAGATGGTGGGAACATTACTTCTGTCTAATGGAGACAGAGATCTGCAGACTTTCATGGCTTACTTTTTCCAGTATAGCCTAGCCCTGATCCAAATATCATCATACTTATTTCAGTCCTGGACCAAATGTGAGACTGGACACATTTGCCAAATTAAGACAGAAATAACTTGCAGCATTTTTCTACTTCACACTCTTTCAAACACCTCTTGCTGACATTAAATTTCTGGTCTGCAGACACCCTGCTTTCCACACTACTGAACCTCCCGGCACCTTCAACACAGCCCCAAATCTTGAGCGAAGGCTGCCCATCACCTCCCCTCTTCCATAACCAGATCGGCTCCTTGAGAGCAACACTTCTGTGCATGAACCCAAATATGCAGAAAGGAAGGAGCAGCACAGACAGCGGCAACCAGTCCCCAGGAGCAGAGCTGGCAGGAGCAAGGCCAGCTGTCCTGTACAGGCTGTGCTGAGCAAAGTGCAAATCTGAGGGCAAAGATGCAGGGTTACAAGAGTTTGGCTGCCCATTCTCCCCTTCTCCCATCCAAGGCGCACCCCCTGAGGTATGAATCCACTCAGGCTGGCAACTTCTTGATTGTAACCATTAAGTTCCTCCGCTTGTGCTCTGTGCGGGGTTACCCAGGTCACTGATTGCTCCTTCATCTCCCCAGTAAAAATAAAAAAAGCCAGTGGTCAAACTGCCTCCTCAGGGAGGCTTGTAGACAAGTGCTTAGGAGGTAAAAGCTGTCACCCTGGCTAAGGACTTTGCTGGGGGGTTATCTCTCACCTATAGCACCAGCAATGTGAAGTGAGGCTAGTTTGCAAGGAGGAGAATAAACAAGAGAGGGAAGAGAGCTCCTACAACCCCCCTGACGGTGCTGCAACGCTTGGATACCTCTGACCTGCACTGATGCCCAACACTCAGGATTTCCACCCATCCACAGCCATCAGAGCCTCACAAGGTCCTCCACACTGCAAACAGCAACAAGGAGACAAGGTTCCCTCTAGCCTGCATGGGCCAAAGGTTGGGCTGGGTGCGGGGCGGCCCTGCTGCAGCACGGCCAGGCCACCCTGATAAGGCTTTCACTCACCCAGCCTGAGGTGCAGCACCCAGGGTGCCATTAGCCCCCATTCACCCTCCTTCTCTCTCACTCACAAACACCCTCACACTGCCTCCTGAACAGCGCAAGGCTCCAGCAGGGCCTCTGGCAGGAAATTTTGTGGAGCGTCCCCCCAAACAGGTTTGGAACAGAAAACTCCAAAAGAATTCTTCCGTATTGGAAGCCAGGTTGGAAGACAAGGCAGAGCTGCAATCTGGTACCAAGGCTTTCCCCATCCCAGCAAAACTGCCAAAGCAGGCTCTCTGCAATGAGGGATGATTATCTTATGTCTCCTTATAGCGAGGGATGTTACAGGACAGACAATTTCACATTCTAAATGGCTTTGCAAGTTGTTTCCTAAAGTGCAGGGAAACAACACAAAAATCAGATTAAAAGGTTGAGTCCTTTTGAATTAAAACCACCTGAATTTAAATCAAAGTACCGAAAATCCCAATAGAAAGAAATGGGTTTGTCAGGGGCAGTCCCCAGAGTTTCACTTTTTGCTCTGTTTAGAAAACCAATCGCTTCTGGGGAGGCTGTCACGTGGAGCCTTCGCCCCAGTGCCTTCTGGTTTTGTTTTCATACAAGCACTGCGAGGCACTCACCGGCCTCCCAAGGAACAATCCCGTGCTCAGGGAGCCAGCCGTGCCACCCAGCCCAGGAGCCGCAGCTGGATGTGTCCTGCCACCCTTGCCCTGCCCAGGGCTGTCGCACTGCACATCTAGAAAGCCCAGGTAAGGCCGCAGGACTGCACAAGCAAAAAGCTCACACGTGAAAGCTCTTGGGTCTTTCCAAATTAAAAAACTTTATGTTGTTACTCTGGTGAGAAACAGCTCCTGAGAATCGGTACTGCTGGGGGAAGGCAAGGACACAGTTTCCAGCTCTTCCTTTTAGGGGTATACAGAGACATGTGGTGCCTTTCCTTTTTCCACTGCAGAACAGCCCAATATTCACGAAAAAAAAAAAAGTACAAAGCACATTCTTGTTCTTCTGCAATTCAGTGAGAAAGCTGTTATCAGCCTCAACTTAGCAAAAAAGGAAGGTTTTAAAACAACACTGATTAGAAACTACGTCCCAAGTGAGGAAAAATACGACGGAAGTGTCCCACACCTGAACTCCACAAGCAGTTTCACTGTCACCAGGTCTCCCTCCCACGTTATCTGCATTTAAGACAATAAATCCCTCCTTGCCTCGCTCCTCCCCAACATTGCTTCTCCCCCTCTTCTGTTGCTCAGGGCACTGCTGCAATTCAAGACGCCAGCAAATGGTCGAAGGAGAGGACAAAGTGATGGCTAAGAAGAACTCCCAGGCCATCACAACCACCACTCCTGTTTTTAAAAGACAGGACAAAGAAGAAGAAGATGGACACAGGTAGCACCAAACCCAGCAGTACTTCTTCAGCCAGAGCTTCCACGGACTTGAGGGCTGTGTCCCAGAGAAGGGTTGCCAACCTGGCCAGCAAATACCCGATGTCCAAGCAGTAACAGGAAAATAATTCAGCACTAAAAATCTAAAAAAAACCCTGAATTCAATGAATTTGCCCCAAATGGCTGTAACCTGTGAGTTTTTATACTCAGGTCAGCAGAGCCAAGCAGGCAAACAGCGAGGTTGTATGAAGGGGCAGAAAGACACAACACAGTTTACATGTGTAGATCTACAAAAAATGCACATGCCCTTTTTCAGAGGACACTGTATAGGAATCCAATCCTACATTAAATTTCTCAAATAGAAATCTATAATTTCTGGAGAATTTTAATTGCTTTGCATAGCTGAAAAATGTCCTCAGAAGTCCCCAAATCTGCTATTCCATCCTGAAGAAGAGAGATGAAACATTCACAGGCCATCAAGCACATTGACATGATAGAAGACCACCAGTGACATGAACCACGGGATAAAAATCGTCACAATTTGCTTTCAGTGGCTGCTTTTCTTGGAATATGGTATTAAAAGAAAACAACTTTGCTCCCACTATGAATTTGCATTAGAAATCCATAATAAAAATAAAGCTTAATATTATACAAATGGGTACAGTTCTCTATAGTGCTCCTGATGCAGATTAAGGTTAGACAGATTTTAGATGACAGTTATTTACCTCAGTCTAACACCATGTATGCACAAATGGAATTTATTTTATAGCTGCAGATATTAGCCAGAAAAAAAAAAAAAGAGATGAGAGGAAATCTTACAGTCTCACGTAAAATATAATTATGTCTGTTTTCTGCTCCCTGGAAGGCAAACAAAGAGGGAAAAATGAATCTGCTGCTAGCATTTAATGGGACTTGTCTAAATGATATCAAACAAATAACAACCAGCAGTGATTCACAAACACCTTCACTTCTATTTTTTTTCATTGGGGAATTCCAGAAACATTAAGACCTCATTGTCTTGAACATTTTCACTCCTACAGACCAGGATTAGGCCCATGCCTGAGTATGTCTCTTTCCTTCAAGACCTTCAAAATATCAAAGAAAGAAAAATAAATCACAGAGGCACTAAGGCTCATTCATTCTCTCCCTCCTGAAATGTTCGCCCACTTCCCCCCTCTTCTCCCAATTCCTTACGCAATCGCTACCAATCAACCAGGAAACTGTTGCTAACTCTTGAATTTTGCAAGTTAGCAAGTAAAATAATAAAACAATGTTTTAACTGTCAGAGATCCTGGCTCGCAAAGTGCACTTTGGTCATTTCCTTTAATAACTGCAGTTTAGCAGTAATGATTTATAATAGTTCATAATATTCTACTAACTGTACTATATTAATAATACTAATACTTTGCCCTTGCCTAGTGTCTTCTGTCAGAAGATATCAAAGCGGCACACTCCGCTGTGAGGGAGGTATCACTGCTCCCCCGGTAGGGATCGGGAAACCGTGACTCCAAGCCATGCCCGAGGTCAGGATTCCCGATCCCCAGCACAGCACGGCAGCCGCCAAGTCTGCCTGCACTTCTCCTGCCGCAGTTCTCTGACAGCAGTCGAGTCTGATCGATGGGGCTGAAGATTTAATGCGATTCATTCCTTCTCGAAAAGCAAGGTTTGGCCAGCGGTTTGGGGGCCGTGGTTTTGATGGGAAATACCGAGCAAGGTGGGGGGGGGGGTTGCCCTGCAATTGTACAATAAATACCCTCCTGCCAGCATCCAGACGCACAGGGCAAAAGAGGAGCGATAAATATTTACTGTGTCCATGCCCATCTCTCCAGCAGGAGATGGATAAATACGACATTTCGGTGTTGCTCAGCACTCCCGAGGACAGTGGTTATAAGCCCTAGCACTGGCTCCCAGGGAGCCCAAAAAGGAAGAGAAAGGGCACAAGGCATTGCTGGCATGGCTGAGACCACACGAAGGCCGGACGGATGGCAGCGGCTGCGCGGGGAAACATTTTGGAGAAGAAAACAGCCCCAGCCCTCCCCCTCAAACGATCAATTAAAAGCCATCCTTCTGCCGAGAGCGGGCGAGGACAGCAAATGAGGGCTGCGAGGAGCAGCGCCCGGCCGGGCTCTGCATGACAATTGATGGGAAGGGGAGGCCAGAGGGGTGGCGGGGGAGGCAGCTCCATCCCTCCTCTCACCATGGTGATTAGGTATTCCGAGTGCGCCAGATAGCCCCAAATAACAGAAAGAGAAATATAAACTGGAGACCGGCAGATCCAAGGCAGGCCAGATGGCCCCGCAGCCGGCAGGGGCTGCTCCCATCCAGCCCTTCCCCACTTTAACTGTTCAAACATTTCTTTATCCCGACAAGACAATTAAGCCGAACAGCATGGAAAGGAGTCTCGGCAACAGTTTGCAGAGGGAGCAGGAAGGTCGTTGCCAGAAAAGCAGGAAAAGGAGGCGATTGCCGCATGCTCCAAGACCTCCCTCCATGCAACACAGCTCGCTCCATGAGGACAGCGTGTTTTTGGTGGTGCAACAGGGATGGATGGCACAGATATCATGATGTCTGCTACTGCCCCATCTGCCTGCCCACCCCTTCAGAAAATCCACTGTTGCTCCTTCACTCCTCCTACATCATGCAGGGCACTGCAAAACGGAAAGAAACATTCCACTCGATTTATTTCATTATTTCATAAGCAGAGTTAAGCTTGCAATTTCCCATGGTCACGGCTGATCATTATTAGCAACAAAGCATCACTTCACATTAGACCCCAAATTTTACCGGCCCTGGAAGTGATGCATCCCAGTGGGAAGAGTTGTGAGCGATGGATGTGTGCACATGTGCATTCCCCATCCAAGCCATTGTTCTGCCATAAAATATAAGGAAAAAAACCCTTCTTCCCCCAGCACATGTACATACACACACTGAGCTCTCTACATAGGTCCCAGCCCATAAACACAAATCCCAGCACACACATGTCTGAGCGGGTGGGTTGATCTGATTTCCAAAGCACCATGTTATTCAGGAATTCAAGCTGTGGTCATCATAGCCCTGATGTCCATCACCTGAAGTGCAATTTACATTTGATCAATAACAAACCAGTTGTTTCAAAAGGAAAAGTAACTCTATGCTAGTGATGTTCTTTAAAACCCCAAAGTGGAACAAAGAGCTCACTAATATGGCACACAACTTCTCATGCACAAAAGAAACCAATTGCAACACAAACTGTGTCCAGATAACTGAGGTTAAATATGATTATCAAAAATAATAATAAGCAAAATACTGCTAATAGATCCACCCCCACTATACCCAGCACACCCCAGGGATGATCCCAGGGGATCCCAGCCTGTTCCCAGCTCAATCACTCATCCTCAGGGCACACAAGCAGCTGAGTAAGAGCCACCAGCACGAGCAGGGAAACTGAGACATGGAGAGCCAGGCTCTGGCCACAGCCTGGAAACTGAATCAGCATCCAGGACGTAGAGGATCACCTTCACACGTTGGCCTGTGCTCCACAAGAAGTCACAGACAACACGTGACGGAGACCAAGCAGCAGACAGCAACGGGAAAGCATCTCCTGTGATCCCAAGGAGGCTGGGGGCATGGGCAGCCCTGCAGGGAAGGCAGAGTGTCTGCTCTGACAAGGTCCAGTTATCTGCCAGGAGGTTGAAGCTTCAGCATGGACCTCTGCGTGTCACTTTGTGGGAAAGCAATGCCACAGTGACTTGATATAGAAAGGCACTAGGACAAATTTTATTGGAAGTAAAGAACAAAACCAGGAATCTTTATTTTTTTTTCCTGGTTTTAAAATAGGGCTATAGATCTCTTTTGCAGAAAGGAACATGCCATTTATTTCCACTCTTTCTAGGAATCTCAATTATTGTACGCTTATTAAAGGAAACCCATAAAATATGTCTTCCAGTGTCTTTAACACATGCTTTACAAGAAGCTCCTAAACTCTAACAAATGGCATTATTTCTCTCAGTAAGCACCTAAGGGAATGGGCCCATCCAGTACACGGTATGTCTGCATCTCCCTGGAAAGGCTCCACTTTTCTATGTGCCCCCTGTACACTCCATCACTCTGGATGTCCTGAATTTTATGTGTTGCATTTTACAGCAAGAGACAACTTATCCAAATACAGACATCCTAGCCCAATTTGCTGCTTAACAGAGAGCACAATCCCACCCAAATGCACGCCAAAGGAGATACTGTCCCTCTGGGGGATGCGGGGCATGGGCCTAAGCAACACCCTGCTTTAAAAGTAAGGAAAGGTTCACCCAACAGGCTGAGCGATCTCTACTGCACAAACACACATCTTACAGGGCCAGGTGTTAATCGGGAATATACCAGCACGTATCCCAAAAAATTTTACTGAATTCCTCACATTTCCTCCACTGGTGAAAACAGGCCAAGACTTCCTTCCCATGTTGCAGAGGACTAAATAAGCACCTTCCAAACACTCCTTGTGGTGTAAATGCCTGACTTTGAACCTTGTTTTGTTGCAAAGTATTTCAAGCATAAACCTGTTTTTCAGGAAAATTAAAACTCAGTGATTGAATCATTTTGTTTTAATGGAAGTTTCTTAGAAAATTACCATTTAAGCTACGGGGTAAAACAAATATTTTAATGAGCTATTAAGAAAAGGCTTCTGCGCAGCGGAGCAGAAGACCACGCAGAGCAATCATAGCAATTCAGCTTCCATGTAACACAACCCCTTTCAGCAATCTGAAAAATACAACGAAACAGATGAGCTCTGCGAATCTGAAATGCACCCATTAGACATGGGAAGGTGTTGCTGATCTAAGAAAATTTTACAATTTTTGCTCGCAGTTGTAGAAAAGCCTAATTACATTTTTACCTTGAAGCTACAGCCACCTACCTGCAACAGATTCTCCATCAGGAGCAAAAGTAGGTAGCTTTTACAAAGGCTTATATATAACAATTACGCAAGGAATTCACCAAACTTCTCAGAGACAACAAATCCCCCCAAGTACACCCTTATATAGAAACTCCAAAAATATAAATGCAAATGTTAATGCAAAACAGGATCACCATTATATCTGCTAAGTGCGATCTTTTGAGTCCCTCACAGTGGAAGTTTTCCTTTTCTGATGGTCAACATCAAAGACTAACAGGATCCCCTAAAAAGCTCTACCACTTGCTCTTTTGGCCACCAGGAAACACACCCATACGTGTGTATGCACACACCAAATAAACTCGCTGTCTAAATGGAGCAAAGTTTCCATGGTGCAGTATCTGCATGTGATAGGAATATGATACAGAGCCAACAGACATATTTAGTGTACACCATCCTGGTAGTTACAGAAGAATTTTAATGTCAATGAAATAGCAGGGATGTTGCATCTGCTCAGCTCTACCGCGCAGCAAAGCATCTTCAAGAAATTTAACAACGTGGGTAACAAGAACAACACGACAAAACACCTCCCACTTCTGCCCAAGTTTTCCAAGCTGCCTGCAAAGTTTTTATTCTGCTTCCTTTCCCTTGCAGGTCCCCTGCCACGGCACTGGCAGAGGCACAGGGAGCCGGTGTCACCCTGGCTGCCTCTCGCACGCGCCCGAGCAAAGCCCCGTCTGCTCCCAGGAAGGAGCGGACCCACGTTCGGCACACGCTGTTGGCAAAGGCAAGGCACGGCGGTGGATGTGGACCCTTCTGTCTGCCCACAGCTGCGCTCCATGTGGTCTAATTCATTTAACAGATTTACTTCTTTAAATGGGGTATCTGACAGGATTTTGCCACCAAGATCCATAGCAGCTGATGTGCTCTAAATTCATTTAGGTAGCGGACCCGCTCCTCCGCCGCTATCTCCCAGAGTACTCTTTCAAGCAAGCTTCATTTTCACAGCCAGGTTATATTGATAAGGGAAAGAGCATCAACAAAGATGTCTCTAAGCCTTGCCATCTCACCTGCCTCCCCCGTGGATAATTACATTACCAGCTTAACACACATCCACATCCACATGCGCTCCCACCTACAGCCACTTCCCCCACGGACCCAAAAGGAGGGAGAGGAGATGCTGAACAATGAAAGGAGCTTACAGCACAAAAAGTAGCACGGTCGGGGGTGGATCAGAAGGAGAGGGGGGAGAGAGATAAGAGATCACATTGGTACTGCAAGAAATACACAGCTCCTGCCTTCAGTGGGAATCGTCCTACCCTCGCAAATGCCGGCATAAAAGACACACTTGCAGCGTATTTCAAAACCAAAGAGCGATGGATTTACAAGGCAGGTTGATTTTATGATGACTTTTATTGAAAAGGTACGCTGGGTTTAGGCAGATGCCTTTTAGCGCCGGTAAGTTAGCACAGTGCCTAATTCAAGGAGACAGCCTGAGGAAGCAGCGCCGACAGGGGAGAGAGAGCCACAATGTCTCTATTACTCTCCTCGGTATCATAAAGGGGAGAAGAAAAATCACGTCTGAGAGGGAGAGGAAGGAATGGTGCAGCAGGTTTTGGTTTTAAAAGAAAAGTAATAATAATAACAACGACAATATTAAAATGGTTTTCTAAGAAGAAAACTTAACAGAACAAAGGAGCCCATGTGAAAAGCAAACCACTCACTCCTTGATCTACATCTCTGGGTTTACAGGAAAACTCTAATCATAAGTCAGTGCTCTTCCTTGGGCTACCACGCTCTGCTGCCCCCAGACCACTCCCCATCATGGGTCACCTCCCAGCTCTGCAAACCTGGAAGCCTGCCCTTCACGAAGGACAGCTCTGCCTCTCCGTGTAGGCAACACCACAAGAGACAAGGTGATGGGAGAGCATGGAGTTACAGTCATGAACAAGTGGACTGGGTTCCTTCAGTCCGATCACCGGCCTGCAAAACGGCACATCACCTCTCAACGGGCACCAGATGGGGGAAACACTCAGAGAAAGCACATGATGCAACAGCTTATTGAATTGTAGGAACAATTTGTATTTATGCCTTAAAGAGGGAGCTCGGTGGCCAGAAATATTGTTAAGTTAACCAGAGGAAAAGGTATTTTTGTCCTAACCGGAGGCACAAATCCCGATGGTGAATCATACAAGAATGGTGTGCATGAAGAAAAGGTCAGAAAGAAACACCTGGAGAAGCAGGGGGCACGTACTTGCTGCAAGCTTTGGGAAAGTTTCTGGCTATGCACTCCAGCTGCATCTCTGTTTATACACATACGTGTACCAGTACCCATAGCCTCGCACTGGGGCATGGAGAGATTTCTGCAGGGTCAATATCACCTCTCCAACATGTGCTGGAAGGCAAGTTTCCTTCACGAGCACCTCACCTTAAAATCTGTCAACCCTTTTAGAAGAACAAGGCAATATTGCATGGCTGAGCTTGGCAGGCAGGAAAGGCTGCTTTGCCTCCACCTCCAGCAAGTATCACAGCACCGTGGGACAATCACCTGTTGAGTATCTCAGTGAGGCACAATTAAAGAACCACCAACAAGTCAACAGAGGTACTTACATCTGTCACTTCGGTCTTCGGGACTGGATGAAGTCTCACGGTCAGAAATGAGGCCAGAAACTGCAAAGATCTTCTTCCCCGTATCATCAACTTTGAGGGAGCCGGGGGAGCTGGAAGGGAGCTGTGTGCCAAACTCGTACTCCTTCCCATCAGTGTCCGAGAAGCGCAGATGGGGTGAGTCAGTGTCGTGGCAGTTCTTGAGGCGCTTGGCTGGCGTAAAGGCTGACTGGTAGCTCTCCCGGTCCTCAGTGGATGCAAAGGGGCGGAAAGCCCCGACGCCGCTGTGGTTCAACATACTGATCGGGGTGCAGTCCAGGTTGGGGGGTGCAAACTGGGGGTGGAGGTGAAGCAAGGATGGAGGAAAGTCACGGTTCGCAAACGCTCCCGGCACCCCGCCTTGACGGTGGTACATGGAGGCAAAAGTATATGAGCCATTGGTAAAGGGAATATGCACGTCCTTATCTGCTGACACGGGGACTCCAAAAGGCCTCGGCTGCTGGCAGGGAATGGAAGCGTCACGGCTGGCTTCAGCGGTGGAGGCAAGAACCATCAGTGCTGGGGAGGCCAGCGGGTTGGGGAGATAGGGTGAGTTCTCCATCTTGAACGCTGCCCGGTGTAAGTCCATCGGAGTCTCTTTCCTCAGCAGGATCACGAGCAGAACGATCTTCCCCCGAAGGAAAGCAAAGCGATGCCTGGGAATGGAGCGGGGGAAACTACTGGAGCATCGTCACCCTTCGAACACTGCAAGGAAACAGAAAAGGAAAGAAAACACGGCCGGTTAGGTTACTGCACTCATCTCTCTGGGACGCTCCAGCAGCAGGGTGGCCACATGTGTTACGAGCCACCGGCCGGAGACGCGCCACTGTTCTCATTCAAGAAAATCAATAGACAACTTCACACACTGGTGGAATCAGCCCTGGCCCTCCAGGTTAAGGGGTATCATCCAGCGCAGATGAATGAAAGGCAAACCAAACATAATAACATGCAGATTTAATAATGCACTAATAAAAAAGGTTCAGTATAAAATTAACATAGTAACTCCAAATTATAATTGGAATTTTATATGGCAAGTGGCATGTACATATAACCGCAATAAACTTAAGAAAGCCCCCACATACACACACCACTATTTGCTTGGGGAGGGGGTGTAAAACCAACATAAAAATATCCTTTGTACATAGTTAACCCAAATCAGCCAGCATACATGGTTATACTGTACACGATGCCTGAGACTTATATAACAGACATGTACTTTTTCTCACTCTCACAGTACACATGGGTAGGTAAGTACTCACACACACAGTACCCAATACCATCATACATATATGTACACACATCATTGGAATGCAGGAATGTGACCGTGCCTTGGTGCGTGTGTGTAATACACAAACACACACGCGTGCACACGCGGTCCCTGGCAGCCAAAGGAGAAGAGACTTCCCCAGTAAAATGCCTGGCGTCTCTGGCAATATTTAAAATCATAATGGGTGCTTCTGCCATCTGATCTCTGCAAGTGTCTGCCTTTCGGGTCGGGGACAAGAGAGGATGGATCAGTAATTTTAGTTCCTAATGCACTCACTCTTAAGTAGATTTGTAAACTGCCCTGGATGTGCCATTAACATTTAGAGGAAAATGTTAACAAAATTTCTGCCTTGCATCTTGCTGAGCCTCCCAGGTTGGTGGCAGCCACCCACCCAGCCACAGCCCCCTCCCAAGGTGAAAGAAGGGAAAATGTTCCTTTCTGCATCTCCCCCAGTTCGCAGTGGCTTTTTGTGTTGTTATTTTCTCCCCCAATCAATCTCGTGTCTTTTCTTTTAAGCTTCCGCCGCCTGCCATTCAGGCCCCACAACCCAGCTTAAAATACAAGGACTATAACTTTGAAACAATATACTAGCCGCCGGAGCTCAAAGGGCCAGAAAAATCATATAATAATAAAAAGCTGTTACAAATTGTGCCTCTTAAATCCAGAGGGTCAAACATCTCAAATAAAACTTAGTGAAAGAGTGTCTCCCTAATGGAGTGCCTTTTGTACTCCATGAATGAGGGAGCCTAGGTTAACAAAGTGTATGAAATCCAGTCTGGGGCTTTAATGCAGTTCAGTGATAGCATTTCCTCTCTCCCATCCTGTACCCAGCCGCTCCACTGACTGTTATGAATTGTGAAGATGAGTGGACATCATCTCTCTGCTTCCTCATTTGGCACCCATCCTTACAGACATCATTGCTAAATTACCAGATTATGTATCTCGCATTAACGGATCTGCTCTCTTCCAAATTTTAAATAACTTTCTCATTGAGTTCTTGCCACAGAGAGTGAGGGGGAGAGGAAGAGCGAGGGGTGCCAAGGGCATCCTGGTCAGCACTGCAGTCCTGGGTACACTTGCTCTGCTGCTTCACACGAGGCTGATCAAAACCTGGAGGTCAGGAAACTGCAGCCACTGGCTGGGGGCTCATGTAACCATGTAAATATAGATATACACGCACACATAATTATACATCTAAAGAAATGCATACAAATAAGCCACTGTCCTCAGAAATAAACAATCATTAACATGGAAGTGAAACTGAGCAATCACGGAAAAACGTGGATTTCCAGGGAAAAAAAAAAAGCAACCACCTCTGCCTGCTTTTCTATTTTTACTTGTGCTTTCACCCCATTACGTTAAATGTATTTCATAAATTAGTAATCTGGCCGCAACACTTGACACTCCTGTAGGATACTGTGAATCACTATGGCCGTTTATTCGTTTGCAAACTTCATTACGCCAGGAATAAATCAACACATTACAATATCTCAGCCAGCCAAATTTAATTTTTTTTCAGCTCCCACTTCCTTTTTCGTTCTCTCTTGCTCCTTGCTCGCCCAACACCTCCCCGCCCCCCAGCAACACGGACAGATTAGGCTGCGGCGGACCAGTCATTATGAAAATCTATCGTTAATACACTCCCAATGTCAAAATGTCATAGGTTTAAACACAGAACCCAAAAATAAGAAAACTAACTGACCTTCTTAATTAAAAAAATATGGATTGCAGGGTAATCAGCTGGAGGGAACATTTGGGTGCTGGGAAGGCAGTGGGCACAGGTGGAGTGAGGAGCTGCTACTTTTCTGCCTCTATGCTGATTTTTTTTAATTTAGCACCTCGCGCAAATCCAGATTAAAATAACTCCAGCTATTGATCCGAGCAGTGGAATTGACATTAATTTTAGTTCACTTCTCACTTTGCAAAGGGATCAATAGGAAGTAATAACAGCTGACATCCCCGCTGAAAGGAGGAGAAAAGACGGGCTAGAGACAGAAATCGAAAAGCAACCAAATAAATCAGCAGCTACTTTTCCACGGCATCAGACAAACTCCAAACAGATTGCAAAAAGTCTTTGTTGAATTAACTAAACAAGGAGTAGAGGGAGGAGGGGTGGAGATCAATCTAGGAAGCTACATAAACTGTCTACCAAGTATGAAGGTTAGACAGACACACTGAAAACTAACTCTGATTTTTTTTTTCATGGCTACCTATATGCATAGTAATTGGTTTTCAGAGCTACCCTGTTTAAGATGTACAAGATGAGTAATCATGTATGTTACCAATAACAAGGCTAAACGTGCCACAACCAAGGCAAATTGAATCAAGAGCCTTTAGCTCTGAACCACAAAAAAAATCCCTCACCAAGGAACAAGTTGTAATCAGTCCTCTCTGGCTCAGTTTTGATTCCTCTGCTTACAGAGGTTGTAGAACTGTGCTGCATAAGTTAAGAGGGAAGTCTGATAAAAGTAGGAGAAGCCATGACAGAACTGGATTTAGCAGGCACCACAAACACCCAGCAAGAGGAGAAAACAGCAGTGACTGCTGGTTAGAAGCGTAAACCCCACTTGCTAATCAGCCTGCAAAGAAACGCGCTCATATGCAAGCACATGCACACCCCATAACACAGCCACGAGATCTGCAAATCTTCTACTAAAATGTTACTCGGAGTTCCTATTACTAAATCACCTCTCTGCTATCGATTAAAATAAATAAAACACACCACTCTGGCTTCTACAACAGGTTGCATTTTTGTGGTCTCTCAACCATTTCCAAATGCCAGAGATTAAAATAATGGGGCAAATTAATGTCTTTCTCCCTCCAGAAAAAAGTTTTCTTGGAGAAAAAATTAATTAGCAGGATACAGGGGAGGAAAAAAGATTAAAACATTAGGAAATCCAGGAAAATTGGTGATGCATGTAAATTAGGAAATGCCCAAGAAAAAAAAAAATCACAATATCCATTTACATTAAAAAGTTTTCCCCCATAAATGTCAAGTAGGAATTCAGAAATATGCTCTGCGCAGAAAAGCCAAAGATTATAAAACAAAATAATGCCAGCTGTTTGGGGATTTAGGTGCTCAAATGGATTATATATTTGAACCAAACTGGATTTCCTTATAATAAATAAAACAAATGCAAGCTCGAAAGCCAACAAAGGAGAGCTCTCATCACTGGATTAAGATACAAAGGAAAAACAGTTAATTTTTTTTTTTTTCCAACGCG